>NW_027478517.1:316597-616597 GCF_051014685.1 Ptiloglossa arizonensis
CTGCTGCTCCAAACGCTTAACCAGAATGGCCTAGGGAAAAAATACGCATACCGTTGTAATCGGGCCAGATTCTACTTTCAGATGCGACAGGAATGTTTGGGTTAGGTCAATCCGTTCGCGAGATATGGGAGTTTGAAGCCAAGAAATGGTTGAGGAGGCAAAAAATTTTTCGCAATTCTGCTGCTCCAGACGCTTAACCAGAATGGCCGAGGGAAAAAATACACATACCGCTGTAAACGGGCGAGTTTCTACTTTCCGATGCAGTAGGAATTTTTGGGTTAGGTCAATCCGTTCGCGAGATATGGGAGTTTGAAGCCAAGAAATGGTTGAGAAGGCAAAAAATTTTTCGCAATTCTGCTGCTCCAGACGCTTAACCAGAATGGCCGAGGGAAAAAATACACATACCGCTGTAAACGGGCGAGTTTCTACTTTCAGATGCAGTAGGAATTTTTGGGTTAGGTCAATCCGTTCGCGAGATATGGGAGTTTGACGCCAAGAAATGGTTGAGAAGGCAAAAAATTTTTCGCAATTCTGCTGCTCCAAACGCCTAACCAGAATGGCCTAGGGATAAAATACACATACCGTTGTAATCGGGCGAGTTTCTATTTTCAGATGCAATAGGAATTTTTGGGTTAGGTCAATCCGTTCGCGAGATATGGGAGTTTGAAGCTAAGAAATTGTTGAGAATACAACTAATTTTTCGCACTTCTGCTGCTCCAAACGCTTAACCAGAACGGCCTAGGGAAAAAATGCACATACCGTTGTAATCGGGCTTGTTTCTACTTTCAGATGCAATAGGAATTTTTGGGTTATGTCAATCCGTTCGCGAGATATGGGAGTTTGAAGCCAAGAAATGGTTGAGAAGGCAAACACTTTTTCGCAATTCTGCTGCTCCAAACGCTTAACCAGAATGGCCTAGGGAAAAAATGCACATACCTTTGTAATCGGGCGAGTTTCTACTTTCAGATGCAATAGGAATTTTTGGGTTAGGTCAATCCGTTCGTGAGATATGGGAGTTTGAAGAGAAGAAATGTTTGAGAAGGCAAAAAATTTTTCGCAATTCTGCTGCTCCAAACGCTTAACCAGAATGGCCTAATAAAAAAATACACATACCGTTGTAATCGGGCGAGTTTCTACTTTCAGATGCAATAGGAATTTTTGGGTTAGGTCAATCCGTTCGCGAGATATGGGACTTTGAAGCTAAGAAATGGTTGACAAGACAACAAATTTCTCGCACTTCTGCTGCTCCAATCGCTTAACCAGAATGGCCTAGGGGAAAAATACACATACCGTTGTAATCGGGCGAGTTTCTACTTTCAGATGCAATAGGAATTTTTGGGTTAGGTCAATCCGTTCGTGAGATTTGGGAGTTTGAAGAGAAGAAATGGTTGAGAAGGCAAAAAATTTTTCACAATTCTGCTGCTCCAAACGCTTAACCAGAATGGCCTAGGGAAAAAATGCACATACCGTTGTAATCGGGCGAGTTTCTACTTTCAGATGCAATAGGAATTTTTGGGTTAGGTCAATCCGTTCGTGAGATTTGGGAGTTTGAAGAGAAGAAATGGTTGAGAAGGCAAAAAATTTTTCGCAATTCTGCTGCTCCAAACGCTTAACCAGAATGGCCTAATAAAAAAATACACATACCGTTGTAATCGGGCGAGTTTCTACTTTCAGATGCAATAGGAATTTTTGGGTTAGGTCAATCCGTTCGCGAGATATGGGACTTTGAAGCTAAGAAATGGTTGACAAGACAACAAATTTCTCGCACTTCTGCTGCTCCAATCGCTTAACCAGAATGGCCTAGGGGAAAAATACACATACCGTTGTAATCGGGCGAGTTTCTACTTTCAGATGCAATAGGAATTTTTGGGTTAGGTCAATCCGTTCGCGAGATATGGGAGTTTGAAGCTAAGAAATTGTTGAGAATACAACAAATTTTTCGCAATTCTGCTGCTCCAAACGCTTAACCAGAATGGCCTAGGGAAAAAATACGCATACCGTTGTAATCGGGCCAGATTCTACTTTCAGATGCGACAGGAATGTTTGGGTTAGGTCAATCCGTTCGCGAGATATGGGAGTTTGAAGCCAAGAAATGGTTGAGGAGGCAAAAAATTTTTCGCAATTCTGCTGCTCCAGACGCTTAACCAGAATGGCCGAGGGAAAAAATACACATACCGCTGTAAACGGGCGAGTTTCTACTTTCCGATGCAGTAGGAATTTTTGGGTTAGGTCAATCCGTTCGCGAGATATGGGAGTTTGAAGCCAAGAAATGGTTGAGAAGGCAAAAAATTTTTCGCAATTCTGCTGCTCCAGACGCTTAACCAGAATGGCCGAGGGAAAAAATACACATACCGCTGTAAACGGGCGAGTTTCTACTTTCAGATGCAGTAGGAATTTTTGGGTTAGGTCAATCCGTTCGCGAGATATGGGAGTTTGACGCCAAGAAATGGTTGAGAAGGCAAAAAATTTTTCGCAATTCTGCTGCTCCAAACGCCTAACCAGAATGGCCTAGGGATAAAATACACATACCGTTGTAATCGGGCGAGTTTCTATTTTCAGATGCAATAGGAATTTTTGGGTTAGGTCAATCCGTTCGCGAGATATGGGAGTTTGAAGCTAAGAAATTGTTGAGAATACAACTAATTTTTCGCACTTCTGCTGCTCCAAACGCTTAACCAGAACGGCCTAGGGAAAAAATGCACATACCGTTGTAATCGGGCTTGTTTCTACTTTCAGATGCAATAGGAATTTTTGGGTTATGTCAATCCGTTCGCGAGATATGGGAGTTTGAAGCCAAGAAATGGTTGAGAAGGCAAACAATTTTTCGCAATTCTGCTTCTCCAAACGCTTAACCAGAATGGCCCAGGGAAAAAATACGCATACCGTTGTAATCAGGCGAGTCTCTACTTTCAGATGCAATAGGAATTTTTGGGTTAGGTCAATCCGTTCGCGAGATATGGGAGTTTGAAGCCAAGAAATGGTAGAGAAGGCAAAAAATTTTTCACAATTCTGCTGCTCCAAACGCTTAACCAGAAGGGCCTAGGGAAAAAATGCACATACCGTTGTAATCGGGCGAGTTTCTACTTTCAGATGCAATAGGAATTTTTGGGTTAGGTCAATCCGTTCGTGAGATATGGGAGTTTGAAGAGAAGAAATGGTTGAGAAGGCAAAAAATTTTTCGCAATTCTGCTGCTCCAAACGCTTAACCAGAATGGCCTAATAAAAAAATACACATACCGTTGTAATCGGGCGAGTTTCTACTTTCAGATGCAATAGGAATTTTTGGGTTAGGTCAATCCGTTCGCGAGATATGGGACTTTGAAGCTAAGAAATGGTTGACAAGACAACAAATTTTTCGCAATTCTGCTGCTCCAAACGCTTAACCAGAATGGCCTAGGGAAAAAATACGCATACCGTTGTAATCGGGCCAGATTCTACTTTCAGATGCGACAGGAATGTTTGGGTTAGGTCAATCCGTTCGCGAGATATGGGAGTTTGAAGCCAAGAAATGGTTGAGGAGGCAAAAAATTTTTCGCAATTCTGCTGCTCCAGACGCTTAGCCAGAATGGCCGAGGGAAAAAATACACATACCGCTGTAAACGGGCGAGTTTCTACTTTCCGATGCAGTAGGAATTTTTGGGTTAGGTCAATCCGTTCGCGAGATATGGGAGTTTGAAGCCAAGAAATGGTTGAGAAGGCAAAAAATTTTTCGCAATTCTGCTGCTCCAAACGCATAACCAGAATGGCCTAAGGAAAAAATACACATACCGTTGTAATCGGGCGAGTTTCTACTTTCAGATGCAACAGGAATTTTTGGGTTAGGTCAATCCGTTCGCGAGATATGGGAGTTGGAAGACAAGAAATGGTTGAGAAGGCAAAAAATTTTTCGCAATTCTGCTGCTCCAAACGCCTAACCAGAATGGCCTAGGGAAAAAATACACATACCGTTGTAATCGGGCGAGTTTCTACTTTCAGATGCAATAGGAATTTTTGGGTTAGGTCAATCCGTTCGCGAGATATGGGAGTTTGAAGCTAAGAAATTGTTGAGAATACAACTAATTTTTCGCACTTCTGCTGCTCCAAACGCTTAACCAGAACGGCCTAGGGAAAAAATGCACATACCGTTGTAATCGGGCTTGTTTCTACTTTCAGATGCAATAGGAATTTTTGGGATATGTCAATCCGTTCACGAGATATGGGAGTTTGAAGCCAAGAAATGGTAGAGAAGGCAAAAACTTTTTCACAATTCTGCTGCTCCAAACGCTTAACAAGAATGGCCTAGGGAAAAAATGCACATACCGTTGTAATCGGGCGAGTTTCTACTTTCAGATGCAATAGGAATTTTTGGGTTAGGTCAATCCGTTCGTGAGATATGGGAGTTTGAAGAGAAGAAATGGTTGAGAAGGCAAAAAATTTTTCGCAATTCTGCTGCTCCAAACGCTTAACCAGAATGGCCTAATAAAAAAATACACATACCGTTGTAATCGGGCGAGTTTCTACTTTCAGATGCAATAGGAATTTTTGGGTTAGGTCAATCCGTTCGCGAGATATGGGACTTTGAAGCTAAGAAATGGTTGACAAGACAACAAATTTCTCGCACTTCTGCTGCTCCAATCGCTTAACCAGAATGGCCTAGGGGAAAAATACACATACCGTTGTAATCGGGCGAGTTTCTACTTTCAGATGCAATAGGAATTTTTGGGTTAGGTCAATCCGTTCGCGAGATATGGGAGTTTGAAGCTAAGAAATTGTTGAGAATACAACAAATTTTTCGCAATTCTGCTGCTCCAAACGCTTAACCAGAATGGCCTAGGGAAAAAATACGCATACCGTTGTAATCGGGCCAGATTCTACTTTCAGATGCGACAGGAATGTTTGGGTTAGGTCAATCCGTTCGCGAGATATGGGAGTTTGAAGCCAAGAAATGGTTGAGGAGGCAAAAAATTTTTCGCAATTCTGCTGCTCCAGACGCTTAACCAGAATGGCCGAGGGAAAAAATACACATACCGTTGTAATCGGGCGAGTTTCTACTTTCAGATGCAACAGGAATTTTTGGGTTAGGCCAATTCGTTCGCGAGATATGGGAGTTTTAAGCTAAGAAATGGTTGAGAAGGCAACAAATTTTTCGCAATTCTGCTGCTCCAAACGCTTAACCAGAACAGCTTAGGGAAAAAATACACATACCGTTGTAATCGGGCGAGTTTCTACTTTAAAATGCAATAGGAATTTTTGGATTAGGACAATCCGTTCGCGAGATATGGGAGTTTGAAGACAAGAAATGGTTGAGAAGGCAAAAAATTTTTCGCAATTATGCTGCTCCAAACGCTTAACCAGAATGGCCTAAGGAAAAAATACACATACCGTTGTAATCGAGCGAGTTTCTACTTTCAGAAGCAACAGGAATTTTTGGGTTAGGTCAATCCGTTCGCGAGATATGGGAGTTTGAAGCCAAGAAATGGTTGAGAAGGCAAAAAATTTTTCGCAATTCTGCTTCTCCAAACGCTTAACCAGAATGGCCCAGGGAAAAAATACGCATACCGTTGTAATCAGGCGAGTCTCTACTTTCAGATGCAATAGGAATTTTTGGGTTAGGTCAATCCGTTCGCGAGATATGGGAGTTTGAAGCCAAGAAATGGTAGAGAAGGCAAAAAATTTTTCACAATTCTGCTGCTCCAAACGCTTAACCAGAATGGCCTAGGGAAAAAATGCACATACTATTGTAATCGGGCGAGTTTCTACTTTCATATGCAATAGGAATTTTTGGGTTAGGTCAATCCGTTCGTGAGATTTGGGAGTTTGAAGAGAAGAAATGGTTGAGAAGGCAAAAAATTTTTCGCAATTCTGCTGCTCCAAACGCTTAACCAGAATGGCCTAATAAAAAAATACACATACCGTTGTAATCGGGCGAGTTTCTACTTTCAGATGCAATAGGAATTTTTGGGTTAGGTCAATCCGTTCGCGAGATATGGGACTTTGAAGCTAAGAAATGGTTGACAAGACAACAAATTTCTCGCACTTCTGCTGCTCCAATCGCTTAACCAGAATGGCCTAGGGGAAAAATACACATACCGTTGTAATCGGGCGAGTTTCTACTTTCAGATGCAATAGGAATTTTTGGGTTAGGTCAATCCGTTCGCGAGATATGGGAGTTTGAAGCTAAGAAATTGTTGAGAATACAACAAATTTTTCGCAATTCTGCTGCTCCAAACGCTTAACCAGAATGGCCTAGGGAAAAAATACGCATACCGGTGTAATCGGGCCAGATTCTACTTTCAGAAGCGACAGGAATGTTTGGGTTAGGTCAATCCGTTCGCGAGATATGGGAGTTTGAAGCCAAGAAATGGTTGAGGAGGCAAAAAATTTTTCGCAATTCTGCTGCTCCAGACGCTTAACCAGAATGGCCGAGGGAAAAAATACACATACCGCTGTAAACGGGCGAGTTTCTACTTTCCGATGCAGTAGGAATTTTTGGGTTAGGTCAATCCGTTCGCGAGATATGGGAGTTTGAAGCCAAGAAATGGTTGAGAAGGCAAAAAATTTTTCGCAATTCTGCTGCTCCAGACGCTTAACCAGAATGGCCGAGGGAAAAAATACGCATACCGTTGTAATCGGGCCAGATTCTACTTTCAGATGCGACAGGAATGTTTGGGTTAGGTCAATCCGTTCGCGAGATATGGGAGTTTGAAGCCAAGAAATGGTTGAGGAGGCAAAAAATTTTTCGCAATTCTGCTGCTCCAGACGCTTAACCAGAATGGCCGAGGGAAAAAATACACATACCGCTGTAAACGGGCGAGTTTCTACTTTCCGATGCAGTAGGAATTTTTGGGTTAGGTCAATCCGTTCGCGAGATATGGGAGTTTGAAGCCAAGAAATGGTTGAGAAGGCAAAAAATTTTTCGCAATTCTGCTGCTCCAGACGCTTAACCAGAATGGCCGAGGGAAAAAATACACATACCGCTGTAAACGGGCGAGTTTCTACTTTCAGATGCAGTAGGAATTTTTGGGTTAGGTCAATCCGTTCGCGAGATATGGGAGTTTGACGCCAAGAAATGGTTGAGAAGGCAAAAAATTTTTCGCAATTCTGCTGCTCCAAACGCCTAACCAGAATGGCCTAGGGATAAAATACACATACCGTTGTAATCGGGCGAGTTTCTATTTTCAGATGCAATAGGAATTTTTGGGTTAGGTCAATCCGTTCGCGAGATATGGGAGTTTGAAGCTAAGAAATTGTTGAGAATACAACTAATTTTTCGCACTTCTGCTGCTCCAAACGCTTAACCAGAACGGCCTAGGGAAAAAATGCACATACCGTTGTAATCGGGCTTGTTTCTACTTTCAGATGCAATAGGAATTTTTGGGTTATGTCAATCCGTTCGCGAGATATGGGAGTTTGAAGCCAAGAAATGGTTGAGAAGGCAAACAATTTTTCGCAATTCTGCTTCTCCAAACGCTTAGCCAGAATGGCCCAGGGAAAAAATACGCATACCGTTGTAATCAGGCGAGTCTCTACTTTCAGATGCAATAGGAATTTTTGGGTTAGGTCAATCCCTTCGCGAGATATGGGAGTTTGAAGCCAAGAAATGGTAGAGAAGGCAAAAAATTTTTCACAATTCTGCTGCTCCAAACGCTTAACCAGAATGGCCTAGGGAAAAAATGCACATACCTTTGTAATCGGGCGAGTTTCTACTTTCAGATGCAATAGGAATTTTTGGGTTAGGTCAATCCGTTCGTGAGATATGGGAGTTTGAAGAGAAGAAATGTTTGAGAAGGCAAAAAATTTTTCGCAATTCTGCTGCTCCAAACGCTTAACCAGAATGGCCTAATAAAAAAATACACATACCGTTGTAATCGGGCGAGTTTCTACTTTCAGATGCAATAGGAATTTTTGGGTTAGGTCAATCCGTTCGCGAGATATGGGACTTTGAAGCTAAGAAATGGTTGACAAGACAACAAATTTCTCGCACTTCTGCTGCTCCAATCGCTTAACCAGAATGGCCTAGGGGAAAAATACACATACCGTTGTAATCGGGCGAGTTTCTACTTTCAGATGCAATAGGAATTTTTGGGTTAGGTCAATCCGTTCGCGAGATATGGGAGTTTGAAGCTAAGAAATTGTTGAGAATACAACAAATTTTTCGCAATTCTGCTGCTCCAAACGCTTAACCAGAATGGCCTAGGGAAAAAATACGCATACCGGTGTAATCGGGCCAGATTCTACTTTCAGAAGCGACAGGAATGTTTGGGTTAGGTCAATCCGTTCGCGAGATATGGGAGTTTGAAGCCAAGAAATGGTTGAGGAGGCAAAAAATTTTTCGCAATTCTGCTGCTCCAGACGCTTAACCAGAATGGCCGAGGGAAAAAATACACATACCGCTGTAAACGGGCGAGTTTCTACTTTCGGATGCAGTAGGAATTTTTGGGTTAGGTCAATCCGTTCGCGAGATATGGGAGTTTGAAGCCAAGAAATGGTTGAGAAGGCAAAAAATTTTTCGCAATTCTGCTGCTCCAAACGCTTAACCAGAATGGCCTAAGGAAAAAATACACATACCGTTGTAATCGGGCGAGTTTCTACTTTCAGATGCAATAGGAATTTTTGGGTTAGGTCAATCCGTTCGCGAGATATGGGAGTTTGAAGCCAAGAAATGGTAGAGAAGGCAAAAAATTTTTCACAATTCTGCTGCTCCAAACGCTTAACCAGAATGGCCTAGGGGAAAAATACACATACCGTTGTAATCGGGCGAGTTTCTACTTTCAGATGCAATAGGAATTTTTGGGTTAGGTCAATCCGTTCGCGAGATATGGGAGTTTGAAGCTAAGAAATTGTTGAGAATACAACAAATTTTTCGCAATTCTGCTGCTCCAAACGCTTAACCAGAATGGCCTAGGGAAAAAATGCACATACCGTTGTAATCGGGCTTGTTTCTACTTTCAGATGCAATAGGAATTTTTGGGTTATGTCAATCCGTTCGCGAGATATGGGAGTTTGAAGCCAAGAAATGGTTGAGAAGGCAAAAAATTTTTCGCAATTCTGCTTCTCCAAACGCTTAACCAGAATGGCCGAGGGAAAAAATACACATACCGCTGTAAACGGGCGAGTTTCTACTTTCAGATGCAGTAGGAATTTTTGGGTTAGGTCAATCCGTTCGCGAGATATGGGAGTTTGAAGCCAAGAAATGGTTGAGAAGGCAAAAAATTTTTCGCAATTCTGCTGCTCCAAACGCCTAACCAGAATGGCCTAGGGAAAAAATACACATACCGTTGTAATCGGGCGAGTTTCTACTTTCAGATACAATAGGAATTTTTGGGTTAGGTCAATCCGTTCGCGAGATATGGGAGTTTGAAACTAAGAAATTGTTGAGAATACAACTAATTTTTCGCACTTCTGCTGCTCCAAACGCTTAACCAGAACGGCCTAGGGAAAAAATGCACATACCGTTGTAATCGGGCTTGTTTCTACTTTCAGATGCAATAGGAATTTTTGGGTTATGTCAATCCGTTCGCGAGATATGGGAGTTTGAAGCCAAGAAATGGTTGAGAAGGCAAACAATTTTTCGCAATTCTGCTTCTCCAAACGCTTAACCAGAATGGCCTAGGGAAAAAATGCACATACCGTTGTAATCGGGCGAGTTTCTACTTTCAGATGCAATAGGAATTTTTGGGTTAGGTCAATCCGTTCGTGAGATATGGGAGTTTGAAGAGAAGAAATGGTTGAGAAGGCAAAAAATTTTTCGCAATTCTGCTGCTCCAAACGCTTAACCAGAATGGCCTAATAAAAAAATACACATACCGTTGTAATCGGGCGAGTTTCTACTTTCAGATGCAATAGGAATTTTTGGGTTAGGTCAATCCGTTCGCGAGATATGGGACTTTGAAACTAAGAAATGGTCGACAAGACAACAAATTTCTCGCACTTCTGCTGCTCCAATCGCTTAACCAGAATGGCCTAGGGGAAAAATGCACATACCGTTGTAATCAGGCGAGTCTCTACTTTCAGATGCAATAGGAATTTTTGGGTTAGGTCAATCCGTTCGCGAGATATGGGAGTTTGAAGCCAAGAAATGGTAGAGAAGGCAAAAAATTTTTCACAATTCTGCTGCTCCAAACGCTTAACCAGAATGGCCTAGGGAAAAAATGCACATACCGTTGTAATCGGGCGAGTTTCTACTTTCAGATGCAATAGGAATTTTTGGGTTAGGTCAATCCGTTCGTGAGATATGGGAGTTTGAAGAGAAGAAATGGTTGAGAAGGCAAAAAATTTTTCGCAATTCTGCTGCTCCAAACGCTTAACCAGAATGGCCTAATAAAAAAATACACATACCGTTGTAATCGGGCGAGTTTCTACTTTCAGGTGCAATAGGAATTTTTGGGTTAGGTCAATCCGTTCGCGAGATATGGGACTTTGAAGCTAAGAAATGGTTGACAAGACAACAAATTTTTCGCAATTCTGCTGCTCCAAACGCTTAACCAGAATGGCCTAGGGAAAAAATACGCATACCGTTGTAATCGGGCCAGATTCTACTTTCAGATGCGACAGGAATGTTTGGGTTAGGTCAATCCGTTCGCGAGATATGGGAGTTTGAAGCCAAGAAATGGTTGAGGAGGCAAAAAATTTTTCGCAATTCTGCTGCTCCAGACGCTTAGCCAGAATGGCCGAGGGAAAAAATACACATACCGCTGTAAACGGGCGAGTTTCTACTTTCCGATGCAGTAGGAATTTTTGGGTTAGGTCAATCCGTTCGCGAGATATGGGAGTTTGAAGCCAAGAAATGGTTGAGAAGGCAAAAAATTTTTCGCAATTCTGCTGCTCCAAACGCTTAACCAGAATGGCCTAAGGAAAAAATACACATACCTTTGTAATCGGGCGAGTTTCTACTTTCAGATGCAACAGGAATTTTTGGGTTAGGTCAATCCGTTCGCGAGATATGGGAGTTGGAAGACAAGAAATGGTTGAGAAGGCAAAAAATTTTTCGCAATTCTGCTGCTCCAAACGCCTAACCAGAATGGCGTAGGGAAAAAATACACATACCGTTGTAATCGGGCGAGTTTCTACTTTCAGATGCAATAGGAATTTTTGGGTTAGGTCAATCCGTTCGCGAGATATGGGAGTTTGAAGCTAAGAAATTGTTGAGAATACAACTAATTTTTCGCACTTTTGCTGCTCCAAACGCTTAACCAGAACGGCCTAGGGAAAAAATGCACATACCGTTGTAATCGGGCTTGTTTCTACTTTCAGATGCAATAGGAATTTTTGGGTTATGTCAATCCGTTCACGAGATATGGGAGTTTGAAGCCAAGAAATGGTAGAGAAGGCAAAAAATTTTTCACAATTCTGCTGCTCCAAACGCTTAACAAGAATGGCCTAGGGAAAAAATGCACATACCGTTGTAATCGGGCGAGTTTCTACTTTCAGATGCAATAGGAATTTTTGGGTTAGGTCAATCCGTTCGCGAGATATGGGAGTTTGAAGCTAAGAAATTGTTGAGAATACAACAAATTTTTCGCAATTCTGCTGCTCCAAACGCTTAACCAGAATGGCCTAGGGAAAAAATACGCATACCGTTGTAATCGGGCCAGATTCTACTTTCAGATGCGACAGGAATGTTTGGGTTAGGTCAATCCGTTCGCGAGATATGGGAGTTTGAAGCCAAGAAATGGTTGAGGAGGCAAAAAATTTTTCGCTATTCTGCTGCTCCAGACGCTTAACCAGAATGGCCGAGGGAAAAAATACACATACCGCTGTAAACGGGCGAGTTTCTACTTTCCGATGCAGTAGGAATTTTTGGGTTAGGTCAATCCGTTCGCGAGATATGGGAGTTTGAAGCCAAGAAATGGTTGAGAAGGCAAAAAATTTTTCGCAATTCTGCTGCTCCAAACGCTTAACCAGAATGGCCTAAGGAAAAAATACACATACCGTTGTAATCGGGCGAGTTTCTACTTTCAGATGCAACAGGAATTTTTGGGTTAGGTCAATCCGTTCGCGAGATATGGGAGTTGGAAGACAAGAAATGGTTGAGAAGGCAAAAAATTTTTCGCAATTCTGCTGCTCCAAACGCCTAACCAGAATGGCCTAGGGAAAAAATACACATACCGTTGTAATCGGGCGAGTTTCTACTTTCAGATGCAATAGGAATTTTTGGGTTAGGTCAATCCGTTCGCGAGATATGGGAGTTTGAAGCTAAGAAATTGTTGAGAATACAACTAATTTTACGCACTTCTGCTGCTCCAAACGCTTAACCAGAACGGCCTAGGGAAACAATGCACATTCCGTTGTAATCGGGCTTGTTTCTACTTTCAGATGCAATAGGAATTTTTGGGTTAGGTCAATCCGTTCGCGAGATATGGGAGTTTGAAGCCAAGAAATGGTTGAGAAGGCAAACAATTTTTCGCAATTCTGCTTCTCCAAACGCTTAACCAGAATGGCCCAGGGAAAAAATACGCATACCGTTGTAACCAGGCGAGTCTCTACTTTCAGATGCAATAGGAATTTTTGGGTTAGGTCAATCCGTTCGCGAGATATGGGAGTTTGAAGCCAAGAAATGGTAGAGAAGGCAAAAAATTTTTCACAATTCTGCTGCCCAAACGCTTAACCAGAATGGCCTAGGGAAAAAATGCACATACCGTTGTAATCGGGCGAGTTTCTACTTTCAGATGCAATAGGAATTTTTGGGTTAGGTCAATCCGTTCGTGAGATATGGGAGTTTGAAGAGAAGAAATGGTTGAGAAGGCAAAAAATTTTTTCGCAATTCTGTTGCTCCAAACGCTTAACCAGAATGGCCTAATAAAAAAATACACATACCGTTGTAATCGGGCGAGTTTCTACTTTCAGATGCAAAAGGAATTTTTGGGTTATGTCAATCCGTTCGCGAGATATGGGACTTTGAAGCTAAGAAATGGTTGACAAGACAACAAATTTCTCGCACTTCTGCTGCTCCAATCGCTTAACCAGAATGGCCTAGGGGAAAAATACAAGTACCGTTGTAATTGGGCGAGTTTCTACTTTCAAATGCAATAGGAATTTTTGGGTTAGGTCAATCCGTTCGCGAGATATGGGAGTTTGAAGCTAAGAAATGGTTGAGAAGACAACAAATTTTTCGCAATTCTGTTGCTCCAAACGCTTAACCTGAATGGCCTAGGGAAAAAATACGCATACCGTTGTAATCGGGCCAGATTCTACTTTCTGATGCGACAGGAATTCTTGGGTTAGGTCAATCCGTTCGCTAGATATGGGAGTTTGAAGACAAGAAATGGTTGAGAAGGCAAAAAATTTTTCGCAATTATGCTGCTCCAAACGCTTAACCAGAATGGCCTAAGGAAAAAATACACATACCGTTGTAATCGGGCGAGTTTCTACTTTCAGAAGCAACCGGAATTTTTGGGTTAGGTCAATCCGTTCGCGAGATATGGGAGTTTGAAGCCATGAAATGGTAGAGAATTCAAAAAATTTTTCACAATTCTGCTGCTCCAAACGCTTAACCAGAATGGCCTAGGGAAAAAATACACATACCGTTGTAATCGTGCGAGTTTCTACTTTCAGTTACAATAGGAATTTTTGGGTCAGGTCAATCCGTTCGCGAGACATGGGACTTTGAAGCTAAGAAATGGTCGAGAAGACAACAAATTTTTCGCAATTCTGCTGCTCCAAACGCTTAACCAGAATGGGCTAGGGAAAAAATACACATACCGTTGTAATCGGGCGAGTTTCTACTTTCAGATGCAATAGGAATTTTTGGGTTAGGTCAATCCGTTCGCGAGATATGGGAGTTTGAAGCTAAGAAATTGTTGGGAGGACAAAAAATTTTTCGCAATTCTGATGCTTCAAACGGTTAAACAGAATGGCCTAGGGAAAAAATACACATACCGTTGTAATCGTGCGAGTTTCTACTTTCAGTTACAAATGGAATTTTTGGGTTAGGTCAATCCGTTCGCGAGACATGGGACTTTGAAGCTAAGAAATGGTCGAGAAGACAACAAATTTTTCGCAATTCTGCTGCTCCAAACGCTTAACCAGAATGGGCTAGGGAAAAAATACACATACCGTTGTAATCGGGCGAGTTTCTACTATCAGACGAAACAGGAATTTTTGGGTTAGGTCAAACCGTTCGCGAGATATGGGAGTTTGAAACCAAGAAATGGTTGAGAAGGCAAAAAATTTTTCACAATTCTGCTGCTCCAAACGCTTAACCAGAATGGCCTAGGGAAAAAATACACATGCCGTTATAATCGGGCGAGTTTCTACTTTCAGATGCAATAGGAATTTTTGGGTTAGGTCAATCTGTTCGCGAGACATGGGACTTTGAAGCTAAGAAATGGTCGAGAAGACAACAAATTTTTCGCAATTATGCTGCTCCAAACGCTTAACCAGAATGGCCTAGGGAAAAAATACACATTCCGTTGTAATCGTGCGAGTTTCTACTTTCAGTTACAATAGGAATTTTTGGGTTAGGTCAATCTGTTCGCGAGACATGGGACTTTGAAGCTAAGAAATGGTCGAGAAGACAACAAATTTTTCGCAATTCTGCTGCTCCAAACGCTTAACCAGAATGGGCTAGGGAAAAAATACACATACCGTTGTAATCGGGCGAGTTTCTAAATACTTTCAGAAGCAACAGGAATTTTTGGGTTATGTCAATCCGTTTGCGAGATATGGGAGTGTGAAGACAAGAAATGGTTGAGAAGGCAAAAAATTTTTCGCAATTCTGCTGCTCCAAACGCTTAACCAGAATGGCCTAAGGGAAAAATACCCATACCGTTGTAATCGGGCGAGTTTCTACTTCCAGATGCAACAGGAATTTTTGGGTTAGGTCAATCCGTTCGCGAGATATGGGAGTTTGAAGACAAGAAATGGTTGAGGAGGCAAAAAATTTTTCGCAATTATGCTGCTCCAAACGCTTAACCAGAATGGCCTAAGGAAAAAATACACATACCGTTGTAATCGGGCGAGTTTCCACTTTCAGAAGCAACAGGAATTTTTGGGTTAGGTCAATCCGTTCGCCAGATACGGGAGTTTGAAGACAAGAAATGGTTGAGAAGGCAAAAAATTTTTCGCAATTATGCTGCTCCAAACGCTTAACCAGAATGGCCTAAGGAAAAAATACACATACCGTTGTAATCGGGCGAGTTTCTACTTTCAGAAGCAACAGGAATTTTTGGGTTAGGTCAATCCGTTCGCGAGATATGGGAATTTGAAGCCAAGAAATGGTAGAGAAGGCAAAAAATTTTTCACAAATCTGCTGCTCCAAACGCTTAACCAGGATGGCCTAAGGAAAAAATACACATACCGTTGTAATCGTGCGAGTTTCTACTTTCAGTTACAATAGGAATTTTTGGGTTAGGTCAATCCGTTCGCGAGACATGGGACTTTGAAGCTAAGAAATGGTCGAGAAGACAACAAATTTTTCGCAATTCTGCTGCTCCAAACGCTTAACCTGAATGGCCTAGGGAAAAAATACGCATACCGTTGTAATCGGGCCAGATTCTACTTTCAGATGCGACAGGAATTTTTGGGTTAGGTCAATCCGTTCGCGAGATATGGGAGTTTGAAGCCAAGAAATGGTCGAGAAGACAACAAATTTTTCGCAATTCTGCTGCTCCAAACGCTTAACCAGAATGGGCTAGGGAAAAAATACACATACCGTTGTAATCGGGCGAGTTTCTACTTTCAGATGCAATAGGAATTTTTGGGTTAGGTCAATCCGTTCGCGAGATATGGGAGTTTGAAGCTAAGAAATTGTTGGGAAGACAAAAAATTTTTCGCAATTCTGATGCTTCAAACGGTTAAACAGAATGGCCTAGGGAAAAAATACACATACCGTTGTAATCGTGCGAGTTTCTACTTTCAGTTACAAATGGAATTTTTGGGTTAGGTCAATCCGTTCGCGAGACATGGGACTTTGAAGCTAAGAAATGGTCGAGAAGACAACAAATTTTTCGCATTTCTGCTGCTCCAAACGCTTAACCAGAATGGGCTAGGGAAAAAATACACATACCGTTGTAATCGGGCGAGTTTCTACTATCAGACGAAACAGGAATTTTTGGGTTAGGTCAAACCGTTCGCGAGATATGGGAGTTTGAAGCCAAGAAATGGTTGAGAAGGCAAAAAATTTTTCGCAATTCTGGTGCTCCAAACGCTTAACCAGAATGGCCCAGGGAAAAAATACACATACCGTTGTAATCGGGCGAGTCTCTACTTTCAGATGCAATAGGAATTTTTGGGTTAGGTCAATCCGTTCGCGAGATATGGGTGTTTGAAGCCAAGAAATGGTTGAGAAGGCAAAAAATTTTTCGCAATTATGCTGCTCCAAACGCTTAACCAGAATGGCCTAAGGAAAAAATACACATACCGTTGTAATCGGGCGAGTTTCTACTTTCATAAGCAACAGGAATTTTTGGGTTAGGTCAATCCGTCCGCGTGATATGGGAGTGTGAAGCCAAGAAATGGTAGAGAAGGCAAAAAATTTTTCACAATTCTGCTGCTCCAAACGCTTAACCAGAATGGCCTAGGGAAAAAATACACATGCCGTTATAATCGGGCGAGTTTCTACTTTCAGATGCAATAGGAATTTTTGGGTTAGGTCAATCTGTTCGCGAGACATGGGACTTTGAAGCTAAGAAATGGTCGAGAAGACAACAAATTTTTCGCAATTCTGCTGCTCCAAACGCTTAACCAGAATGGGCTAGGGAAAAAATACACATACCGTTGTAATCGGGCGAGTTTCTAAATACTTTCAGAAGCAACAGGAATTTTTGGGTTAGGTCAATCCGTTCGCGAGATATGGGAGTTCGAAGCCAAGAAATGGTTGAGAAGGCAAAAAATTTTTCGCAATTCTGCTGCTTCAAACGGTTAACCAGAATGGCCTAGGGAAAAAATACACATTCCGTTGTAATCGTGCGAGTTTCTACTTTCAGTTACAATAGGAATTTTTGGGTTAGGTCAATCTGTTCGCGAGACATGGGACTTTGAAGCTAAGAAATGGTCGAGAAGACAACAAATTTTTCGCAATTCTGCTGCTCCAAACGCTTAACCAGAATGGGCTAGGGAAAAAATACACATACCGTTGTAATCGGGCGAGTTTCTAAATACTTTCAGAAGCAACAGGAATTTTTGGGTTATGTCAATCCGTTTGCGAGATATGGGAGTGTGAAGACAAGAAATGGTTGAGAAGGCAAAAAATTTTTCGCAATTCTGCTGCTCCAAACGCTTAACCAGAATGGCCTAAGGGAAAAATACCCATACCGTTGTAATCGGGCGAGTTTCTACTTCCAGATGCAACAGGAATTTTTGGGTTAGGTCAATCCGTTCGCGAGATATGGGAGTTTGAAGACAAGAAATGGTTGAGGAGGCAAAAAATTTTTCGCAATTATGCTGCTCCAAACGCTTAACCAGAATGGCCTAAGGAAAAAATACACATACCGTTGTAATCGGGCGAGTTTCCACTTTCAGAAGCAACAGGAATTTTTGGGTTAGGTCAATCCGTTCGCGAGATATGGGAGTTTGAAGCCAAGAAATGGTAGAGAAGGCAAAAAATTTTTCACAATTCTGCTGCTCCAAACGCTTAACCAGAATGGCCTAAGGAAAAAATACACATACCGTTGTAATCGGGCGTGTTTCTACTTTCTGATGCAACAGGAATTTTTGGGTTAGGTCAATCCGTTCGCGAGATATGGGAGTTTGAAACCAAGAAATGGTTGAGAAGGCAAAAAATTTTTCGCAATTCTGCTGCTCCAAGCGCTTAACCAGAATGGCCTAGGGAAAAAATGCACATACCGTTGTAATCGGGCGAGTTTCTACTTTCAGATGCAATAGGAATTTTTGGGTTAGGTCAATCCGTTCGCCAGATACGGGAGTTTGAAGACAAGAAATGGTTGAGAAGGCAAAAAATTTTTCGCAATTATGCTGCTCCAAACGCTTAACCAGAATGGCCTAAGGAAAAAATACACATACCGTTGTAATCGGGCGAGTTTCTACTTTCAGAAGCAACAGGAATTTTTGGGTTAGGTCAATCCGTTCGCGAGATATGGGAATTTGAAGCCAAGAAATGGTAGAGAAGGCAAAAAATTTTTCACAAATCTGCTGCTCCAAACGCTTAACCAGGATGGCCTAAGGAAAAAATACACATACCGTTGTAATCGTGCGAGTTTCTACTTTCAGTTACAATAGGAATTTTTGGGTTAGGTCAATCCGTTCGCGAGACATGGGACTTTGAAGCTAAGAAATGGTCGAGAAGACAACAAATTTTTCGCAATTCTGCTGCTCCAAACGCTTAACCTGAATGGCCTAGGGAAAAAATACGCATACCGTTGTAATCGGGCCAGATTCTACTTTCAGATGCGACAGGAATTTTTGGGTTAGGTCAATCCGTTCGCGAGATATGGGAGTTTGAAGCCAAGAAATGGTAGAGAAGGCAAAAAATTTTTCACAATTCTGCTGCTCCAAACGCTTAACCAGAATGGCCTAGGGAGAAAATACACATACCGTTATCATCGGGCGAGTTTCCACTTTCAGATGCAATAGGAATTTTTGGGTTAGGTCAATCCGTTCGCGAGATATGGGAATTTGAAGCCAAGAAATGGTAGAGAAGGCAAAAAATTTTTCACAAATCTGCTGCTCCAAACGCTTAACCAGGATGGCCTAAGGAAAAAATACACATACCGTTGTAATCGTGCGAGTTTCTACTTTCAGTTACAATAGGAATTTTTGGGTTAGGTCAATCCGTTCGCGAGACATGGGACTTTGAAGCTAAGAAATGGTCGAGAAGACAACAAATTTTTCGCAATTCTGCTGCTCCAAACGCTTAACCTGAATGGCCTAGGGAAAAAATACGCATACCGTTGTAATCGGGCCAGATTCTACTTTCAGATGCGACAGGAATTTTTGGGTTAGGTCAATCCGTTCGCGAGATATGGGAGTTTGAAGCCAAGAAATGGTCGAGAAGACAACACATTTTTCGCAATTCTGCTGCTCCAAACGCTTAACCAGAATGGGCTAGGGAAAAAATACACATACCGTTGTAATCGGGCGAGTTTCTACTTTCAGATGCAATAGGAATTTTTGGGTTAGGTCAATCCGTTCGCGAGATATGGGAGTTTGAAGCTAAGAAATTGTTGGGAAGACAAAAAATTTTTCGCAATTCTGATGCTTCAAACGGTTAAACAGAATGGCCTAGGGAAAAAATACACATACCGTTGTAATCGTGCGAGTTTCTACTTTCAGTTTCAAATGGAATTTTTGGGTTAGGTCAATCCGTTCGCGAGACATGGGACTTTGAAGCTAAGAAATGGTCGAGAAGACAACAAATTTTTCGCATTTCTGCTGCTCCAAACGCTTAACCAGAATGGGCTAGGGAAAAAATACACATACCGTTGTAATCGGGCGAGTTTCTACTATCAGACGAAACAGGAATTTTTGGGTTAGGTCAAACCGTTCGCGAGATATGGGAGTTTGAAGCCAAGAAATGGTTGAGAAGGCAAAAAATTTTTCGCAATTCTGGTGCTCCAAACGCTTAACCAGAATGGCCCAGGGAAAAAATACACATACCGTTGTAATCGGGCGAGTCTCTACTTTCAGATGCAATAGGAATTTTTGGGTTAGGTCAATCCGTTCGCGAGATATGGGTGTTTGAAGCCAAGAAATGGTTGAGAAGGCAAAAAATTTTTCGCAATTATGCTGCTCCAAACGCTTAACCAGAATGGCCTAAGGAAAAAATACACATACCGTTGTAATCGGGCGAGTTTCTACTTTCATAAGCAACAGGAATTTTTGGGTTAGGTCAATCCGTCCGCGTGATATGGGAGTGTGAAGCCAAGAAATGGTAGAGAAGGCAAAAAATTTTTCACAATTCTGCTGCTCCAAACGCTTAACCAGAATGGCCTAGGGAAAAAATACACATGCCGTTATAATCGGGCGAGTTTCTACTTTCAGATGCAATAGGAATTTTTGGGTTAGGTCAATCTGTTCGCGAGACATGGGACTTTGAAGCTAAGAAATGGTCGAGAAGACAACAAATTTTTCGCAATTCTGCTGCTCCAAACGCTTAACCAGAATGGGCTAGGGAAAAAATACACATACCGTTGTAATCGGGCGAGTTTCTAAATACTTTCAGAAGCAACAGGAATTTTTGGGTTAGGTCAATCCGTTCGCGAGATATGGGAGTTCGAAGCCAAGAAATGGTTGAGAAGGCAAAAAATTTTTCGCAATTCTGCTGCTTCAAACGGTTAACCAGAATGGCCTAGGGAAAAAATACACATTCCGTTGTAATCGTGCGAGTTTCTACTTTCAGTTACAATAGGAATTTTTGGGTTAGGTCAATCTGTTCGCGAGACATGGGACTTTGAAGCTAAGAAATGGTCGAGAAGACAACAAATTTTTCGCAATTCTGCTGCTCCAAACGCTTAACCAGAATGGGCTAGGGAAAAAATACACATACCGTTGTAATCGGGCGAGTTTCTAAATACTTTCAGAAGCAACAGGAATTTTTGGGTTATGTCAATCCGTTTGCGAGATATGGGAGTGTGAAGACAAGAAATGGTTGAGAAGGCAAAAAATTTTTCGCAATTCTGCTGCTCCAAACGCTTAACCAGAATGGCCTAAGGGAAAAATACCCATACCGTTGTAATCGGGCGAGTTTCTACTTCCAGATGCAACAGGAATTTTTGGGTTAGGTCAATCCGTTCGCGAGATATGGGAGTTTGAAGACAAGAAATGGTTGAGGAGGCAAAAAATTTTTCGCAATTATGCTGCTCCAAACGCTTAACCAGAATGGCCTAAGGAAAAAATACACATACCGTTGTAATCGGGCGAGTTTCCACTTTCAGAAGCAACAGGAATTTTTGGGTTAGGTCAATCCGTTCGCGAGATATGGGAGTTTGAAGCCAAGAAATGGTAGAGAAGGCAAAAAATTTTTCACAATTCTGCTGCTCCAAACGCTTAACCAGAATGGCCTAAGGAAAAAATACACATACCGTTGTAATCGGGCGTGTTTCTACTTTCTGATGCAACAGGAATTTTTGGGTTAGGTCAATCCGTTCGCGAGATATGGGAGTTTGAAACCAAGAAATGGTTGAGAAGGCAAAAAATTTTTCGCAATTCTGCTGCTCCAAGCGCTTAACCAGAATGGCCTAGGGAAAAAATGCACATACCGTTGTAATCGGGCGAGTTTCTACTTTCAGATGCAATAGGAATTTTTGGGTTAGGTCAATCCGTTCGCCAGATACGGGAGTTTGAAGACATGAAATGGTTGAGAAGGCAAAAAATTTTTCGCAATTATGCTGCTCCAAACGCTTAACCAGAATGGCCTAAGGAAAAAATACACATACCGTTGTAATCGGGCGAGTTTCTACTTTCAGAAGCAACAGGAATTTTTGGGTTAGGTCAATCCGTTCGCGAGATATGGGAATTTGAAGCCAAGAAATGGTAGAGAAGGCAAAAAATTTTTCACAAATCTGCTGCTCCAAACGCTTAACCAGGATGGCCTAAGGAAAAAATACACATACCGTTGTAATCGTGCGAGTTTCTACTTTCAGTTACAATAGGAATTTTTGGGTTAGGTCAATCCGTTCGTGAGACATGGGACTTTGAAGCTAAGAAATGGTCGAGAAGACAACAAATTTTTCGCAATTCTGCTGCTCCAAACGCTTAACCTGAATGGCCTAGGGAAAAAATACGCATACCGTTGTAATCGGGCCAGATTCTACTTTCAGATGCGACAGGAATTTTTGGGTTAGGTCAATCCGTTCGCGAGATATGGGAGTTTGAAGCCAAGAAATGGTAGAGAAGGCAAAAAATTTTTCACAATTCTGCTGCTCCAAACGCTTAACCAGAATGGCCTAGGGAGAAAATACACATACCGTTATCATCGGGCGAGTTTCCACTTTCAGATGCAATAGGAATTTTTGGGTTAGGTCAATCCGTTGGCGAGATATGGGCGTTTGAAGCCAAGAAATGGTTGAGAAGGCAAAAAATTTTTCGCAATTCTGCTGCTTCAAACGGTTAACCAGAAGGGCCTAGGGAAAAAATACACATACCGTTGTAATCGTGCGAGTTTCTACTTTCAGTTACAATAGGAATTTTTGGGTTAGGTCAATCCGTTCGCGAGACATGGGACTTTGAAGCTAAGAAATGGTCGAGAAGACAACAAATTTTTCGCAATTCTGCTGCTCCAAACGCTTAACCTGAATGGCCTAGGGAAAAAATACGCATACCGTTGTAATCGGGCCAGATTCTACTTTCAGATGCGACAGGAATTTTTGGGTTAGGTCAATCCGTTCGCGAGATATGGGAGTTTGAAGCCAAGAAATGGTAGAGAAGGCAAAAAATTTTTCACAATTCTGCTGCTCCAAACGCTTAACCAGAATGGCCTAGGGAAAAAATACACATACCGTTATAATCGGGCGAGTTTCTACTTTCAGATGCAATAGGAATTTTTGGGTTAGGTCAATCCGTTCGCGAGATATGGGCGTTTGAAGCCAAGAAATGGTTGAGAAGGCAAAAAATTTTTCGCAATTCTGCTGCTTCAAACGGTTAACCAGAAGGGCCTAGGGAAAAAATACACATACCGTTGTAATCGGGCGAATTTCTACTTTCAGATGCAATAGGAATTTTTGGGTTAGGTCAATTCGTTCGCGAGACATGGGACTTTGAAGCTAAGAAATGGTCGAGAAGACAACAAATTTTTCGCAATTCTGCTGCTCCAAACGCTTAACCAGAATGGCCTAGGGAAAAAATGCACATACCGTTGTAATCGGGCGAGTTTCTACTTTCAGATGCAATAGGAATTTTTGGGTTAGGTCAATACGTTCGCGAGATATGGGAGTTTGAAGCCAAGAAATGGTTGAGAAGACAACAAATTTTTCGCAATTCTGCTGCTCCAGTCGCTTAACCAGAATGGGCTAGGCAAAAAATACACATACCTTTGTAACCGGGCGAGTTTCTACTTTCAGACGCAACAGGAATTTTTGGGTTAGGTCAATCCGTTCGCGAGATATGGGAGTTTGAAGCCGAGAAATGGTTGAGAAGACAACAAATTTCTCGCACTTCTGCTGCTCCAATCGCTTAACCAGAATGGCCTAGGGGAAAAATACAAGTACCGTTGTAATCGGGCGAGTTTCTACATTCAAATGCAATAGGAATTTTTGGGTTAGGTCAATCCGTTCGCGAGATATGGGAGCTTGAAGCTAAGAAATGGTTGAGAAGACAACAAATTTTTCGCAATTCTGCTGCTCCAAACGCTTAACCTGAATGGCCTAGGGAAAAAATACGCATACAGTTGTAATCGGGCCAGATTCTACTTTCAGATGCGACAGGAATTCTTGGGTTAGGTCAATCCGTTCGCGAGATATGGGAGTTTGAAGCCAAGAAATGGTTGAGAAGGCAAAAAATTTCTCGCAATTCTGCTGCTTCAAACGCTTAACCAGAATGGCCTAGGGAAAAAATATACATACCGTTGTAATCGGGCGAGTTTCTACTTTCAGATGCAATAGGAATTTTTGGGTTAGGTCAATCCGTTCGCGAGATATGGGAGTTTGAAGCCAAGAAATGGTTGAGAAGGCAAAAAATTTTACGCAATTCTGCTGCTTCAAAGGCTTAACCAGAATGGCCTAGGGAAAAAATACACATACCGTTGTAATCGGGCGAGTTTCTACTTTCAGATGCAATAGGAATTTTTGGGTTAGGTCAATCCGTTCGCGAGATATGGGACTTTGAAGCTAAGAAATGGTTGAGAAGACAACAAATTTTTCGCAATTCTGCTGCTCCAAACGCTTAACCTGAATGGCCTAGGGAAAAAATACAAATACCGTTGTAATCGGGCGAGTTTCTACTTTCAAATGCAATAGGAATTTTTGGGTTAGGTCAATCCGTTCGTGAGATATGGGAGTTTAAAGCTAAGAAATGGTTGAGAAGACAACAAATTTTTCGCAATTCTGCTGCTCCAAACGCTTAACCTGAATGGCCTAGGGAAAAAATACGCATACAGTTGTAATCGGGCCAGATTCTACTTTCAGATGCGGCAGGAATTTTTGGGTTAGGTCAATCCGTTCGCGAGATATGGGAGTTTGAAGCCAAGAAATGGTTGAGAAGGCAAAAAATTTTTCGCAATTCTGCTGCTCCAGTCGCTTAACCAGAATGGGCTAGGGAAAAAATACACATACCTTTGTAACCGGGCGAGTTTCTACTTTCAGACGCAACAGGAATTTTTGGGTTAGGTCAATCCGTTCGCGAGATATGGGAGTTTGATGCCGAGAAATGGTTGACAAGACAACAAATTTCTCGCACGTCTGCTGCTCCAATCGCTTAACCAGAATGGCCTAGGGGAAAAATACAACTACCGTTGTAATCGGGCGAGTTTCTACTTTCAAATGCAATAGGAATTTTTGGGTTAGGTCAATCCGTTCGCGAGATATGGGAGTTTAAAGCTAAGAAATGGTTGAGAAGACAACAAATTTTTCGCAATTCTGCTGCTCCAAACGCTTAACCTGAATGGCCTAGGGAAAAAATACGCATACAGTTGTAATCGGGCCAGATTCTACTTTCAGATGCGGCAGGAATTTTTGGGTTAGGTCAATCCGTTAGCGAGATATGGGAGTTTGAAGCCTGGAAATGGCTGAGAAGGCAAAAAATTTTTCGCAATTCTGCTGCTTCAAACGCTTAACCAGAATGGCCTAGGGAAAAAATGCACATACCGTTGTAATCGGGCGTGTTTCGACTTTCAGATGCAATAGGAATTTTTGGGTTAGGTCAATCCGCTCGCGCGATATGGGCGTTTGAAGCCAAGAAATGGTTGAGAAGGCAAAAAATTTTTCACAATTCTGCTGCTCCAAACGCTTAACCAGAATGGCCTAGGGAGAAAATACACATACCGTTATAATCGGGCGAGTTTCCACTTTCAGATGCAATAGGAATTTTTGGGTTAGGTCAATCCGTTCGCGAGATATGGGCGTTTGAAGCCAAGAAATGGTTGAGAAGGCAAAAAATTTTTCGCAATTCTGCTGCTTCAAACGGTTAACCAGAAGGGCCTAGGGAAAAAATACACATACCGTTGTAATCGTGCGAGTTTCTACTTTCAGTTACAATAGGAATTTTTGGGTTAGGTTAATCCGTTCGCGAGATATGGGAGTTTGACGCCAAGAAATGGTTGAGAAGGCAAAAAATTTTTCGCAATTCTGCTGCTCCAAACGCCTAACCAGAATGGCCTAGGGATAAAATACACATACCGTTGTAATCGGGCGAGTTTCTATTTTCAGATGCAACAGAAATTTTTCGGATTCGTCAACTCGTTCGCGAAATATCGGAGTTTGGAATTAAGAGATGGTTGAGAAACCATCAAAATTTTCGCAAGTCTGATACTCGAAACCAATAACTACTATGGCCTAGGGCAAAAATGCACATACCGTTGTAATCGGGCGAGTTTCTGCTTTCAGATGCAACAGGAATGCCTCGAGAACGTCAATCAGTTCTCGAGATATGGGAGTTTGAAGTTAAGGAATGGTTGAGAAACCATCAAAATTTTCGGAATCTGATACTCGAAACCAATAACTACTATGGTCTAGGGCAAAAATACACATATCGTTGTAATCGGGCGAGTTTCTACTTTCAGATGCAACAGAAATTTTTCGGATTCGTCAACTCGTTCGCGAAATATCGGAGTTTGGAATTAAGAGATGGTTGAGAAACCATCAAAATTTTCGCAAGTCTGATACTCGAAACCAATAACTACTATGGCCTAGGGCAAAAATGCACATACCGTTGTAATCGGGCGAGTTTCTGCTTTCAGATGCAACAGGAATTTCTCGAGTTCGTCAATCCGTTCGCGATATATGGGAGTTTGAAGTTATGGAATGGATGAGAAACCATCAAAATTTTCGCAAATCTGATACTCGAAACCAATAACTACTATGGCCTAGGGCAAAAATGCACATACCGTTGTAATCGGGCGAGTTTCTGCTTTCAGATGCAACAGGAATTTCTCGAGTTCGTCAATCCATTCGCGATATATGGGAGTTTGAAGTTATGGAATGGTTGAGAAACCATCAAAATTTTCGCATGTCTGATACTCGAAAACAATAACTACTATGGCCTAGGGCAAAAATACACATACCGTTGTAAACGGGCGAATTTCTGCTATCAGATGCAATAGGAATTTCTCGAGTTCGTCAATCCGTTCATGAGATATGGGAGTTTGAAGTTATGGAATGGTTGAGAAACCATCAAAATTTTCGCAAGTCTGATACTCGAAACCAATAACTGGAATGGCCTAGGAGAAAAGTACACACACCATTGTAATCGGGCGAGTTTCTACTTTCAGATGCAACAGGAATTTCTCGAGTTCGTCAATCCGTTCATGAGATAAGGGAGTTTGAAGTTATGGAATGGTTGAGAAACCATCAAAATTTTCGCAAGTCTGATACTCGAAACCAATAACTGGAATGGCCTAGGAGAAAAGTACACACACCATTGTAATCGGGCGAGTTTCTACTTTCAGATGCAACAGGAATTTCTCGAGTTCGTCAATCCGTTCGCGAGATATGGGAGTTTGAAGTAATGGATTGGTTGAGAAACCATCAAAGTTTTAGCAAGTCTGATACTCGAAACCAATAAGTACCATGGCCTAGGGCAAAAATACACATACCGTTGTAAACGGGCGAGCTTCAGCTTTCAGATGCAACAGGAATTTCTCGAGTTCGTCAATCCGTTCGCCATATATGGGAGTTTGAAGTTATGGAATGGATGAGAAACCATCAAAATTTTCGCAAGTCTGGTACACGAAACCAATAAGTACTATGGCCTAGGGCAAAAATAGACATACCGTTGTAATCGGGCGAGTTTCTGCTTTCAGATGCAACAGGAATGTCTCGAGAACGTCAATCAGTTCGCGAGATATGGGAGTTTGAAGTTAAGGAATGGTTGAGAAACCATCAAAATTTTCGGAATCTGATACTCGAAACCAATAACTACTATCGTCTAGGGCAAAAATACACATATCGTTGTAATCGGGCGAGTTTCTACTTTCAGATGCAACAGGAATTTCTCGATTTCCTCAATGCGTTCGCGATATATGGGAGTTTGAAGTTATGGAATGGTTGAGAAACCATCAAAATTTTCGCAAGTCTGTTACGCGAAACCAATAAATACTATGGCCTAGGGCAAAAATAGACATACCGTTGTAAACGGTCGAGTTTATGCTTTCAGATGCAACAGGAATTTCTCGAGTTCGTCAATCCGTTCGCGAAATATGGCAGTTTGAAGTTAAGGAATGATTGAGAAACCATCAAAATTTTCGCAAGTCTGATACACGAAAGCAATAACTACAATGGCCTTGGGGAAAAATACACATACCCTTGTAACCGGGAGAGTTTCTACTTTCAGATGCAACAGAAATTTTTCGGATTCGTCAATCCGTTCGCCATATATGGGAGTTTGAAGTTATGGAATGGATGAGAAAGCGTCAAAATTTTCCCAAGTCAGATACTCGAAACCAATAACTACTATGGCCTAAGGCAAAAATAGACATACCGTTGAAATCGGGCGAGTTTCTGCTTTCAGATGCAACAGGAATTTCTCGAGTTCGTCAATCCGTTCGCGATATATGGGAGTTTGAAGTTATGGAATGGTTGAGAAACCATCAAAGTTTTCGCATGTCTGATACTCGAAACCAATAACTACTATGGCCTAGTGCAAAAATTCACATACCGTTGTAAACGGGCGAATTTCTGCTATCAGATGCAATAGGAATTTCTCGAGTTCGTCAATCCGTTCATGAGATATGGGAGTTTCAATTTATGGAATGGTTGAGAAACCATCAAAATTTTCGCAAGTCTGATACTCGAAACCAATAACTGGAATGGCCTAGGAGAAAAGTACACACACCATTGTAATCGGGCGAGTTTCTACTTTCAGATGCAACAGGAATTTCTCGAGTTCGTCAATCCGTTCATGAGATAAGGGAGTTTGAAGTTATGGAATGGTTGAGAAACCATCAAAATTTTCGCAAGTCTGATACTCGAAACCAATAACTGGAATGGCCTAGGAGAAAAGTACACACACCTTTGTAATCGGGCGAGTTTCTACTTTCAGATGGAACAGGAATTTCTCGAGTTCGTCAATCCGTTCGCGAGATATGGGAGTTTGAAGTAATGGATTGGTTGAGAAACCATCAAAATTTTAGCAAGTCTGATACTCGAAACCAATAAGTACTATGGCCTAGGGCAAAAATAGACATACCGTTGTAAACGGGCGAGCTTCTGCTTTCAGATGCAACAGGAATTTCTCGAGTTCGTCAATCCGTTCGCCATATATGGGAGTTTGAAGTTATGGAATGGATGAGAAACCATCAAAATTTTCGCAAGTCTGATACACGAAACCAATAACTACTATGGCCTAGGGCAAAAATAGACATACCGTTGTAATCGGGCGAGTTTCTGCTTTCAGATGCAACAGGAATTTCTCGAGTTCGTCAATCTGTTCGCGATATATGGGAGTTTGAAGTTATGGAATGGATGAGAAACCATCAAAATTTTCGCAAGTCTGATACTCGAAACCAATAACTACTATGGCCTAGGGCAAAAATACACATACCGTTGTAAACGGGCGAATTTCTGCTATCAGATGCAACAGGAATTTCTCGAGTTCGTCAATCCGTTCGCGAGATATGGGAGTTTGAAGTTATGGAATGGTTGAGAAACCATCAAAATTTTCGCATGTCTGATACTCGAAACCAATAACTACTATGGCCTAGGGCAAAAATACACATACCGTTGTAAACGGGCGAATTTCTGCTATCAGATGCAATAGGAATTTCTCGAGTTCGTCAATCCGTTCATGAGATATGGGAGTTTGAAGTTATGGAATGGTTGAGAAACCATCAAAATTTTCGCAAGTCTGATACTCGAAACCAATAACTGGAATGGCCTAGGAGAAAAGTACACACACCATTGTAATCGGGCGAGTTTCTACTTTCAGATGCAACAGGAATTTCTCGAGTTCGTCAATCCGTTCATGAGATAAGGGAGTTTGAAGTTATGGAATGGTTGAGAAACCATCAAAATTTTCGCAAGTCTGATACTCGAAACCAATAACTGGAATGGCCTAGGAGAAAAGTACACACACCTTTGTAATCGGGCGAGTTTCTACTTTCAGATGGAACAGGAATTTCTCGAGTTCGTCAATCCGTTCGCGAGATATGGGAGTTTGAAGTAATGGATTGGTTGAGAAACCATCAAAATTTTAGCAAGTCTGATACTCGAAACCAATAAGTACCATGGCCTAGGGCAAAAATACACATACCGTTGTAAACGGGCGAGCTTCTGCTTTCAGATGCAACAGGAATTTCTCGAGTTCGTCAATCCGTTCGCCATATATGGGAGTTTGAAGTTATGGAATGGATGAGAAACCATCAAAATTTTCGCAAGTCTGATACACGAAACCAATAACTACTATGGCCTAGGGCAAAAATAGACATACCGTTGTAATCGGGCGAGTTTCTGCTTTCAGATGCAACAGGAATGTCTCGAGAACGTCAATCAGTTCGCGAGATATGGGAGTTTGAAGTTAAGGAATGGTTGAGAAACCATCAAAATTTTCGGAATCTGATACTCGAAACCAATAACTACAATGGCCTAGGGGCAAAATACACATACCTTTGTAATCGGGAGAGTTTCTACTTTCAGATGCAACAGAAATTTTTCGGATTCGTCAATCCGTTCGTGAAATATCGGAGTTTGGAATGAAGAGACGGTTGAGAAACCATTAAAATTTTCGCAAGTCTGATACTCGAAACCAATAACTACATTGGCCTAGGGGAAAAATACCCATACCGTTGTAATCGGGAGAGTTTCTACTTTCAGATGCAACAGAAATTTTTCGGATTCGTCAATCCGTTCGCGAAATATCGGAGTTTGGAATTAAGAGATGGTTGAGAAACCATCAAAATTTTCGCAAGTCTGATACTTGAAACCAATAACTACAATGGCCTAGGGGAAAAATACCCATACCGTTGTAATCGGGAGAGTTTCTACTTTCAGATGCAACAGAAATTTTTCGGATTCGTCAATCCGTTCGCGAAATATCGGAGTTTGGAATTAAGAGATGGTTGAGAAACCATCAAAATTTTCGCAAGTCTGATACTCGAAACCAATAACTACTATGGCCTAGGGCAAAAATGCACATACAGTTGTAATCGGGCTAGTTTCTGCTTTCAGATGCAACAGGAATGTCTCGAGAACGTCAATCAGTTCGCGAGATATGGGAGTTTGAAGTTAAGGAATGGTTGAGAAACCATCAAAACTTTCGGAATCTGATACTCGAAACCAATAACTACTATGGTCTAGGGCAAAAATACACATATCGTTGTAATCGGGCGAGTTTCTACTTTCAGATGCAACAGAAATTTTTCGGATTCGTCAATCCGTTCGTGAAATATCGGAGTTTGGAATGAAGAGACGGTTGAGAAACCATCAAAATTTTCGCAAGTCTGATACTCGAAACCAATAACTACATTGGCCTAGGGGAAAAATACCCATACCGTTGTAATCGGGAGAGTTTCTACTTTCAGATGCAACAGAAATTTTTCGGATTCGTCAATCCGTTCGCGAAATATCGGAGTTTGGAATTAAGAGATGATTGAGAAACCATCAAAATTTTCGCAAGTCTGATACTTGAAACCAATAACTACTATGGCCTAGGGCAAAAATGCACATACCGTTGTAATCGGGCGAGTTTCTGCTTTCAGATGCAACAGGAATTTCTCGAGTTCGTCAATCTGTTCGCGATATATGGGAGTTTGAAGTTATGGAATGGATGAGAAACCATCAAAATTTTCGCAAGTCTGATACTCGAAACCAATAACTACTATGGCCTAGGGCAAAAATACACATACCGTTGTAAACTGGCGAATTTCTGCTATCAGATGCAACAGGAATTTCTCGAGTTCGTCAATCCGTTCGCGAGATATGGGAGTTTGAAGTTATGGAATGGTTGAGAAACCATCAAAATTTTCGCATGTCTGATACTCGAAACCAATAACTACTATGGCCTAGGGCAAAAATACACATACCGTTGTAAACGGGCGAATTTCTGCTATCAGATGCAATAGGAATTTCTCGAGTTCGTCAATCCGTTCATGAGATATGGGAGTTTGAAGTTATGGAATGGTTGAGAAACCATCAAAATTTTCGCAAGTCTGATACTCGAAACCAATAACTGGAATGGCCTAGGAGAAAAGTACACACACCATTGTAAACGGGCGAGATTCTACTTTCAGATGCAACAGGAATTTCTCGAGTTCGTCAATCCGTTCGCCATATATGGGAGTTTGAAGTTATGGAATGGATGAGAAACCATCAAAATTTTCGCAAGTCTGGTACACGAAACCAATAAGTACTATGGCCTAGGGCAAAAATAGACATACCGTTGTAATCGGGCGAGTTTCTGCTTTCAGATGCAACAGGAATGTCTCGAGAACGTCAATCAGTTCGCGAGATATGGGAGTTTGAAGTTAAGGAATGGTTGAGAAACCATCAAAATTTTCGGAATCTGATACTCGAAACCAATAACTACTATGGTCTAGGGCAAAAATACACATATCGTTGTAATCGGGCGAGTTTCTGCTTTCAGATGCAACAGGAATGACTCGAGAACGTCAATCAGTTCGCGAGATATGGGAGTTTGAAGTTAAGGAATGGTTGAGAAACCATCAAAATTTTCGGAATCTGATACTCGAAACCAATAACTACTATGGTCTAGGGCAAAAATACACATATCGTTGTAATCGGGCGAGTTTCTACTTTCAGATGCAACAGGAATTTCTCGATTTCCTCAATGCGTTCGCGATATATGGGAGTTTGAAGTTATGGAATGGTTGAGAAACCATCAAAATTTTCCCAAGTCTGTTACGCGAAACCAATAAATACTATGGCCTAGGGCAAAAATAGACATACCGTTGTAAACGGTCGAGTTTATGCTTTCAGATGCAACAGGAATTTCTCGAGTTCGTCAATCCGTTCGCGAAATATGGCAGTTTGAAATTAAGGAATGATTGAGAAACCATCAAAATTTTCGCAAGTCTGATACACGAAAGCAATAACTACAATGGCCTAGGGGAAAAATACACATACCCTTGTAACCGGGAGAGTTTCTACTTTCAGATGCAACAGAAATTTTTCGGATTCGTCAATCCGTTCGCCATATATGGGAGTTTGAAGTTATGGAATGGATGAGAAACCGTCAACATTTTCCCAAGTCAGATACTCGAAACCAATAACTACTATGGCCTAAGGCAAAAATTCACAGACCGTTGTAAACGGGCGAATTTCTGCTATCAGATGCAATAGGAATTTCTCGAGTTCGTCAATCCGTTCGCCATATATGGGAGTTTGAAGTTATGGAATGGATGAGAAACCATCAAAATTTTCGCAAGTCTGATACACGAAACCAATAACTACTATGGCCTAGGGCAAAAATAGACATACCGTTGTAATCGGGCGAGTTTCTGCTTTCAGATGCAACAGGAATGTCTCGAGAACGTCAATCAGTTCGCGAGATATGGGAGTTTGATGTTAAGGAATGGTTGAGAAACCATCAAAATTTTCGCAAGTCTGATACTCGAAACCAATAACTGGAATGGCCTAGGAGAAAAGTACACACACCATTGTAATCGGGCGAGTTTCTACTTTCAGATGCAACAGGAATTTCTCGAGTTCGTCAATCCGTTCATGAGATATGGGAGTTTGAAGTTATGGAATGGTTGAGAAACCATCAAAATTTTCGCAAGTCTGATACTCGAAACCAATAAGTACCATGGCCTAGGGCAAAAATACACATACCGTTGTAAACGGGCGAGCTTCTGCTTTCAGATGCAACAGGAATTTCTCGAGTTCGTCAATCCGTTCGCCATATATGGGAGTTTGAAGTTATGGAATGGATGAGAAACCATCAAAATTTTCGCAAGTCTGATACACGAAACCAATAACTACTATGGCCTAGGGCAAAAATAGACATACCGTTGTAATCGGGCGAGTTTCTGCTTTCAGATGCAACAGGAATGTCTCGAGAACGTCAATCAGTTCGCGAGATATGGGAGTTTGATGTTAAGGAATGGTTGAGAAACCATCAAAATTTTCGGAATCTGATACTCGAAACCAATAACTACTATGGTCTAGGGCAAAAATACACATATCGTTGTAATCGGGCGAGTTTCTACTTTCAGATGCAACAGGAATTTCTCGATTTCCTCAATGCGTTCGCGAGATATGGGAGTTTGAAGTTATGGAATGGTTGAGAAACCATCAAAATGTTCGCAAGTCTGATACTCGAAACCAATAACTACAATGGCCTAGGGGCAAAATACACATACCTTTGTAATCGGGAGAGTTTCTACTTTCAGATGCAACAGAAATTTTTCGGATTCGTCAATCCGTTCGCGAAATATCGGAGTTTGGAATTAAGAGATGGTTGAGAAACCCTCAAAATTTTCGCAAGTCTGATACTCGAAACCAATAACTACTATGGTCTAGGGCAAAAATGCACATACCGTTGTAATCGGGCGAGTTTCTGCTTTCAGATGCAACAGGAATGTCTCGAGAACGTCAATCAGTTCTCGAGATATGGGAGTTTGAAGTTAGGGAATGGTTGAGAAACCATCAAAATTTTCGGAATCTGATACTCGAAACCAATAACTACTATGGTCTAGGGCAAAAATACACATATCGTTGTAATCGGGCGAGTTTCTACTTTCAGATGCAACAGGAATTTCTCGATTTCCTCAATGCGTTCGCGAGATATGGGAGTTTGAAGTTATGGAATGTTTGAGAAACCATCAAAATTTTCGCAAGTCTGTTACGCGAAACCAATAACTACTATGGCCTAGGGCAAAAATAGACATACCGTTGTAAACGGTCGAGTTTCTGCTTTCAGATGCAACAGGGATTTCTCGAGTTCGTCAATCCGTTCGCGATATATGGGAGTTTGAAGTAATGGAATGGTTGAGAAACCATCAAAATTTTCGCATGTCTGATACTCGAAACCACTAACTACTATGGCCTAGGGCAAAAATACACATACCGTTGTAAACGGGCGAATTTCTGCTATCAGATGCAATAGGAATTTCTCGAGTTCGTCAATCCGTTCATGAGATATGGGAGTTTGAAGTTATGGAATGGTTGAGAAACCATCAAAATTTTCGCAAGTCTGATACTCGAAACCAATAACTACAATGGCCTAGGGGCAAAATACACATACCATTGTAATCGGGAGAGTTTCTACTTTCAGATGCAACAGAAATTTTTCGGATTCGTCAATCCGTTCGCGAAATATCGGAGTTTGGAATTAAGAGATGGTTGAGAAACCCTCAAAATTTTCGCAAGTCTGATACTCGAAACCAATAACTACTATGGTCTAGGGCAAAAATGCACATACCGTTGTAATCGGGCGAGTTTCTGCTTTCAGATGCAACAGGAATGTCTCGAGAACGTCAATCAGTTCGCGAGATATGGGAGTTTGAAGTTAAGGAATGGTTGAGAAACCATCAAAACTTTCGGAATCTGATACTCGAACCCAATAACTACTATGGTCTAGGGCAAAAATACACATATCGTTGTAATCGGGCGAGTTTCTACTTTCAGATGCAACAGAAATTTTTCGGATTCGTCAATCCGTTCGTGAAATATCGGAGTTTGGAATGAAGAGACGGTTGAGAAACCATCAAAATTTTCGCAAGTCTGATACTCGAAACCAATAACTACATTGGCCTAGGGGAAAAATACCCATACCGTTGTAATCGGGAGAGTTTCTACTTTCAGATGCAACAGAAATTTTTCGGATTCGTCAATCCGTTCGCGAAATATCGGAGTTTGGAATTAAGAGATGGTTGAGAAACCATCAAAATTTTCGCAAGTCTGATACTTGAAACCAATAACTACAATGGCCTAGGGGAAAAATACCCATACCGTTGTAATCGGGAGAGTTTCTACTTTCAGATGCAACAGAAATTTTTCGGATTCGTCAATCCGTTCGCGAAATATCGGAGTTTGGAATTAAGAGATGGTTGAGAAACCATCAAAATTTTCGCAAGTCTGATACTCGAAACCAATAACTACTATGGCCTAGGGCAAAAATGCACATACCGTTGTAATCGGGCGAGTTTCTGCTTTCAGATGCAACAGGAATTTCTCGAGTTCGTCAATCCGTTCGCGATATATGGGAGTTTGAAGTTATGGATTGGATGAGAAACCATCAAAATTTTCGCAAGTCTGATACTCGAAACCAATAACTACTATGGCCTAGGGCAAAAATACACATACCGTTGTAAACGGGCGAATTTCTGCTATCAGATGCAACAGGAATTTCTCGAGTTCGTCAATCCGTTCGCGAGATATGGGAGTTTGAAGTTATGGAATGGTTGAGAAACCATCAAAATTTTCGCATGTCTGATACTCGAAACCAATAACTACTATGGCCTAGGGCAAAAATACACATACCGTTGTAAACGGGCGAATTTCTGCTATCAGATGCAATAGGAATTTCTCGAGTTCGTCAATCCGTTCATGAGATATGGGAGTTTGAAGTTATGGAATGGTTGAGAAACCATCAAAATTTTCGCAAGTCTGATACTCGAAACCAATAACTACTATGGCCTAGGGCAAAAATGCACATACCGTTGTAATCGGGCTAGTTTCTGCTTTCAGATGCAACAGGAATGTCTCGAGAACGTCAATCAGTTCGCGAGATATGGGAGTTTGAAGTTAAGGAATGGTTGAGAAACCATCAAAACTTTCGGAATCTGATACTCGAAACCAATAACTACTATGGTCTAGGGCAAAAATACACATATCGTTGTAATCGGGCGAGTTTCTACTTTCAGATGCAACAGAAATTTTTCGGATTCGTCAATCCGTTCGTGAAATATCGGAGTTTGGAATGAAGAGACGGTTGAGAAACCATCAAAATTTTCGCAAGTCTGATACTCGAAACCAATAACTACATTGGCCTAGGGGAAAAATACCCATACCGTTGTAATCGGGAGAGTTTCTACTTTCAGATGCAACAGAAATTTTTCGGATTCGTCAATCCGTTCGCGAAATATCGGAGTTTGGAATTAAGAGATGGTTGAGAAACCATCAAAATTTTCGCAAGTCTGATACTCGAAACCAATAACTACTATGGCCTAGGGCAAAAATGCACATACCGTTGTAATCGGGCGAGTTTCTGCTTTCAGATGCAACAGGAATTTCTCGAGTTCGTCAATCTGTTCGCGATATATGGGAGTTTGAAGTTATGGAATGGTTGAGAAACCATTAAAATTTTCGCATGTCTGATACTCGAAACCAATAACTACTATGGCCTAGGGCAAAAATACACATACCGTTGTAAACGGGCGAATTTCTGCTATCAGATGCAATAGGAATTTCTCGAGTTCGTCAATCCGTTCATGAGATATGGGAGTTTGAAGTTATGGAATGGTTGAGAAACCATCAAAATTTTCGCAAGTCTGATACTCGAAACCAATAACTGGAATGGCCTAGGAGAAAAGTACACACACCATTGTAAACGGGCGAGATTCTACTTTCAGATGCAACAGGAATTTCTCGAGTTCGTCAATCCGTTCATGAGATATGGGAGTTTGAAGTTATGGAATGGTTGAGAAACCATCAAAATTTTCGCAAGTCTGATACTCGAAACCAATAACTGGAATGGCCTAGGAGAAAAGTACACACACCTTTGTAATCGGGCGAGTTTCTACTTTCAGATGCAACAGGAATTTCTCGAGTTCGTCAATCCGTTCGCCATATATGGGAGTTTGAAGTTATGGAATGGATGAGAAACCATCAAAATTTTCGCAAGTCTGATACACGAAACCAATAACTACTATGGCCTAGGGCAAAAATAGACATACCGTTGTAATCGGGCGAGTTTCTGCTTTCAGATGCAACAGGAATGTCTCGAGAACGTCAATCAGTTCGCGAGATATGGGAGTTTGAAGTTAAGGAATGGTTGAGAAACCATCAAAATTTTCGGAATCTGATACTCGAAACCAATAACTACTATGGTCTAGGGCAAAAATACACATATCGTTGTAATCGGGCGAGTTTCTACTTTCAGATGCAACAGGAATTTCTCGATTTCCTCAATGCGTTCGCGAGATATGGGAGTTTGAAGTTATGGAATGTTTGAGAAACCATCAAAATTTTCGCAAGTCTGTTACGCGAAACCAATAACTACTATGGCCTAGGGCAAAAATAGACATACCGTTGTAAACGGTCGAGTTTCTGCTTTCAGATGCAACAGGGATTTCTCGAGTTCGTCAATCCGTTCGCGATATATGGGAGTTTGAAGTAATGGAATGGTTGAGAAACCATCAAAATTTTCGCATGTCTGATACTCGAAACCACTAACTACTATGGCCTAGGGCAAAAATAGACATACCGTTCTAATCGGGCGAGTTTCTGCTTTCAGATGCAACAGGAATGTCTCGAGAACGTCAATCAGTTCGCGAGATATGGGAGTTTGAAGTTAAGGAACGGTTGAGAAACCATCAAAATTTTCGCAAGTCTGATACTCGAAAGCAATAACTACAATGGCCTAGGGGAAAAATACACATACCCTTGTAATCGGGCGAGTTTCTACGTTCAGATGCAACAGGAATTTCTCGAGTTCGTCAATCCGTTCGCGAGATATGCGAGTTTGAAGTTAAGGAATGGCTGAGAAACCATCAAAATTTTAGGAATCTGATACTCGAAACCAATAACTACTGTGGTCTAGGGCAAAAGTACACATACCGTTGTAATCGGGAGAGTTTCTACTTTCAGATGCAACAGAAATTTTTCGGATTCGTCAATCCGTTCGCGAAATATCGGGGTTTGGAATTAAGAGATGGTTGAGAAACCATCAAAATTTTCGCAAGCCTGATACTCGAAACCAATAACTACAGTGGCCTAAGGGAAAAATACACATACCGTTGTAATCGGGAGAGTTTCTACAATCAGATGCAACAGAAATTCTTCGGATTCGTCAATCCGTTCGCGAAATATCGGAGTTTGGAATTAAGAGATGGTTGAGAAACCATCAAAATTTTCGCAAATCTGATACTCGAAACCAATAACTACAATGGCCTAGGGCAAAAATAGACATACCGTTGTAATCGGGCGAGTTTCTACTTTCAGATGCATGAGGAATTTCTCGAGTTCGTCAATCCGTTCGCGAGATATGGGAGTTTGAAGTTAAGGAATTGTTGAGAAACCATCAAAATGTTCGCAAGTCTGATACTCGAAACCAATAACTACAATGGCCTAGGGGCAAAATACACATACCTTTGTAATCGGGAGAATTTCTACTTTCAGATGCAACAGAAATTTCTCGGATTCGTCAATCCGTTCGCGAAATATCGGAGTTTGGAATTAAGAGATGGTTGAGAAACCCTCAAAATTTTCGCAAGTCTGATACTCGAAACCAATAACTACTATGGTCTAGGGCAAAAATGCACATACCGTTGTAATCGGGCGAGTTTCTGCTTTCAGATGCAACAGGAATGTCTCGAGAACGTCAATCAGTTCTCGAGATATGGGAGTTTGAAGTTAAGGAATGGTTGAGAAACCATCAAAATTTTCGGAATCTGATACTCGAAACCAATAACTACTATGGTCTAGGGCAAAAATACACATATCGTTGTAATCGGGCGAGTTTCTACTTTCAGATGCAACAGAAATTTTTCGGGTTCGTCAATCCGTTTGTGAAATATCGGAGTTTGGAATGAAGAGACGGTAGAGAAACCATCAAAATTTTCGCAAGTCTGATACTCGAAACCAATAACTACAATGGCCTAGGGGAAAAATACCCATACCGTTGTAATCGGGAGAGTTTCTACTTTCAGATGCAACATAAATTTTTCGGATTCGTCAATCCGTTCGCGAAATATCGGAGTTTGGAATTAAGAGATGGTTGAGAAACCATCAAAATTTTCGCAAGTCTGATACTTGAAACCAATAACTACAATGGCCTAGGGGAAAAATACCCATACCGTTGTAATCGGGAGAGTTTCTACTTTCAGATGCAACAGAAATTTTTCGGATTCGTCAATCCGTTCGCGAAATATCGGAGTTTGGAATTAAGAGATGGTTGAGAAACCATCAAAATTTTCGCAAGTCTGATACTCGAAACCAATAACTACTATGGCCTAGGGCAAAAATGCACATACCGTTGTAATCGGGCGAGTTTCTGCTTTCAGATGCAACAGGAATTTCTCGAGTTCGTCAATCCGTTCGCGATATATGGGAGTTTGAAGTTATGGAATGGATGAGAAACCATCAAAATTTTCGCAAGTCTGATACTCGAAACCAATAACTACTATGGCCTAGGGCAAAAATACACATACCGTTGTAAACGGGCGAATTTCTGCTATCAGATGCAACAGGAATTTCTCGAGTTCGTCAATCCGTTCGCGAGATATGGGAGTTTGAAGTTATGGAATGGTTGAGAAACCATCAAAATTTTCACAAGTCTTATACTCGAAACCAATAACTACTATGGCCTAGGGCAAAAATACACATACCGTTGTAAACGGGCGAATTTCTGCTATCAGATGCAATAGGAATTTCTCGAGTTCGTCAATCCGTTCATGAGATATGGGAGTTTGAAGTTATGGAATGGTTGAGAAACCATCAAAATTTTCGCAAGTCTGATACTCGAAACCAATAACTGGAATGGCCTAGGAGAAAAGTACACACACCATTGTAATCGGGCGAGTTTCTACTTTCAGATGCAACAGGAATTTCTCGAGTTCGTCAATCCGTTCGCGAGATATGGGAGTTTGAAGTAATGGATTGGTTGTGAAACCATCAAAATTTTAGCAAGTTTGATACTCGAAACCAATAAGTACCATGGCCTAGGGCAAAAATACACATACCATTGTAAACGGGCGAGCTTCTGCTTTCAGATGCAACAGGAATTTCTCGAGTTCGTCTATCCGTTCGCCATATATGGGAGTTTGAAGTTATGGAATGGATGAGAAACCATCAAAATTTTCGCAAGTCTGATTCACGAAACCAATAACTACGATGGCCTAGGGCAAAAATAGACATACCGTTGTAATCGGGCGAGTTTCTGCTTTCAGATGCAACAGGAATGTCTCGAGAACGTCAATCAGTTCGCGAGATATGGGAGTTTGAAGTTAAGGAATGGTTGAGAAACCATCAAAATTTTCGGAATCTGATACTCGAAACCAATAACTACTATGGTCTAGGGCAAAAATACACATATCGTTGTAATCGGGCGAGTTTCTACTTTCAGATGCAACAGGAATTTCTCGATTTCCTCAATGCGTTCGCGAGATATGGGAGTTTGAAGTTATGGAATGGTTGAGAAACCATCAAAATTTTCGCAAGTCTGTTACGCGAAACCAATAACTACTATGGCCTAGGGCAAAAATAGACATACCGTTGTAAACGGTCGAGTTTCTGCTTTCAGATGCAACAGGAATTTCTCGAGTTCGTCAATCCGTTCGCGAGATACGGCAGTTTGAAGTTAAGGAATGATTGAGAAACCATCAAAATTTTCGCAAGTCTGAAACTCGAAAGCAATAACTACAATGGCCTAGGGGAAAAATACACATACCCTTGTAATCGGGAGAGTTTCTACTTTCAGATGCAACAGAAATTTTTCGGATTCGTCAATCCGTTCGCCATATATGGGAGTTTGAAGTTATGGAATGGATGAGAAACCGTCAAAATTTTCGCATGTCAGATACTCGAAACCAATAACTACTATGGCCTAGGGCAAAAATAGACATACCGTTGTAATCGGGCGAGTTTCTGCTTTCAGATGCAACAGGAATTTCTCGAGTTCGTCAATCCGTTCGCGATATATGGGAGTTTGAAGTTATGGAATGCTTGAGACACCATCAAAATTTTCGCATGTCCGATACTCGAAACCAATAACTACTATGGCCTAGGGCAAAAATACACATACCGTTGTAAACGGGCGAATTTCTGCTATCAGATGCAATAGGAATTTCTCGAGTTCGTCAATCCGTTCATGAGATATGGGAGTTTGAATTTATGGAATGGTTGAGAAACCATCAAAATTTTCGCAAGTCTGATACTCGAAACCAATAACTACCATGGCCTAGGGCAAAAATACACACATCGTTGTATACGGGCGAGTTTCTGCTTTCAGATGCAACAGGAATTTCTCGAGTTCGTCAATCCGTTCGCGAGATATGGGAGTTTGAAGTTAAGGAATGGTTGAGAAACCATCAAAATTTTCGCAAGTCTGATACTCGAAGCCGATAACTACTATGGCCTAGGGCAAAAATACACATACCGTTGTAATCGGGCGAGTTTCTGCTTTCAGATGCAACAGGAATTTCTCGAGTTCGTCAATCCGTCCGCGAGACATGGGAGTTTGAAGTTAAGGAATTGTTGAGAAACCATCAAAATGTTCGAAAGTCTGATACTCGAAACCAATAACCAAAATGGCCTATGGGAAAAATACACATACCGTTGTAATCGGGAGAGTTTCTACTTTCAGAGGCAACAGAAATTTTTCGGATTCGTCAATCCGTTCGCGAAATATCGGAGTTTGGAATTAAGAGATGGTTGAGAAACCATCAAAATTTTCGCAAGTCTGATACTCGAAACCAATAACTACTATGGCCTAGGGCAAAAATACACATACCGTTGTAAACGGGCGAATTTCTGCTATCAGATGCAATAGGAATTTCTCGAGTTCGTCAATCCATTCGCGATATATGGGAGTTTGAAGTTATGGAATGGTTGAGAAACCATCAAAATTTTCGCATGTCTGATACTCGAAACCAATAACTACTATGGCCTAGGGCAAAAATACACATACCGTTGTAAACGGGCGAATTTCTGCTATCAGATGCAATAGGAATTTCTCGAGTTCGTCAATCCGTTCATGAGATATGGGAGTTTGAAGTTATGGAATGGTTGAGAAACCATCAAAATTTTCGCAAGTCTGATACTCGAAACCAATAACTGGAATGGCCTAGGAGAAAAGTACACACACCATTGTAATCGGGCGAGTTTCTACTTTCAGATGCAACAGGAATTTCTCGAGGTCGTCAATCCGTTCATGAGATAAGGGAGTTTGAAGTTATGGAATGGTTGAGAAACCATCAAAATTTTCGCAAGTCTGATACTCGAAACCAATAACTGGAATGGCCTAGGAGAAAAGTACACACACCATTGTAATCGGGCGAGTTTCTACTTTCAGATGCAACAGGAATTTCTCGAGTTCGTCAATCCGTTCGCGAGATATGGGAGTTTGAAATAATGGATTGGTTGAGAAACCATCAAAATTTTAGCAAGTCTGATACTCGAAACCAATAAGTACCATGGCCTAGGGCAAAAATACACATACCATTGTAAACGGGCGAGCTTCTGCTTTCAGATGCAACAGGAATTTCTCGAGTTCGTCTATCCGTTCGCCATATATGGGAGTTTGATGTTATGGAATGGATGAGAAACCATCAAAATTTTCGCAAGTCTGATTCACGAAACCAATAACTACTATGGCCTAGGGCAAAAATAGACATACCGTTGTAATCGGGCGAGTTTCTGCTTTCAGATGCAACAGGAATGTCTCGAGAACGTCAATCAGTTCGCGAGATATGGGAGTTTGAAGTTAAGGAATGGTTGAGAAACCATCAAAATTTTCGGAATCTGATACTCGAAACCAATAACTACTATGGTCTAGGGCAAAAATACACATATCGTTGTAATAGGGCGAGTTTCTACTTTCAGATGCAACAGGAATTTCTCGATTTCCTCAATGCGTTCGCGAGATATGGGAGTTTGAAGTTATGGAATGGTTGAGAAACCATCAAAATTTTCGCAAGTCTGTTACGCGAAACCAATAACTACTATGGCCTAGGGCAAAAATAGACATACCGTTGTAAACGGTCGAGTTTCTGCTTTCAGATGCAACAGGAATTTCTCGAGTTCGTCAATCCGTTCGCGAGATACGGCAGTTTGAAGTTAAGGAATGATTGAGAAACCATCAAAATTTTCGCAAGTCTGATACTCGAAAGCAATAACTACAATGGCCTAGGGGAAAAATACACATACCCTTGTAATCGGGAGAGTTTCTACATTCAGATGCAACAGAAATTTTTCGGATTCGTCAATCCGTTCGCCATATATGGGAGTTTGAAGTTATGGAATGGATGAGAAACCGTCAAAATTTTCGCAAGTCAGATACTCGAACCAATAACTACTATGGCCTAGGGCAAAAATAGACATACCGTTGTAATCGGGCGAGTTTCTGCTTTTAGATGCAACAGGAATTTCTCGAGTTCGTCAATCCGTTCGCGATATATGGGAGTTTGAAGTTATGGAATGGTTGAGACACCATCAAAATTTTCGCATGTCCGATACTCGAAACCAATAACTACTATGGCCTAGGGCAAAAATACACATACCGTTGTAAACGGGCGAATTTCTGCTATCAGATGCAATAGGAATTTCTCGAGTTCGTCAATCCGTTCATGAGATATGGGAGTTTGAATTTATGGAATGGTTGAGAAACCATCAAAATTTTCGCAAGTCTGATACTCGAAACCAATAACTACCATGGCCTAGGGCAAAAATACACATATCGTTGTATACGGGCGAGTTTCTGCTTTCAGATGCAACAGGAATTTCTCGAGTTCGTCAATCCGTTCGCGAGATATGGGAGTTTGAAGTTAAGGAATGGTTGAGAAACCATCAAAATTTTCGCAAGTCTGATACTCGAAACCGATAACTACTATGGCCTAGGGCAAAAATACACATACCGTTGTAATCGGGCGAGTTTCTGCTTTCAGATGCAACAGGAATTTCTCGAGTTCGTCAATCCGTCCGCGAGACATGGGAGTTTGAAGTTAAGGAAGTGTTGAGAAACCATCAAAATGTTCGAAAGTCTGATACTCGAAACCAATAACTAAAATGGCCTATGGGAAAAATACACATACCGTTGTAATCGGGAGAGTTTCTACTTTCAGAGGCAACAGAAATTTTTCGGATTCGTCAATCCGTTCGCGAAATATCGGAGTTTGGAATTAAGAGATGGTTGAGAAACCATCAAAATTTTCGCAAGTCTGATACTCGAAACCAATAACTACTATGGCCTAGGGCAAAAATACACATACCTTTGTAAACGGGCGAATTTCTGCTATCAGATGCAACAGGAATTTCTCGAGTTCGTCAATCCGTTCGCGAGATATGGGAGTTTGAAGTAATGGAATGGTTGAGAAACCATCAAAATTTTAGCAAGTCTGATACTCGAAACCAATAAGTACCATGGCCTAGGGCAAAAATACACATACCGTTGTAAACGGGCGAGCTTCTGCTTTCAGATGCAACAGGAATTTCTCGAGTTCGTCAATCCGTTCGCCATATATGGGAGTTTGAAGTTATGGAATGCATGAGAAACCATCAAAATTTTCGCAAGTCTGATACACGAAACCAATAACTACTATGGCCTAGGGCAAAAATACACATACCGTTGTAAACGGGCGAATATCTGCTATAAGATGCAACAGGAATTTCTCGAGTTCGTCAATCCGTTCGCGATATATGGGAGTTTGAAGTTATGGAATGGTTGAGAAACCATCAAAATTTTCGCATGTCTGATACTCGAAACCAATAACTATTAGGGCCTAGGGCAAAAATACACATACCGTTGTAAACGGGCGAATTTCTGCTCTCAGGTGCGACAGGAATTTCTCGAGTTCGTCAATCCGTTCATGAGATATGGGAGTTTGAAGTTATGGAATGGTGGAGAAACCATCAAAATTTTCGCAAGTCTGATACTCGAAAACAATAACTGGAATGGCCTAGGGGAAAAGTACACATACCGTTGTAATCGGGAGAGTTTCTACTTTCAGATGCAACAGAAATTTTTCGGATTCGTCAATCCGTTCGCGAAATATGGGAGTTTGAAGTTAAGGTATGGTTGAGAAACCATCAAAATTTTCGGAATCTGATACTCGAAACCAATAACTACTATGGTCTAGGGCAAAAATACACATACCGTTGTAATCGGGCGAGTTTCTACTTTCAGATGCAACAGGAATTTCTCGATTTCCTCAATCCGTTCGCGAGATATCGGAGTTTGAAGTTATGGAATGGTTGAGAAACCATCAAAATTTTCGCAAGTCTGATACTCGAAACCAATAACTGGAATGGCCTAGGGGAAAAGTAAACACACCATTGTAATCGGGCGAGTTTCTGCTTTCAGATGCAACAGGAATTTCCCGAGTTCGTCAATCCGTTCGCGAGATATGGTAGTTTGAAGTTAAGGAATGGTTGAGAAACCATCAAAATTTTCGCAAGTCTGACACTCGAAACCAGTAAGTACAATGGCCTAGGGGAAAAATACACATACCGTTGTAATCGGGAGAGTTTCTACTTTCAGATGCAACAGAATTTTTTCGGATTCGTCAAATAGTTCGCGAAATATCGGAGTTTGGAATTAAGAGATGGTTGAGAAACCATCAAAATTATCGCAAGTCTGATACTCGAAACCAATAAGTACTATGGCCTAGGGCAAAAATACACACACCGTTGTAAACGGGCGAGTTTCTGCCTTCAGATGCGACAGGAATTTCTCGAGTTCGTCAATCCGTTCTCGAGATATGGGAGTTTGAAGATATGGAATGGTTGAGAAACCATCAAAATTTTCGCAAGTCTGATACGCGAAACCAATAACTACTATGGCCTAGGGGAAAAGTACACACACCATTGTAATCGGGCGAGTTTCTACTTTCAGATGCAACAGGAATATCTCGAGTTCGTCAATCCGTTCGCGAGATATGGGAGTTTGAAGTTAAGGAATGGTTGAGAAACCATCAAAATGTTCGAAAGTCTGATACTCGAAACCAATAACTACAATGGCCTAGGGGAAAAATACAAATACTGTTGTAATCGTGCGAGCTTCTGCTTTCAGATTCAACAGGAATTTCTCGAGTTCGTTAATGCGTTCGCGAGATATGGGAGTTTGAAGATAAGGAATGGTTGAGAAACCATCAAAATTTTCGGAATCTGATACTCGAAACCAATAACTACTATGGCCTAGGGGAAAAGTACACACACCATTGTAATCGGGCGAGTTTCTGCCTTCAGATGCAATAGGAATTTCGCGAGTTCGTCAATCCGTTCGCGAGATATGGGAGTTTGAAGTTAAGGAATGGTTGAGAAACCATCAAAATTTTCGCAAGTCTGATACTCGAAACCAATAACTACTATGGCCTAGGGCAAAAATGCACATACCGTTGTAATCGGGCGAGTTTCTGCTTTCAGATGCAACAGGAATTTCTCGAGTCCGTCAATCCGTTCGCGAGATATGGGAGTTTGAAGTAATGGAATGGTTGGGAAACCATCAAAATTTTAACAAGTCTGATACTCGAAACCAATAAGTACCATGGCCTAGGGCAAAAATACACATACCGTTGTAAACGGGCGAGTTTCTGCTTTCAGATGCAACAGGAATTTCTCGAGTTCGTCAATCCGTTCGCGAGATATGGGAGTTTGAAGATAAGGAATGGTTGAGAAACCATCAAAATTTTCGCAAGTCTGATACTCGAAACCAATAACTACTATGGCCTAGGGCAAAAATACACATATCGTTGTATACGGGCGAGTTTCTGCTTTCAGATGCAACAGGAATTTCTCGAGTTCGTCAATCCGCTCGCGAGATATGGGAGTTTGAAGTTAAGGAATTGTTGAGAAACCATCAAAATGTTCGCAAGTCCGATACTCGAAACCAATAACTACAATGGCCTAGGGGAAAAATACACATACCGTTGTAATCGGGAGAGTTTCTACATTCAGATGCAACAGAAATTTTTCGGATTCGTCAATCCGTTCGCCATATATGGGAGTTTGAAGTTATGGAATGGATGAGAAACCGTCAAAATTTTCGCAAGTCAGATACTCGAAACCAATAACTACTATGGCCTAGGGCAAAAATAGACATACCGTTGTAATCGGGCGAGTTTCTGCTTTTAGATGCAACAGGAATTTCTCGAGTTCGTCAATCCGTTCGCGATATATGGGAGTTTAAAGTTATGGAATGGTTGAGACACCATCAAAATTTTCGCATGTCCGATACTCGAAACCAATAACTACTATGGCCTAGGGCAAAAATACACATACCGTTGTAAACGGGCGAATTTCTGCTATCAGATGCAATAGGAATTTCTCGAGTTCGTCAATCCGTTCATGAGATATGGGAGTTTGAATTTATGGAATGGTTGAGAAACCATCAAAATTTTCGCAAGTCTGATACTCGAAACCAATAACTACCATGGCCTAGGGCAAAAATACACATATCGTTGTATACGGGCGAGTTTCTGCTTTCAGATGCAACAGGAATTTCTCGAGTTCGTCAATCCGTTCGCGAGATATGGGAGTTTGAAGTTAAGGAATGGTTGAGAAACCATCAAAATTTTCGCAAGTCTGATACTCGAAACCGATAACTACTATGGCCTAGGGCAAAAATACACATACCGTTGTAATCGGGCGAGTTTCTGCTTTCAGATGCAACAGGAATTTCTCGAGTTCGTCAATCCGTCCGCGAGACATGGGAGTTTGAAGTTAAGGAATTGTTGAGAAACCATCAAAATGTTCGAAAGTCTGATACTCGAAACCAATAACTAAAATGGCCTATGGGAAAAATACACATACCGTTGTAATCGGGAGAGTTTCTACTTTCAGAGGCAACAGAAATTTTTCGGATTCGTCAATCCGTTCGCGAAATATCGGAGTTTGGAATTAAGAGATGGTTGAGAAACCATCAAAATTTTCGCAAGTCTGATACTCGAAACCAATAACTACTATGGCCTAGGGCAAAAATACACATACCTTTGTAAACGGGCGAATTTCTGCTATCAGATGCAACAGGAATTTCTCGAGTTCGTCAATCCGTTCGCGAGATATGGGAGTTTGAAGTTATGGAATGGTTGAGAAACCATCAAACTTTTCACATGTCTGATACTCGAAACCAATAACTGGAATGGCCTAGGGGAAAAGTACACACACCATTGTAATCGGGCGAGTTTCTACTTTCAGATGCAACAGGAATTTCTCGAGTTCGTCAATCCGTTCGCGAGATATGGGAGTTTGAAGTAATGGAATGGTTGAGAAACCATCAAAATTTTAGCAAGTCTGATACTCGAAACCAATAAGTACCATGGCCTAGGGCAAAAATACACATACCGTTGTAAACGGGCGAGCTTCTGCTTTCAGATGCAACAGGAATTTCTCGAGTTCGTCAATCCGTTCGCCATATATGGGAGTTTGAAGTTATGGAATGCATGAGAAACCATCAAAATTTTCGCAAGTCTGATACTCGAAACCAATAACTACTATGGCCTAGGGCAAAAATACACATACCGTTGTAAACGGGCGAATATCTGCTATAAGATGCAACAGGAATTTCTCGAGTTCGTCAATCCGTTCGCGATATATGGGAGTTTGAAGTTATGGAATGGTTGAGAAACCATCAAAATTTTCGCATGTCTGATACTCGAAACCAATAACTATTAGGGCCTAGGGCAAAAATACACATACCGTTGTAAACGGGCGAATTTCTGCTCTCAGGTGCGACAGGAATTTCTCGAGTTCGTCAATCCGTTCATGAGATATGGGAGTTTGAAGTTATGGAATGGTGGAGAAACCATCAAAATTTTCGCAAGTCTGATACTCGAAAACAATAACTGGAATGGCCTAGGGGAAAAGTACACATACCGTTGTAATCGGGAGAGTTTCTACTTTCAGATGCAACAGAAATTTTTCGGATTCGTCAATCCGTTCGCGAAATATGGGAGTTTGAAGTTAAGGTATGGTTGAGAAACCATCAAAATTTTCGGAATCTGATACTCGAAACCAATAACTACTATGGTCTAGGGCAAAAATACACATACCGTTGTAATCGGGCGAGTTTCTACTTTCAGATGCAACAGGAATTTCTCGATTTCCTCAATCCGTTCGCGAGATATGGGAGTTTGAAGTTATGGAATGGTTGAGAAACCATCAAAATTTTCGCAAGTCTGATACTCGAAACCAATAACTGGAATGGCCTAGGGGAAAAGTAAACACACCATTGTAATCGGGCGAGTTTCTGCTTTCAGATGCAACAGGAATTTCCCGAGTTCGTCAATCCGTTCGCGAGATATGGTAGTTTGAAGTTAAGGAATGGTTGAGAAACCATCAAAATTTTCGCAAGTCTGACACTCGAAACCAGTAAGTACAATGGCCTAGGGGAAAAATACACATACCGTTGTAATCGGGAGAGTTTCTACTTTCAGATGCAACAGAATTTTTTCGGATTCGTCAAATAGTTCGCGAAATATCGGAGTTTGGAATTAAGAGATGGTTGAGAAACCATCAAAATTATCGCAAGTCTGATACTCGAAACCAATAAGTACTATGGCCTAGGGCAAAAATACACACACCGTTGTAAACGGGCGAGTTTCTGCCTTCAGATGCGACAGGAATTTCTCGAGTTCGTCAATCCGTTCTCGAGATATGGGAGTTTGAAGATATGGAATGGTTGAGAAACCATCAAAATTTTCGCAAGTCTGATACGCGAAACCAATAACTACTATGGCCTAGGGGAAAAGTACACACACCATTGTAATCGGGCGAGTTTCTACTTTCAGATGCAACAGGAATATCTCGAGTTCGTCAATCCGTTCGCGAGATATGGGAGTTTGAAGTTAAGGAATGGTTGAGAAACCATCAAAGTTTTCGCAAGTCTGATACTCGAAACCAATAACTACAATGGCCTAGGGGAAAAATACAAATACTGTTGTAATCGGGCGAGCTTCTGCTTTCAGATTCAACAGGAATTTCTCGAGTTCGTTAATGCGTTCGCGAGATATGGGAGTTTGAAGATAAGGAATGGTTGAGAAACCATCAAAATTTTCGGAATCTGATACTCGAAACCAATAACTACTATGGCCTAGGGGAAAAGTACACACACCATTGTAATCGGGCGAGTTTCTGCCTTCAGATGCAATAGGAATTTCGCGAGTTCGTCAATCCGTTCGCGAGATATGGGAGTTTGAAGTTAAGGAATGGTTGAGAAACCATCAAAATTTTCGCAAGTCTGATACTCGAAACCAATAACTACTATGGCCTAGGGCAAAAATGCACATACCGTTGTAATCGGGCGAGTTTCTGCTTTCAGATGCAACAGGAATTTCTCGAGTCCGTCAATCCGTTCGCGAGATATGGGAGTTTGAAGTAATGGAATGGTTGGGAAACCATCAAAATTTTAACAAGTCTGATACTCGAAACCAATAAGTACCATGGCCTAGGGCAAAAATACACATACCGTTGTAAACGGGCGAGTTTCTGCTTTCAGATGCAACAGGAATTTCTCGAGTTCGTCAATCCGTTCGCGAGATATGGGAGTTTGAAGATAAGGAATGGTTGAGAAACCATCAAAATTTTCGCAAGTCTGATACTCGAAACCAATAACTACTATGGCCTAGGGCAAAAATACACATATCGTTGTATACGGGCGAGTTTCTGCTTTCAGATGCAACAGGAATTTCTCGAGTTCGTCAATCCGCTCGCGAGATATGGGAGTTTGAAGTTAAGGAATTGTTGAGAAACCATCAAAATGTTCGCAAGTCCGATACTCGAAACCAATAACTACAATGGCCTAGGGGAAAAATACACATACCGTTGTAATCGGGAGAGTTTCTACTTTCAGATGCAACAGAAATTTTTCGGATTCGTCAATCCGTTCGCGAAATATCGGAGTTTGGAATTAAGAGATGGTTGAGAAACCATCAAAATTTTCCCAAGTCTGATAACCGAAACCAATAACTACTATGGCCTAGGGAAAAATAGACATACCGTTGTAATCGGGCGAGTTTCTGCTTTCAGATGCAACAGGAATTTCTCGAGATCGTCAATCAGTTCGCGAGATATGGGAGTTTGAAGTTAAGGAATGGTTGAGAAACCATCAAAATTTTCGCAAGACTGATACTCGAAACCAATAACTACTATGGTCTAGGGCAAAAATACACATACCGTTGTAATCGGGCGAGTTTCTACTTTCAGATGCAAGAGGAACTTCTCGAATTCCTCAATCCGTTCGCGAGATATGGGAGTGTGAAGTTATGGAATGGTTGAGGAACCATCAAAATTTTCGCAAGACTGATACTCGAAACCAATAACTACAATGGCCTAGGGGAAAAATACACATACCCTTGTAATCGGGCGAGTTTCTACTTTCAGATGCAACAGGAATTTCTCGAGTTCGTCAATCCGTTCGCGAGATATGGGAGTTTGAAGTTAAGGAATGGTTGAGAATCCATCAAAATTTTCGCAAGTCTGGTACTCGAAACCAATAACTGGATTGGCCTAGGGGAAAAGTACACACACCATTGTAATCGGGCGAGTTTCTGCTTTCAGATGCAACAGGAATTTCTCGAGTCCGTCAATCCGTTCGCGAGATACGGGAGTTTGAAGTAATGGAATGGTTGGGAAACCATCAAAATTTTAGCAAGTCTGATACTCGAAACCAATAACTACTATGGCCTAGGGCAAAAATACACATATCGTTGTATACGGGCGAGTTTCTGCTTTCAGATGCAACAGGAATTTCTCGAGTTCGTCAATCCGCTCGCGAGATATGGGAGTTTGAAGTTAAGGAATTGTTGAGAAACCATCAAAATGTTCGCAAGTCTGATACTCGAAACCAATAACTACAATGGCCTAGGGGAAAAATACACATACCGTTGTAAACGGGCGAGTATCTGCATTCAGATGCAACAGGAATTTCTCGAGTTCGTCAATCCGTTCGCGAGATATGGGAGTTTGAAGTTAAGGTATGGTTGAGAAACCATCAAAATTTTCGGAATCTGATACTCGAAACCAATAACTACTATGGTCTAGGGCAAAAATACACATACCGTTGTAATCGGGCGAGTTTCTGCTTTCAGATGCAACAGGAATTTCTCTAGTCCGTCAATCCGTTCGCGAGATATGGGAGTTTGAAGTAATGGAATGGTTGGGAAACCATCAAAATTTTAGCAAGTCTGATACTCGAAACCAATAAGTACCATGGCCTAGGGCAAAAATACACATACCGTTGTAAACGGGCGAGTTTCTGCTTTCAGATGCAACAGGAATTTCTCGAGTTCGTCAATCCGTTCGCGAGATATGGGAGTTTGAAGATAAGGAATGGTTGAGAAACCATCAAAATTTTCGCAAGTCTGATACTCGAAACCAATAACTACTATGCCCTAGGGCAAAAATACACATATCGTTGTATACGGGCGAGTTTCTGCTTTCAGATGCAACAGGAATTTCTCGAGTTCGTCAATCCGCTCGCGAGATATGGGAGTTTGAAGTTAAGGAATTGTTGAGAAACCATCAAAATGTTCGCAAGTCTGATACTCGAAACCAATAACTACAATGGCCTAGGGGAAAAATACACATACCGTTGTAATCGGGAGAGTTTCTACTTTCAGATGCAACAGAAATTTTTCGGATTCGTCAATCCGTTCGCGAAATATCGGAGTTTGGAATTAAGAGATGGTTGAGAAACCATCAAAATTTTCGCAAGTCTGATACTCGAAACCAATAAGTACTATGGCCTAGGGCAAAAATACACATACCGTTGTAAACGGGCGAGTATCTGCATTCAGGTGCAACAGGAATTTCTCGAGTTCGTCAATCCGTTCGCGAGATATGGGAGTTTGAAGTTAAGGTATGGTTGAGAAACCATCAAAATTTTCGGAATCTGATACTCGAAACCAATAACTACTGTGGTCTAGGGCAAAAATACACATACCGTTGTAATCGGGCGAGCTTCTACTTTCAGATGCAACAGGAATTTCTCGATTTCCTCAATCCGTTCGCGAGATATGGGAGTTTGAATTTATGGAATGGTTGAGAAACCATCAAAATTTTCGCAAGTCTGATACTCGAAACCAATAACTGGATTGGCCTAGGGGAAGAGTACACACACCATTGTAATCGGGCGAGTTTCTGCTTTCAGATGCAACAGGAATTTCCCGAGTTCGTCAATCCGTTCGCGAGATATGGGAGTTTGAAGTTAAGGAATGGTTGAGAAACCATCAAAATTTTCGCAAGTCTGACACTCGAAACCAGTAAGTACAATGGCCTAGGGGAAAAATACACATACCGTTGTAATCGGGAGAGTTTCTACTTTCAGATGCAACAGAATTTTTTCGGATTCGTCAAATAGTTCGCGAAATATCGGAGTTTGGAATTAAGAGATGGTTGAGAAACCATCAAAATTATCGCAAGTCTGATACACGAAACCAATAACTACTATGGCCTAGGGCAAAAATAGACATACCGTTGTAATCGGGCGAGTTTCTACTTTCAGATGCAACAGGAATTTCTCGATTTCCTCAATCCGTTCGCGAGATATGGGAGTTTGAAGTTATGGAATGGTTGGGAAACCATCAAAATTTTCGCAAGTCTGATACGCGAAACCAATAACTACTATGGCCTAGGGCAAAAATACATATACCGTTGTAATCGGGAGAGTTTCTACTTTCAGCTACAACAGAAATTTTTCGGATTCGTCAATCCGTTCGCGAAATATCGGAGTTTGGAATTAAGAGATGGTTGAGAAACCATCAAAATTTTCCCAAGTCTGATAACCGAAACCAATAACTACTATGGCCTAGGGAAAAATAGACATACCGTTGTAATCGGGCGAGTTTCTGCTTTCAGATGCAACAGGAATTTCTCGAGATCGTCAATCAGTTCGCGAGATATGGGAGTTTGAAGTTAAGGAATGGTTGAGAAACCATCAAAATTTTCGCAAGACTGATACTCGAAACCAATAACTACTATGGTCTAGGGCAAAAATACACATACCGTTGTAATCGGGCGAGTTTCTACTTTCAGATGCAAGAGGAACTTCTCGAATTCCTCAATCCGTTCGCGAGATATGGGAGTGTGAAGTTATGGAATGGTTGAGGAACCATCAAAATTTTCGCAAGACTGATACTCGAAACCAATAACTACAATGGCCTAGGGGAAAAATACACATACCCTTGTAATCGGGCGAGTTTCTACTTTCAGATGCAACAGGAATTTCTCGAGTTCGTCAATCCGTTCGCGAGATATGGGAGTTTGAAGTTAAGGAATGGTTGAGAATCCATCAAAATTTTCGCAAGTCTGGTACTCGAAACCAATAACTGGATTGGCCTAGGGGAAAAGTACACACACCATTGTAATCGGGCGAGTTTCTGCTTTCAGATGCAACAGGAATTTCTCGAGTCCGTCAATCCGTTCGCGAGATACGGGAGTTTGAAGTAATGGAATGGTTGGGAAACCATCAAAATTTTAGCAAGTCTGATACTCGAAACCAATAACTACTATGGCCTAGGGCAAAAATACACATATCGTTGTATACGGGCGAGTTTCTGCTTTCAGATGCAACAGGAATTTCTCGAGTTCGTCAATCCGCTCGCGAGATATGGGAGTTTGAAGTTAAGGAATTGTTGAGAAACCATCAAAATGTTCGCAAGTCTGATACTCGAAACCAATAACTACAATGGCCTAGGGGAAAAATACACATACCGTTGTAAACGGGCGAGTATCTGCATTCAGATGCAACAGGAATTTCTCGAGTTCGTCAATCCGTTCGCGAGATATGGGAGTTTGAAGTTAAGGTATGGTTGAGAAACCATCAAAATTTTCGGAATCTGATACTCGAAACCAATAACTACTATGGTCTAGGGCAAAAATACACATACCGTTGTAATCGGGCGAGTTTCTGCTTTCAGATGCAACAGGAATTTCTCTAGTCCGTCAATCCGTTCGCGAGATATGGGAGTTTGAAGTAATGGAATGGTTGGGAAACCATCAAAATTTTAGCAAGTCTGATACTCGAAACCAATAAGTACCATGGCCTAGGGCAAAAATACACATACCGTTGTAAACGGGCGAGTTTCTGCTTTCAGATGCAACAGGAATTTCTCGAGTTCGTCAATCCGTTCGCGAGATATGGGAGTTTGAAGATAAGGAATGGTTGAGAAACCATCAAAATTTTCGCAAGTCTGATACTCGAAACCAATAACTACTATGCCCTAGGGCAAAAATACACATATCGTTGTATACGGGCGAGTTTCTGCTTTCAGATGCAACAGGAATTTCTCGAGTTCGTCAATCCGCTCGCGAGATATGGGAGTTTGAAGTTAAGGAATTGTTGAGAAACCATCAAAATGTTCGCAAGTCTGATACTCGAAACCAATAACTACAATGGCCTAGGGGAAAAATACACATACCGTTGTAATCGGGAGAGTTTCTACTTTCAGATGCAACAGAAATTTTTCGGATTCGTCAATCCGTTCGCGAAATATCGGAGTTTGGAATTAAGAGATGGTTGAGAAACCATCAAAATTTTCGCAAGTCTGATACTCGAAACCAATAAGTACTATGGCCTAGGGCAAAAATACACATACCGTTGTAAACGGGCGAGTATCTGCATTCAGATGCAACAGGAATTTCTCGAGTTCGTCAATCCGTTCGCGAGATATGGGAGTTTGAAGTTAAGGTATGGTTGAGAAACCATCAAAATTTTCGGAATCTGATACTCGAAACCAATAACTACTATGGTCTAGGGCAAAAATACACATACCGTTGTAATCGGGCGAGTTTCTACTTTCAGATGCAACAGGAATTTCTCGATTTCCTCAATCCGTTCGCGAGATATGGGAGTTTGAAGTTATGGAATGGTTGAGAAACCATCAAAATTTTCGCAAGTCTGATACTCGAAACCAATAACTGGAGTGGCCTAGGGGAAAAGTAAACACACCATTGTAATCGTGCGAGTTTCTGCTTTCAGATGCAACAGGAATTTCGCGAGTTCGTCAATCCGTTCGCGAGATATGGGAGTTTGAAGTTACGAAATGGTTGGGAAACCATCAAAATTTTCGCAAGTCTGATACCCGAAACCAATAACTGGAATGGCCCAGAGGAAAAGAACACACACCATTGTAATCGGGCGAGTTTCTACTTTCAGATGCATCAGGAATTTCTCGAGTTCGTCAATCCGTTCGCGATATATGGGAGTTTGAAGTTAAGGAATGGTTGAGAATCCATCAAAATTTTCGCAAGTCTGGTACTCGAAACCAATAACTGGAATGGCCTAGGGGAAAAGTACACACACCATTGTAATCGGGCGAGTTTCTGCTTTCAGATGCAACAGGAATTTCCCGAGTTCGTCAATCCGTTCGCGAGATATGGGAGTTTGAAGTTAAGGAATGGTTGAGAAACCATCAAAATTTTCGCAAGTCTGACACTCGAAACCAGTAAGTACAATAGCCTAGGGGAAAAATACACATACCGTTGTAATCGGGAGAGTTTCTACTTTCAGATGCAACAGAATTTTTTCGGATTCGTCAAATAGTTCGCGAAATATCGGAGTTTGGAATTAAGAGATGGTTGAGAAACCATCAAAATTATCGCAAGTCTGATACTCGAAACCAATAAGTACTATGGCCTAGGGCAAAAATACACACACCGTTGTAAACGGGCGAGTTTCTGCCTTCAGATGCGACAGAAATTTCTCGAGATCGTCAATCAGTTCGCGAGATATGGGAGTTTGAAGTTAAGGAATGGTTGAGGAACCATCAAAATTTTCGCAAGACTGATACTCGAAACCAATAACTACAATGGCCTAGGGGAAAAATACACATACCCTTGCAATCGGGCGAGTTTCTACTTTCAGATGCAACAGGAATTTCTCGAGTTCGTCAATCCGTTCGCGAGATATGCGAGTTTGGAGTTAAGGAATGGTTGAGAAACCATCAAAATTTTCGCAAGTCTGGTACTCGAAACCAATAACTGGAATGGCCTAGGGGAAAAGTACACACACCATTGTAATCGGGCGAGTTTCTGCTTTCAGATGCAACAGGAATTTCCCGAGTTCGTCAATCCGTTCGCGAGATATGGGAGTTTGAAGATATGGAATGGTTGAGAAACCATCAAAATTTTCGCAAGTCTGATACGCGAAACCAATATTACTACTATGGCCTAGGGCAAAAATACACATACCGTTGTAATCGGGAGAGTTTCTACTTTCAGATGCAACAGAAATTTTTCGGATTCGTCAATCCGTTCGCGAAATATCTAAGTTTGGAATTAAGAGATGGTTGAGAAACCATCAAAATTTTCGCAAGTCTGATACTCGAAACCAATAACTACTATGGCCTAGGGCAAAAATAGACATACCGTTGTAATCGGGCGAGTTTCTGCTTTCAGATGCAACAGGAATTTCTCGAGATCGTCATTCAGTTCGCGAGATATGGGAGTTTGAAGTTAAGGAATGGTTGAGAAACCATCAAAATTTTCGCAAGACTGATACTCGAAACCAATAACTACAATGGCCTAGGGGAAGAATACACATACCCTTGTAATCGGGCGAGTTTCTACTTTCAGATGCAACAGGAATTTCTCGATTTCCTCAATCCGTTCGCGAGATATGGGAGTTCAAAGTAATGGAATGGTTGAGAAACCATCAAAATTTTAGCAAGTCTGATACGCGAAACCAATAACTACTATGGCCTAGGGGAAAAGTACACACACCATTGTAATCGGGCGAGTTTCTGCCTTCAGATGCAATAGGAATTTCGCGAGTTCGTCAATCCGTTCGCGAGATATGCGAGTTTGAAGTTAAGGAATGGTTGAGAAACCATCAAAATTGTCGGAATCTGATACTCGAAACCAATAACTACTATGGTCTAGTGCAAAAATACACATACCGTTGTAATCGGGCGAGTTTCTACTTTCAGATGCAACAGGAATTTCTCGAGTTCGTCAATCCGTTCGCGAGATATGCGAGTTTGGAGTTAAGGAATGGTTGAGAAACCATCAAAATTTTCGCAAGTCTGGTACTCGAAACCAATAACTGGAATGGCCTAGGGGAAAAGTACACACACCATTGTAATCGGGCGAGTTTCTGCTTTCAGATGCAACAGGAATTTCCCGAGTTCGTCAATCCGTTCGCGAGATATGGGAGTTTGAAGATATGGAATGGTTGAGAAACCATCAAAATTTTCGCAAGTCTGATACGCGAAACCAATATTACTACTATGGCCTAGGGCAAAAATACACATACCGTTGTAATCGGGAGAGTTTCTACTTTCAGATGCAACAGAAATTTTTCGGATTCGTCAATCCGTTCGCGAAATATCTAAGTTTGGAATTAAGAGATGGTTGAGAAACCATCAAAATTTTCGCAAGTCTGATACTCGAAACCAATAACTACTATGGCCTAGGGCAAAAATAGACATACCGTTGTAATCGGGCGAGTTTCTGCTTTCAGATGCAACAGGAATTTCTCGAGATCGTCAATCAGTTCGCGAGATATGGGAGTTTGAAGTTAAGGAATGGTTGAGAAACCATCAAAATTTTCGCAAGACTGATACTCGAAACCAATAACTACAATGGCCTAGGGGAAGAATACACATACCCTTGTAATCGGGCGAGTTTCTACTTTCAGATGCAACAGGAATTTCTCGATTTCCTCAATCCGTTCGCGAGATATGGGAGTTCAAAGTAATGGAATGGTTGAGAAACCATCAAAATTTTAGCAAGTCTGATACGCGAAACCAATAACTACTATGGCCTAGGGGAAAAGTACACACACCATTGTAATCGGGCGAGTTTCTGCCTTCAGATGCAATAGGAATTTCGCGAGTTCGTCAATCCGTTCGCGAGATATGCGAGTTTGAAGTTAAGGAATGGTTGAGAAACCATCAAAATTGTCGGAATCTGATACTCGAAACCAATAACTACTATGGTCTAGTGCAAAAATACACATACCGTTGTAATCGGGCGAGTTTCTGCTATCAGATGCAACAGGAATTTCTCGAGTTCGTCAATCCGTTCGCGAGATATGGGAGTTTGAAGTTAAGGAATGGTTGAGAAACCATCAAAATTTTCGGAATCTGATACTCGAAACCAATAACTACTATGGTCTAGGGCAAAAATACACATACCGTTGTAATCGGGCGAGTTTCTGCTTTCAAATGCAAAAGGAATTTCTCGAGTTCGTCAATCCGTTCGCGAGATATGCGAGCTTGAAATTGAGGAATGTTTGAGAACCCATCAAAATTTGCGCAAGTCTGATACTCGAAACCAATAACTGGAATTGCCTAGGGGAAAAGTACACACACCATTGTAATCGGGCGAGTTTCTACTTTCAGATGCAACAGGAATTTCTCGAGATCGTCAATCAGTTCGTGAGATATAGGAGTTTGAAGTTAAGGAATGGTTGAGAAACCATCAAAATTTTCGGAATCTGATACTCGAAACCAATAACTACTATGGTCTAGGGCAAAAATACACATAGCGTTGTAATCGGGCGAGTTTCTACTTTCATATGCAACAGGAATTTCTCGATTTCCTCAATCCGTTCGCGAGATATGGGAGTTTGAAGTTATGGAATGGTTGAGAAACCATCAAAATTTTCGCAAGTCTGATACGCGAAACCAATAACTACTATGGCCTAGGGCAAAAATACACACACCATTGTAATCGGGCGAGTTTCTGCCTTCAGATGCAATAGGAATTTCGCGAGTTCGTCAATCCGTTCGCGAGATATGGGAGTTTGAAGTTAAGGAATGGTTGAGGAACCACCAAAGATTTCGCAAGTCTGATACTCGAAACCAATAACTACTATGGCCTAGGGCAAAAATACACATACCGTTGTAAGTGGGCGAGTTTCTGCTATCAGATGCAACAGGAATTTCTCGAGTTCGTCAATCCGTTCGCGAGATATGGGAGTTTGAAGTTACGGAATGATTGAGAAACCATAAAAATTTTCGCAAGTCTGATACTCGCAAGCAATAACTACAATGGCCTAGGGCAAAAATACACATACCGTTGTAAACGGGCGAGTATCTGCATTCAGATGCAACAGGAATTTCTCGAGTTCGTCAATCCGTTCGCGAGATATGGGAGTTTGAAGTTAAGGAATGGTTGAGAAACCATCAAAATTTTCGGAATCTGATACTCGAAACCAATAACTACTATGGTCTAGGGCAAAAATACACATACCGTTGTAATCGGGCGAGTTTCTGCTTTCAGATGCAAAAGGAATTTCTCGAGTTCGTCAATCCATTCGCGAGATATGCGAGCTTGAAATTGAGGAATGTTTGAGAAATCATCAAAATTTGCGCATGTCTGATACTCGAAACCAATAACTGGAATTGCCTAGGGGAAGAGTACACACACCATTGTAATCGGGCGAGTTTCTACTTTCAGATGCAACAGGAATTTCTCGAGATCGTCAATCAGTTCGTGAGATATGGGAGTTTGAAGTTAAGGAATGGTTGAGAAACCATCAAAATTTTCGGAATCTGATACTCGAAACCAATAACTACTATGGTCTAGGGCAAAAATACACATACCGTTGTAATCGGGCGAGTTTCTACTTTCAGATGCAACAGGAATTTCTCGATTTCCTCAATCCGTTCGCGAGATATGGGAGTTTGAAGTTATGGAATGGTTGAGCAACCATCAAAATTTTCGCAAGTCTGATACGCGAAACCAATAACTACTATGGCCTAGGGCAAAAATACACACACCATTGTAATCGGGCGAGTTTCTGCCTTCAGATGCAATAGGAATTTCGCGAGTTCGTCAATCCGTTCGCGAGATATGGGAGTTTGAAGTTAAAGAATGGTTGAGAAACCACGAAAGATTTCGCAAGTCTGATACTCGAAACCAATAACTACTATGGCCTAGGGCAAAAATACACATACCGTTGTAAGTGGGCGAGTTTCTGCTATCAGATGCAACAGGAATTTCTCGAGTTCGTCAATCCGTTCGCGAGATATGGGAGTTTGAAGTTACAGAATGATTGAGAAACCATAAAAATTTTCGCAAGTCTGATACTCGCAAGCAATAACTACAATGGCCTAGGGGAAAAATACACATACCGTTGTAATCGGGAGAGTTTCTACTTTCAGATGCAACAGAAATTTTTCGGATTCGTCAATCCGTTCGCGAAATATCGGAGTTTGGAATTAAGAGATGGTTGAGAAACCATCAAAATTTTCGCATGTTTGATACTCGAAACCAATAACTACTATGGCCTAGGGCAAAAATAGACATACCGTTGTAATCGGGCGAGTTTCTGCTTTCAGATGCAACAGGAATTTCCCGAGATCGTCAATCAGTTCGCGAGATATGGGAGTTTGAAGTTAAGGAATGGTTGAGAAACCATCAAAATTTTCGCAAGACTGATACTCGAAACCAATAACTACAATGGCCTAGGGGAAGAATACACATACCCTTGTAATCGGGCGAGTTTCTACTTTCAGATGCAACAGGAATTTCTCGATTTCCTCAATCCGTTCGCGAGATATGGGAGTTCAAAGTAATGGAATGGTTGAGAAACCATCAAAATTTTAGCAAGTCTGATACGCGAAACCAATAACTACTATGGCCTAGGGGAAAAGTACACACACCATTGTAATCGGGCGAGTTTCTGCCTTCAGATGCAATAAGAATTTCGCGAGTTCGTCAATCCGTTCGCGAGATATGGGAGTTTGAAGTTACGGAATGATTGAGAAACCATCAAAATTTTCGCAAGTCTGATACTCGAAACCAATAACTACTATGGCCTGGGGCAAAAATACACATACGGTGGTAATCGGGCGAGTTTCTACTTTCAGATGCAACAGGAATTTCTCGAGTTCGTCAATCCGTTCGCGAGATATGGGAGTTAGAAGTAATGGAACGGTTGAGAAACCATCAAAATTTTCGCAAGTCTGATACTCGAAACCAATAAGTACTATGGCCTTGGGCAAAAATACACATACCGTTGTAAACGGGCGAGTATCTGCATTCAGATGCAACAGGAATTTCTCGAGTTCGTCAATCCGTTCGCGAGATGTGGGAGTTTGAAGTTAAGGAATGGTTGAGAAACCATCAAAATTTTCGGAATCTGATACTCGAAACCAATAACTACTATGGTCTAGGGCAAAAATACACATACCGTTGTAAGTGGGCGAGTTTCTGCTATCAGATGCAACAGGAATTTCTCGAGTTCGTCAATCCGTTCGCGAGATATGGGAGTTTGAAGTAATGGAACGGTTGAGAAACCATCAAAATTTGCGCAAGTCTGATACTCGAAACCAATAACTGGAATTGCCTAGGGGAAAAGTACACACACCATTGTAATCGGCCGAGTTTCTACTTTCAGATGCAACAGGAATTTCTCGAGATCGTCAATCAGTTCGTGAGATATGGGAGTTTGAAGTTAAGGAATGGTTGAGAATCCATCAAAATTTTCGCAAGTCTGGTACTCGAAACCAATAACTGGAATGGCCTAGGGGAAAAGTACACACACCATTGTAATCGGGCGAGTTTCTGCTTTCAGATGCAACAGGAATTTCCCGAGTTCGTCAATCCGTTCGCGAGATATGGGAGTTTGAAGTTAAGGAATGGTTGAGAAACCATCAAAATTTTCGGAATCTGATACTCGAAACCAATAACTACTATGGTCTAGGGCAAAAATACACATACCGTTGTAAGTGGGCGAGTTTCTGCTATCAGATGCAACAGGAATTTCTCGAGTTCGTCAATCCGTTCGCGAGATATGGGAGTTTGAAGTAATGGAACGGTTGAGAAACCATCAAAGTTTTCGCAAGCCTGATACTCGCAAGCAATAACTACAATGGCCTAGGGGAAAAATACACATACCGTTGTAATCGGGAGAGTTTCTACTTTCAGATGCAACAGAAATTTTTCGGATTCGTCAATCCGTTCGCGAAATATCGGAGTTTGGAATTAAGAGATGGTTGAGAAACCATCAAAATTTTCGCATGTTTGATACTCGAAACCAATAACTACTATGGCCTAGGGCAAAAATAGACATACCGTTGTAATCGGGCGAGTTTCTGCTTTCAGATGCAACAGGAATTTCCCGAGATCGTCAATCAGTTCGCGAGATATGGGAGTTTGAAGTTAAGGAATGGTTGAGAAACCATCAAAATTTTCGCAAGACTGATACTCGAAACCAATAACTACAATGGCCTAGGGGAAGAATACACATACCCTTGTAATCGGGCGAGTTTCTACTTTCAGATGCATCAGGAATTTTTTGGTTAGGTCAATCCGTTCGCGAGATTTGGGAGTTTGATGCCAAGAAATGGTTGAGAAGGCAAAAAATTTTTCGCAATTCTGCTGCTTCAAAGGCTTAACCAGAATGGCCTAGGGAAAAAATACACATACCGTTGTAATCGTGCGAGTTTCTACTTTCAGATGCAGTAGGAATTTTTGGGTTAGGTCAATCCGTTCGCGAGATATGGGAGTTTGAAGCCAAGAAATGGTAGAGAAGGCAAAAAATTTTTCACATTTCTGCTGCTCCAAACGCTTAACCAGAATGGCCTAGGGAAAAAATGCACATACCGTTGTAATCGGGCGAGTTTCTACTTTCAGATGCAATAGGAATTTTTGGGTTAGGTCAAACCGTTCGCGAGATATGGGAGTTTGAAGACAAGTAATGGTTGAGAAGGCAAAAAATTTTTCGCAATTCTGCTGCTCCAAACGCTTAACCAGAATGGCCTAAGGAAAAAATACACATACCGTTGTAATCGGGCGAGTTTCAACTTTCAGATGCAATAGGAATTTTTGGGTTAGGTCAATACGTTCGCGAGATATGGGAGTTTGAAGACAAGAAATGGTTGAGAAGGCAAAAAATTTTTCGCAATTCTGCTGCTTCAAAGGCTTAACCAGAATGGCCTAGGGAAAAAATACAAGTACCGTTGTAATCGGGCGAGTTTCTACTTTCAAATGCAATAGGAATTTTTGGGTTAGGTCAATCCGTTCGCGAGATAAGGGAGTTTGAAGCTAAGAAATGGTTGAGAAGACAACAAATTTCTCGCAATTCTGCTGCTCCAAATGCTTAACCAGAATGGCATAGGGAAAAAATACGCATACCGTTGTAATCGGGCCAGATTCTACTTTCAGATGCGACAGGAATTTTTGGGTTAGGTCAATCCGTTCGCGAGATATGGGAGTTTGAAACCAAGAAATGGTTGAGAAGGCAAAAAATTTTTCGCAATTCTGCTGCTCCAAACGCTTAACCAGGACGGCATAGGGAAAAAATACACATACCGTTGTAATCGTGCGAGATTCTACTTTCAGATGCAATAGGAATTTTTGGGTTAGGTCAATACGTTCGCGAGATATGGGAGTTTGAAGACAAGAAATGGTTGAGAAGGCAAAAAATTTTTCGCAATTCTGCTGCTTCAAAGGCTTAACTAGAATGGCCTAGGGAAAAAATACACATACCGTTGTAATCGGGCGAGTTTCTACTTTCAGTTGCAATGGGAATTTTTGGGTTAGGTCAATCCGTTCGCGAGGTATGGGACTTTGAAGCTAAGAAATGTTTGACAAGACATCAAATTTTTCGCACTTCTGCTGCTCCAATCGCTTAACCAAAATGGCCTAGGGAAAAAATACACATACCGTTGTAATCGTGCGAGATTCTACTTTCAGATGCAATAGGAATTTTTGGGTTAGGTCAATCCGTTCGCGAGATATGGGAGTTTGAAGCCAAGAAATGGTTGAGAAGGCAAAAAATTTTTCGCAATTCTGCTGCTCCAAACGCTTAACCAGAATAGCCTAGGGAAAAAATACACATACCGTTGTAATCGGGCGAGTTACTACTTTCAGATGCAATAGGAATTTTTGGGTTAGGTCAATCCGTTCGCGAGATATGGGACATTAAAGCTAAGAAATGGTTGACAAGACAACAAATTTCTCGCACTTCTGCTGCTCCAATCGCCTAACCAGAATGGCCTAGGGGAAAAATACAAGTACCGCTGTAATCGGGCGAGTTTCTACTTTCAGATGCAATAGGAATTTTTGGGTTAGGTCAATCCGTTCGCGAGATATGGGAGTTTGAAGCCAAGAAATGGTTGAGAAGGCAAAAAATTTTTCGCAATTCTGCTGCTCCAAACGCTTAACCAGAATGGCCTAGGGAAAAAATACGCATACCGTTGTAATCGGGCGAGTTTCTACTTTCAGATGCAATAGGAATTTTTGGGTTCTGTCAATCCGTTCGCGAGATATGGGAGTTTGAAGCCAAGAAATGGTAGAGAAGGCAAAAAATTGTTCACAATTCAGCTGCTCCAAATGCTTAACCAGAATGGCCTAGGGAAAAAATGCACATACCGTTGTAATCGGGCGAGTTTCTACTTTCAGATGCAATAGGAATTTTTGGGTTAGGTCAATCCGTTCGCGAGATATGGGAGTTTGAAGACAAGAAATGGTTGAGAAGGCAAAAAATTTTTCGCAATTCTGCTGCTCCAAACGCTTAACCAGAATGGCCTAAGGAAAAAATACACATACCGTTGTAATCGGGCGAGTTTCTACTTTCAGATGCAATAGGAATTTTTGGGTTATGTCAATCCGTTCGCGAGATATGGGAGTTTGAAGCCAAGAAATGGTAGAGAAGGCAAAAAATTTGTCACAATTCAGCTGCTCCAAATGCTTAACCAGAATGGCCTAGGGAAAAAATGCACATACCGTTGTAATCGGGCGAGTTTCTACTTTCAGATGCAATAGGAATTTTTGGGTTAGGTCAAACCGTTCGCGAGATATGGGAGTTTGAAGACAAGTAATGGTTGAGAAGGCAAAAAATTTTTCGCAATTCTGCTGCTCCAAACGCTTAACCAGAATGGCCTAAGGAAAAAATACACATACCGTTGTAATCGGGCGAGTTTCAACTTTCAGATGCAATAGGAATTTTTGGGTTAGGTCAATACGTTCGCGAGATATGGGAGTTTGAAGACAAGAAATGGTTGAGAAGGCAAAAAATTTTTCGCAATTCTGCTGCTTCAAACGCTTAACCAAAATGGCCTAGGGAAAAAATACAAGTACCGTTGTAATCGGGCGAGTTTCTTCTTTCAAATGCAATAGGAATTTTTGGGTTAGGTCAATCCGTTCGCGAGATAAGGGAGTTTGAAGCTAAGATATGGTTGAGAAGACAACAAATTTTTCGCAATTCTGCTGCTCCAAATGCTTAACCAGAATGGCCTAGGGAAAAAATACGCATACCGTTGTAATCGGGCCAGATTCTACTATCAGATGCGACAGGAATTTTTGGGTTAGGTCAATCCGTTCGCGAGATATGGGAGTTTGAAACCAAGAAATGGTTGAGAAGGCAAAAAATTTTTCGCAATTCTGCTGCTCCAAACGCTTAACCAGAATGGCCTAAGGAAAAAATACACATACCGTTGTAATCGAGCGAGTTTCTACTTTCAGATGCAACAGGAATTTTTGGGTTAGGTCAATCCGTTCGCGAGATTTGGGAGTTTGAAGCCAAGAAATGGTTGAGAAGGCAAAAAATTTTTCGCAATTCTGCTGCTTCAAAGGCTTAACCAGAATGGCCTAGGGAAAAAATACACATACCGTTGTAATCGGGCGAGTTTCTACTTTCAGTTACAATGGGAATTTTTGGGTTAGGTCAATCCGTTCGCGAGATATGGGACTTTGAATCTAAGAAATGTTTGACAGGACATCAAATTTTTCGCACTTCTGCTGCTCCAATCGCTTAACCAAAATGGCCTAGGGGAAAAATACACATACCTTTGTAATCGGGCGAGTTTCTACTTTCAGACTCAAAAGGAATTTTTTGGTTAGGTCAATCCGTTCGCGAGATATGGGAGTTTGAAGCCAAGAAATGGTTGAGAAGGCAAAAAATTTTTCGCAATTCTGCTGCTCCAAACGCTTAACCAGAATAGCCTAGGGAAAAAATACACATACCGTTGTAATCGGGCGAGTTTCTACTTTCAGATGCAATAGGAATTTTTGGGTTAGGTCAATCCGTTCGCGAGATATGGGACATTAAAGCTAAGAAATGGTTGACAAGACAACAAATTTCTCGCACTTCTGCTGCTCCAATCGCCTAACCAGAATGGCCTAGGGGAAAAATACAAGTACCGCTGTAATCGGGCGAGTTTCTACTTTCAGATGCAATAGGAATTTTTGGGTTAGGTCAATCCGTTCGCGAGATATGGGAGTTTGAAGCCAAGAAATGGTTGAGAAGGCAAGAAATTTTTCGCAATTCTGCTGCTCCAAACGCTTAACCAGAATGGCCTAGGGAAAAAATACACATACCTCTGTAATCGGGCGAGTTTCTACTTTCAGACGCAACAGGAATTTTTGGGTTATGTCAATCCGTTCGCGAGATATGGGTGTTTGAAGCCGAGAAATGGTTGAGAAGGCAAAAATTTTTTCGCAATTCTGCTGCTCCAAACGCTTAACCAGAATTGCCTAGGGAAAAAATACACATACCGTTGTAATCGGGCGAGTTTCTACTTTCAGAAGCAATAGGAATTTTTGGGTTATGTCAATCCGTTCGCGAGATATGGGAGTTTGAAGCCAAGAAATGGTAGAGAAGGCAAAAAATTTTTCACAATTCTGCTGCTCCAAATGCTTAACCAGAATGGCCTAGGGAAAAAATGCACATACCGTTGTAATCGGGCGAGTTTCTACTTTCAGATGCAATAGGAATTGTTGGGTTAGGTCAATCCGTTCGCGAGATATGAGAGTCTGAAGCCGAGAAATGGTTGAGAAGGCAAAAATTTTTTCGCAATTCTGCTGCTCCAAACGCTTAACCAGAATAGCCTAGGGAAAAAATACACATACCGTTGTAATCGGGCGAGTTTCTACTTTCAGACGCAACAGGAATTTTTGGGTTAGGTCAATCCGTTCGCGAGATATGGGTGTTTGAAGACAAGAAATGGTTGAGAAGGCAAAAAATTTTTCGCAATTCTGCTGCTTCAAACGCTTAACCAGAATGGCCTTGAGGAAAAATACACGTACCGATGTAACCGGGCGAGTTTCTACTTTCAAATGCCATAGGAATATTTGGGTTAGGTCAATCCGTTCGCGAGGTATGAGAGTTTGAAGCTAAGAAATGGTTGAGAAGACAACAAATTTTTCGCAGTTCTGCTGCTCCAAACGCTTAACCAGAATGGCCTAGGGAAAAAATGCACATACCGTTGTAATCGGGGGAGTTTCTACTTTCAGATGCAATAGGAATTTTTGGGTTAGGTCAATCCGTTCGCGAGATATGGGACTTTGAAGCTAAGAAATGGTTGACAAGACAACAAATTTCTCGCACTTCAGCTGCTTCAAACGCTTAACCAGATTGGCCTAGGGAAAAAATACAAGTACCGTTGTAATCGGGCGAGTTTCTACTTTCAGATGCAACAGGAATTTTTGGGTTAGGTCAATCCGTTCGCGAGATATGGGAGTTTGAAGCCAAGAAATGGTTGAGAAGGCAAAAAATTTTTCGCAATTCTGCTGCTCCAAACGCTTAACCAGAATAGCCTAGGGAGAAAATACACATACCGTTGTAATCGGGCGAGTCTCTACGTTCAGATGCAATAGGAATTTTTGGGTTAGGTCAATCCGTTCGCGAGATATGGGAGTTTGAAGCCAAGAAATGGTGGAGAAGGCAAAAAATTTTTCGCAATTCTGCTTCGCCAAACGCTTAACCAGAATGGCCCAGGGAAAAAATGCACATACCGATGTAATCGGGCGAGTTTCTACTTTCAGATGCAATAGGAGGTTTTGGGTTAGGTCAATCCGTTCGCGAGATATGGTACTTTGAAGCTAAGAAATGGTTGACAAGACGACAAATTTCTCGCACTTCTGCTGCTCCAATCGCTTAACCAGAATGGCCTAGGGGAAAAATACAAGTACCGTTGTAATCGGGCGAGTTTTTACTTTCAAATGCAATAGGAATTTTTGGGTTAGGTCAATCCGTTCGCGAGATATGGGAGTTTGAAGCTAAGAAATGGTTGAGAAGACAACAAATGTTTCGCAATTCTGCTGCTCCAAACGCTTAACCAGAATGGCCTAGGGAAAAAATACACATACCGTTATAATCGGGCGAGTTTCTACTTTCAGATGCAACAGGAATTTTTGGGTTAGGTCAATCCGTTCGCGAGATATGAGAGTTTGAAGCCGAGAAATGGTTGACAAGACAAGAAATTTCTCGCACTTCTGCTGCTCCAATCGCTTAACCAGAATGGGCTAGGTAAAAAATACTCATACCGTTGTAATCGGGCGAGTTTCTACTTTCAGACGCAACAGGAATTTTTGGGTTAGGTCAATCCGTTCGCGAGATATGGGAGTTTGAAGCCAAGAAATGGTTGAGAAGGCAAAAAATTTTGCGCAATTCTGCTGCTCCAAACGCTTAACCAGAATGGCCTAGGGAGAAAATACACATGCCGTTGTAATCGTGCGAGTTTCTACTTTCAGTTACAATAGGAATTTTTGTGTGAGGTCAATCCGTTCGCGAGACATGGGACTTTGAAGCTAAGAAATGGTCGAGAAGACAACAACCTTTTCGCAATTCTGCTGCTCCAAACGCTTAACCAGAACAGCTTAGGGAAAAAATACACATACCGTTGTAATCGGGCGAGTTTCTACTTTAAAATGCAATAGGAATTTTTGGATTAGGACAATCCGTTCGCGAGATATGGGAGTTTGAAGACAAGAAATGGTTGAGAAGGCAAAAAATTTTTCGCAATTATGCTGCTCCAAACGCTTAACCAGAATGGCCTAAGGAAAAAATACACATACCGTTGTAATCGAGCGAGTTTCTACTTTCAGAAGCAACAGGAATTTTTGGGTTAGGTCAATCCGTTCGCGAGATATGGGAGTTTGAAGCCAAGAAATGGTTGAGAAGGCAAAAAATTTTTCGCAATTCTGCTTCTCCAAACGCTTAACCAGAATGGCCCAGGGAAAAAATACGCATACCGTTGTAATCAGGCGAGTCTCTACTTTCAGATGCAATAGGAATTTTTGGGTTAGGTCAATCCGTTCGCGAGATATGGGAGTTTGAAGCCAAGAAATGGTAGAGAAGGCAAAAAATTTTTCACAATTCTGCTGCTCCAAACGCTTAACCAGAATGGCCTAGGGAAAAAATGCACATACCGTTGTAATCGGGCGAGTTTCTACTTTCAGATGCAATAGGAATTTTTGGGTTAGGTCAATCCGTTCGTGAGATTTGGGAGTTTGAAGAGAAGAAATGGTTGAGAAGGAAAAAAATTTTTCGCAATTCTGCTGCTCCAAACGCTTAACCAGAATGGCCTAATAAAAAAATACACATACCGTTGTAATCGGGCGAGTTTCTACTTTCAGATGCAATAGGAATTTTTGGGTTAGGTCAATCCGTTCGCGAGATATGGGACTTTGAAGCTAAGAAATGGTTGACAAGACAACAAATTTCTCGCACTTCTGCTGCTCCAATCGCTTAACCAGAATGGCCTAGGGGAAAAATACACATACCGTTGTAATCGGGCGAGTTTCTACTTTCAGATGCAATAGGAATTTTTGGGTTAGGTCAATCCGTTCGCGAGATATGGGAGTTTGAAGCTAAGAAATTGTTGAGAATACAACAAATTTTTCGCAATTCTGCTGCTCCAAACGCTTAACCAGAATGGCCTAGGGAAAAAATACGCATACCGTTGTAATCGGGCCAGATTCTACTTTCAGATGCGACAGGAATGTTTGGGTTAGGTCAATCCGTTCGCGAGATATGGGAGTTTGAAGCCAAGAAATGGTTGAGGAGGCAAAAAATTTTTCGCAATTCTGCTGCTCCAGACGCTTAACCAGAATGGCCGAGGGAAAAAATACACATACCGCTGTAAACGGGCGAGTTTCTACTTTCCGATGCAGTAGGAATTTTTGGGTTAGGTCAATCCGTTCGCGAGATATGGGAGTTTGAAGCCAAGAAATGGTTGAGAAGGCAAAAAATTTTTCGCAATTCTGCTGCTCCAGACGCTTAACCAGAATGGCCGAGGGAAAAAATACACATACCGCTGTAAACGGGCGAGTTTCTACTTTCAGATGCAGTAGGAATTTTTGGGTTAGGTTAATCCGTTCGCGAGATATGGGAGTTTGACGCCAAGAAATGGTTGAGAAGGCAAAAAATTTTTCGCAATTCTGCTGCTCCAAACGCCTAACCAGAATGGCCTAGGGATAAAATACACATACCGTTGTAATCGGGCGAGTTTCTATTTTCAGATGCAATAGGAATTTTTGGGTTAGGTCAATCCGTTCGCGAGATATGGGAGTTTGAAGCTAAGAAATTGTTGAGAATACAACTAATTTTTCGCACTTCTGCTGCTCCAAACGCTTAACCAGAACGGCCTAGGGAAAAAATGCACATACCGTTGTAATCGGGCTTGTTTCTACTTTCAGATGCAATAGGAATTTTTGGGTTATGTCAATCCGTTCGCGAGATATGGGAGTTTGAAGCCAAGAAATGGTTGAGAAGGCAAACACTTTTTCGCAATTCTGCTGCTCCAAACGCTTAACCAGAATGGCCTAGGGAAAAAATGCACATACCTTTGTAATCGGGCGAGTTTCTACTTTCAGATGCAATAGGAATTTTTGGGTTAGGTCAATCCGTTCGTGAGATATGGGAGTTTGAAGAGAAGAAATGTTTGAGAAGGCAAAAAATTTTTCGCAATTCTGCTGCTCCAAACGCTTAACCAGAATGGCCTAATAAAAAAATACACATACCGTTGTAATCGGGCGAGTTTCTACTTTCAGATGCAATAGGAATTTTTGGGTTAGGTCAATCCGTTCGCGAGATATGGGACTTTGAAGCTAAGAAATGGTTGACAAGACAACAAATTTCTCGCACTTCTGCTGCTCCAATCGCTTAACCAGAATGGCCTAGGGGAAAAATACACATACCGTTGTAATCGGGCGAGTTTCTACTTTCAGATGCAATAGGAATTTTTGGGTTAGGTCAATCCGTTCGTGAGATTTGGGAGTTTGAAGAGAAGAAATGGTTGAGAAGGCAAAAAATTTTTCACAATTCTGCTGCTCCAAACGCTTAACCAGAATGGCCTAGGGAAAAAATGCACATACCGTTGTAATCGGGCGAGTTTCTACTTTCAGATGCAATAGGAATTTTTGGGTTAGGTCAATCCGTTCGTGAGATTTGGGAGTTTGAAGAGAAGAAATGGTTGAGAAGGCAAAAAACTTTTCGCAATTCTGCTGCTCCAAACGCTTAACCAGAATGGCCTAATAAAAAAATACACATACCGTTGTAATCGGGCGAGTTTCTACTTTCAGATGCAATAGGAATTTTTGGGTTAGGTCAATCCGTTCGCGAGATATGGGACTTTGAAGCTAAGAAATGGTTGACAAGACAACAAATTTCTCGCACTTCTGCTGCTCCAATCGCTTAACCAGAATGGCCTAGGGGAAAAATACACATACCGTTGTAATCGGGCGAGTTTCTACTTTCAGATGCAATAGGAATTTTTGGGTTAGGTCAATCCGTTCGCGAGATATGGGAGTTTGAAGCTAAGAAATTGTTGAGAATACAACAAATTTTTCGCAATTCTGCTGCTCCAAACGCTTAACCAGAATGGCCTAGGGAAAAAATACGCATACCGTTGTAATCGGGCCAGATTCTACTTTCAGATGCGACAGGAATGTTTGGGTTAGGTCAATCCGTTCGCGAGATATGGGAGTTTGAAGCCAAGAAATGGTTGAGGAGGCAAAAAATTTTTCGCAATTCTGCTGCTCCAGACGCTTAACCAGAATGGCCGAGGGAAAAAATACACATACCGCTGTAAACGGGCGAGTTTCTACTTTCCGATGCAGTAGGAATTTTTGGGTTAGGTCAATCCGTTCGCGAGATATGGGAGTTTGAAGCCAAGAAATGGTTGAGAAGGCAAAAAATTTTTCGCAATTCTGCTGCTCCAGACGCTTAACCAGAATGGCCGAGGGAAAAAATACACATACCGCTGTAAACGGGCGAGTTTCTACTTTCAGATGCAGTAGGAATTTTTGGGTTAGGTCAATCCGTTCGCGAGATATGGGAGTTTGACGCCAAGAAATGGTTGAGAAGGCAAAAAATTTTTCGCAATTCTGCTGCTCCAAACGCCTAACCAGAATGGCCTAGGGATAAAATACACATACCGTTGTAATCGGGCGAGTTTCTATTTTCAGATGCAATAGGAATTTTTGGGTTAGGTCAATCCGTTCGCGAGATATGGGAGTTTGAAGCTAAGAAATTGTTGAGAATACAACTAATTTTTCGCACTTCTGCTGCTCCAAACGCTTAACCAGAACGGCCTAGGGAAAAAATGCACATACCGTTGTAATCGGGCTTGTTTCTACTTTCAGATGCAATAGGAATTTTTGGGTTATGTCAATCCGTTCGCGAGATATGGGAGTTTGAAGCCAAGAAATGGTTGAGAAGGCAAACACTTTTTCGCAATTCTGCTGCTCCAAACGCTTAACCAGAATGGCCTAGGGAAAAAATGCACATACCTTTGTAATCGGGCGAGTTTCTACTTTCAGATGCAATAGGAATTTTTGGGTTAGGTCAATCCGTTCGTGAGATATGGGAGTTTGAAGAGAAGAAATGTTTGTGAAGGCAAAAAATTTTTCGCAATTCTGCTGCTCCAAACGCTTAACCAGAATGGCCTAATAAAAAAATACACATACCGTTGTAATCGGGCGAGTTTCTACTTTCAGATGCAATAGGAATTTTTGGGTTAGGTCAATCCGTTCGCGAGATATGGGACTTTGAAGCTAAGAAATGGTTGACAAGACAACAAATTTCTCGCACTTCTGCTGCTCCAATCGCTTAACCAGAATGGCCTAGGGGAAAAATACACATACCGTTGTAATCGGGCGAGTTTCTACTTTCAGATGCAATAGGAATTTTTGGGTTAGGTCAATCCGTTCGTGAGATTTGGGAGTTTGAAGAGAAGAAATGGTTGAGAAGGCAAAAAATTTTTCACAATTCTGCTGCTCCAAACGCTTAACCAGAATGGCCTAGGGAAAAAATGCACATACCGTTGTAATCGGGCGAGTTTCTACTTTCAGATGCAATAGGAATTTTTGGGTTAGGTCAATCCGTTCGTGAGATTTGGGAGTTTGAAGAGAAGAAATGGTTGAGAAGGCAAAAAATTTTTCGCAATTCTGCTGCTCCAAACGCTTAACCAGAATGGCCTAATAAAAAAATACACATACCGTTGTAATCGGGCGAGTTTCTACTTTCAGATGCAATAGGAATTTTTGGGTTAGGTCAATCCGTTCGCGAGATATGGGAGTTTGAAGCTAAGAAATTGTTGAGAATACAACAAATTTTTCGCAATTCTGCTGCTCCAAACGCTTAACCAGAATGGCCTAGGGAAAAAATACGCATACCGTTGTAATCGGGCCAGATTCTACTTTCAGATGCGACAGGAATGTTTGGGTTAGGTCAATCCGTTCGCGAGATATGGGAGTTTGAAGCCAAGAAATGGTTGAGGAGGCAAAAAATTTTTCGCAATTCTGCTGCTCCAGACGCTTAACCAGAATGGCCGAGGGAAAAAATACACATACCGCTGTAAACGGGCGAGTTTCTACTTTCCGATGCAGTAGGAATTTTTGGGTTAGGTCAATCCGTTCGCGAGATATGGGAGTTTGAAGCCAAGAAATGGTTGAGAAGGCAAAAAATTTTTCGCAATTCTGCTGCTCCAGACGCTTAACCAGAATGGCCGAGGGAAAAAATACACATACCGCTGTAAACGGGCGAGTTTCTACTTTCAGATGCAGTAGGAATTTTTGGGTTAGGTCAATCCGTTCGCGAGATATGGGAGTTTGACGCCAAGAAATGGTTGAGAAGGCCAAAAATTTTTCGCAATTCTGCTGCTCCAAACGCCTAACCAGAATGGCCTAGGGATAAAATACACATACCGTTGTAATCGGGCGAGTTTCTATTTTCAGATGCAATAGGAATTTTTGGGTTAGGTCAATCCGTTCGCGAGATATGGGAGTTTGAAGCTAAGAAATTGTTGAGAATACAACTAATTTTTCGCACTTCTGCTGCTCCAAACGCTTAACCAGAACGGCCTAGGGAAAAAATGCACATACCGTTGTAATCGGGCTTGTTTCTACTTTCAGATGCAATAGGAATTTTTGGGTTATGTCAATCCGTTCGCGAGATATGGGAGTTTGAAGCCAAGAAATGGTTGAGAAGGCAAACAATTTTTCGCAATTCTGCTTCTCCAAACGCTTAACCAGAATGGCCCAGGGAAAAAATACGCATACCGTTGTAATCAGGCGAGTCTCTACTTTCAGATGCAATAGGAATTTTTGGGTTAGGTCAATCGCTTCGCGAGATATGGGAGTTTGAAGCCAAGAAATGGTAGAGAAGGCAAAAAATTTTTCACAATTCTGCTGCTCCAAACGCTTAACCAGAATGGCCTAGGGAAAAAATGCACATACCTTTGTAATCGGGCGAGTTTCTACTTTCAGATGCAATAGGAATTTTTGGGTTAGGTCAATCCGTTCGTGAGATATGGGAGTTTGAAGAGAAGAAATGTTTGAGAAGGCAAAAAATTTTTCGCAATTCTGCTGCTCCAAACGCTTAACCAGAATGGCCTAATAAAAAAATACACATACCGTTGTAATCGGGCGAGTTTCTACTTTCAGATGCAATAGGAATTTTTGGGTTAGGTCAATCCGTTCGCGAGATATGGGACTTTGAAGCTAAGAAATGGTTGACAAGACAACAAATTTCTCGCACTTCTGCTGCTCCAATCGCTTAACCAGAATGGCCTAGGGGAAAAATACATATACCGTTGTAATCGGGCGAGTTTCTACTTTCAGATGCAATAGGAATTTTTGGGTTAGGTCAATCCGTTCGCGAGATATGGGAGTTTGAAGCTAAGAAATTGTTGAGAATACAACAAATTTTTCGCAATTCTGCTGCTCCAAACGCTTAACCAGAATGGCCTAGGGAAAAAATACGCATACCGTTGTAATCGGGCCAGATTCTACTTTCAGAAGCGACAGGAATGTTTGGGTTAGGTCAATCCGTTCGCGAGATATGGGAGTTTGAAGCCAAGAAATGGTTGAGGAGGCAAAAAATTTTTCACAATTCTGCTGCTCCAAATGCTTAACCAGAATGGCCTAGGGAAAAAATGCACATACCGTTGTAATCGGGCGAGTTTCTACTTTCAGATGCAATAGGAATTTTTGGGTTAGGTCAATCCGTTCGCGAGATATGAGAGTCTGAAGCCGAGAAATGGTTGAGAAGGCAAAAATTTTTTCGCAATTCTGCTGCTCCAAACGCTTAACCAGAATAGCCTAGGGAAAAAATACACATACCGTTGTAATCGGGCGAGTTTCTACTTTCAGACGCAACAGGAATTTTTGGGTTAGGTCAATCCGTTCGCGAGATATGGGTGTTTGAAGACAAGAAATGGTTGAGAAGGCAAAAAATTTTTCGCAATTCTGCTGCTTCAAACGCTTAACCAGAATGGCCTTGAGGAAAAATACACGTACCGATGTAACCGGGCGAGTTTCTACTTTCAAATGCCATAGGAATATTTGGGTTAGGTCAATCCGTTCGCGAGGTATGAGAGTTTGAAGCTAAGAAATGGTTGAGAAGACAACAAATTTTTCGCAGTTCTGCTGCTCCAAACGCTTAACCAGAATGGCCTAGGGAAAAAATGCACATACCGTTGTAATCGGGGGAGTTTCTACTTTCAGATGCAATAGGAATTTTTGGGTTAGGTCAATCCGTTCGCGAGATATGGGACTTTGAAGCTAAGAAATGGTTGACAAGACAACAAATTTCTCGCACTTCAGCTGCTTCAAACGCTTAACCAGATTGGCCTAGGGAAAAAATACAAGTACCGTTGTAATCGGGCGAGTTTCTACTTTCAGATGCAACAGGAATTTTTGGGTTAGGTCAATCCGTTCGCGAGATATGGGAGTTTGAAGCCAAGAAATGGTTGAGAAGGCAAAAAATTTTTCGCAATTCTGCTGCTCCAAACGCTTAACCAGAATAGCCTAGGGAGAAAATACACATACCGTTGTAATCGGGCGAGTCTCTACGTTCAGATGCAATAGGAATTTTTGGGTTAGGTCAATCCGTTCGCGAGATATGGGAGTTTGAAGCCAAGAAATGGTGGAGAAGGCAAAAAATTTTTCGCAATTCTGCTTCGCCAAACGCTTAACCAGAATGGCCCAGGGAAAAAATGCACATACCGATGTAATCGGGCGAGTTTCTACTTTCAGATGCAATAGGAGGTTTTGGGTTAGGTCAATCCGTTCGCGAGATATGGTACTTTGAAGCTAAGAAATGGTTGACAAGACGACAAATTTCTCGCACTTCTGCTGCTCCAATCGCTTAACCAGAATGGCCTAGGGGAAAAATACAAGTACCGTTGTAATCGGGCGAGTTTTTACTTTCAAATGCAATAGGAATTTTTGGGTTAGGTCAATCCGTTCGCGAGATATGGGAGTTTGAAGCTAAGAAATGGTTGAGAAGACAACAAATGTTTCGCAATTCTGCTGCTCCAAACGCTTAACCAGAATGGCCTAGGGAAAAAATACACATACCGTTATAATCGGGCGAGTTTCTACTTTCAGATGCAACAGGAATTTTTGGGTTAGGTCAATCCGTTCGCGAGATATGAGAGTTTGAAGCCGAGAAATGGTTGACAAGACAAGAAATTTCTCGCACTTCTGCTGCTCCAATCGCTTAACCAGAATGGGCTAGGTAAAAAATACTCATACCGTTGTAATCGGGCGAGTTTCTACTTTCAGACGCAACAGGAATTTTTGGGTTAGGTCAATCCGTTCGCGAGATATGGGAGTTTGAAGCCAAGAAATGGTTGAGAAGGCAAAAAATTTTGCGCAATTCTGCTGCTCCAAACGCTTAACCAGAATGGCCTAGGGAGAAAATACACATGCCGTTGTAATCGTGCGAGTTTCTACTTTCAGTTACAATAGGAATTTTTGTGTGAGGTCAATCCGTTCGCGAGACATGGGACTTTGAAGCTAAGAAATGGTCGAGAAGACAACAACCTTTTCGCAATTCTGCTGCTCCAAACGCTTAACCAGAACAGCTTAGGGAAAAAATACACATACCGTTGTAATCGGGCGAGTTTCTACTTTAAAATGCAATAGGAATTTTTGGATTAGGACAATCCGTTCGCGAGATATGGGAGTTTGAAGACAAGAAATGGTTGAGAAGGCAAAAAATTTTTCGCAATTATGCTGCTCCAAACGCTTAACCAGAATGGCCTAAGGAAAAAATACACATACCGTTGTAATCGAGCGAGTTTCTACTTTCAGAAGCAACAGGAATTTTTGGGTTAGGTCAATCCGTTCGCGAGATATGGGAGTTTGAAGCCAAGAAATGGTTGAGAAGGCAAAAAATTTTTCGCAATTCTGCTTCTCCAAACGCTTAACCAGAATGGCCCAGGGAAAAAATACGCATACCGTTGTAATCAGGCGAGTCTCTACTTTCAGATGCAATAGGAATTTTTGGGTTAGGTCAATCCGTTCGCGAGATATGGGAGTTTGAAGCCAAGAAATGGTAGAGAAGGCAAAAAATTTTTCACAATTCTGCTGCTCCAAACGCTTAACCAGAATGGCCTAGGGAAAAAATGCACATACCGTTGTAATCGGGCGAGTTTCTACTTTCAGATGCAATAGGAATTTTTGGGTTAGGTCAATCCGTTCGTGAGATTTGGGAGTTTGAAGAGAAGAAATGGTTGAGAAGGCAAAAAATTTTTCGCAATTCTGCTGCTCCAAACGCTTAACCAGAATGGCCTAATAAAAAAATACACATACCGTTGTAATCGGGCGAGTTTCTACTTTCAGATGCAATAGGAATTTTTGGGTTAGGTCAATCCGTTCGCGAGATATGGGACTTTGAAGCTAAGAAATGGTTGACAAGACAACAAATTTCTCGCACTTCTGCTGCTCCAATCGCTTAACCAGAATGGCCTAGGGGAAAAATACACATACCGTTGTAATCGGGCGAGTTTCTACTTTCAGATGCAATAGGAATTTTTGGGTTAGGTCAATCCGTTCGCGAGATATGGGAGTTTGAAGCTAAGAAATTGTTGAGAATACAACAAATTTTTCGCAATTCTGCTGCTCCAAACGCTTAACCAGAATGGCCTAGGGAAAAAATACGCATACCGTTGTAATCGGGCCAGATTCTACTTTCAGATGCGACAGGAATGTTTGGGTTAGGTCAATCCGTTCGCGAGATATGGGAGTTTGAAGCCAAGAAATGGTTGAGGAGGCAAAAAATTTTTCGCAATTCTGCTGCTCCAGACGCTTAACCAGAATGGCCGAGGGAAAAAATACACATACCGCTGTAAACGGGCGAGTTTCTACTTTCCGATGCAGTAGGAATTTTTGGGTTAGGTCAATCCGTTCGCGAGATATGGGAGTTTGAAGCCAAGAAATGGTTGAGAAGGCAAAAAATTTTTCGCAATTCTGCTGCTCCAGACGCTTAACCAGAATGGCCGAGGGAAAAAATACACATACCGCTGTAAACGGGCGAGTTTCTACTTTCAGATGCAGTAGGAATTTTTGGGTTAGGTTAATCCGTTCGCGAGATATGGGAGTTTGCCGCCAAGAAATGGTTGAGAAGGCAAAAAATTTTTCGCAATTCTGCTGCTCCAAACGCCTAACCAGAATGGCCTAGGGATAAAATACACATACCGTTGTAATCGGGCGAGTTTCTATTTTCAGATGCAATAGGAATTTTTGGGTTAGGTCAATCCGTTCGCGAGATATGGGAGTTTGAAGCTAAGAAATTGTTGAGAATACAACTAATTTTTCGCACTTCTGCTGCTCCAAACGCTTAACCAGAACGGCCTAGGGAAAAAATGCACATACCGTTGTAATCGGGCTTGTTTCTACTTTCAGATGCAATAGGAATTTTTGGGTTATGTCAATCCGTTCGCGAGATATGGGAGTTTGAAGCCAAGAAATGGTTGAGAAGGCAAACACTTTTTCGCAATTCTGCTGCTCCAAACGCTTAACCAGAATGGCCTAGGGAAAAAATGCACATACCTTTGTAATCGGGCGAGTTTCTACTTTCAGATGCAATAGGAATTTTTGGGTTAGGTCAATCCGTTCGTGAGATATGGGAGTTTGAAGAGAAGAAATGTTTGAGAAGGCAAAAAATTTTTCGCAATTCTGCTGCTCCAAACGCTTAACCAGAATGGCCTAATAAAAAAATACACATACCGTTGTAATCGGGCGAGTTTCTACTTTCAGATGCAATAGGAATTTTTGGGTTAGGTCAATCCGTTCGCGAGATATGGGACTTTGAAGCTAAGAAATGGTTGACAAGACAACAAATTTCTCGCACTTCTGCTGCTCCAATCGCTTAACCACAATGGCCTAGGGGAAAAATACACATACCGTTGTAATCGGGCGAGTTTCTACTTTCAGATGCAATAGGAATTTTTGGGTTAGGTCAATCCGTTCGTGAGATTTGGGAGTTTGAAGAGAAGAAATGGTTGAGAAGGCAAAAAATTTTTCACAATTCTGCTGCTCCAAACGCTTAACCAGAATGGCCTAGGGAAAAAATGCACATACCGTTGTAATCGGGCGAGTTTCTACTTTCAGATGCAATAGGAATTTTTGGGTTAGGTCAATCCGTTCGTGAGATTTGGGAGTTTGAAGAGAAGAAATGGTTGAGAAGGCAAAAAACTTTTCGCAATTCTGCTGCTCCAAACGCTTAACCAGAATGGCCTAATAAAAAAATACACATACCGTTGTAATCGGGCGAGTTTCTACTTTCAGATGCAATAGGAATTTTTGGGTTAGGTCAATCCGTTCGCGAGATATGGGACTTTGAAGCTAAGAAATGGTTGACAAGACAACAAATTTCTCGCACTTCTGCTGCTCCAATCGCTTAACCAGAATGGCCTAGGGGAAAAATACACATACCGTTGTAATCGGGCGAGTTTCTACTTTCAGATGCAATAGGAATTTTTGGGTTAGGTCAATCCGTTCGCGAGATATGGGAGTTTGAAGCTAAGAAATTGTTGAGAATACAACAAATTTTTCGCAATTCTGCTGCTCCAAACGCTTAACCAGAATGGCCTAGGGAAAAAATACGCATACCGTTGTAATCGGGCCAGATTCTACTTTCAGATGCGACAGGAATGTTTGGGTTAGGTCAATCCGTTCGCGAGATATGGGAGTTTGAAGCCAAGAAATGGTTGAGGAGGCAAAAAATTTTTCGCAATTCTGCTGCTCCAGACGCTTAACCAGAATGGCCGAGGGAAAAAATACACATACCGCTGTAAACGGGCGAGTTTCTACTTTCCGATGCAGTAGGAATTTTTGGGTTAGGTCAATCCGTTCGCGAGATATGGGAGTTTGAAGCCAAGAAATGGTTGAGAAGGCAAAAAATTTTTCGCAATTCTGCTGCTCCAGACGCTTAACCAGAATGGCCGAGGGAAAAAATACACATACCGCTGTAAACGGGCGAGTTTCTACTTTCAGATGCAGTAGGAATTTTTGGGTTAGGTCAATCCGTTCGCGAGATATGGGAGTTTGACGCCAAGAAATGGTTGAGAAGGCAAAAAATTTTTCGCAATTCTGCTGCTCCAAACGCCTAACCAGAATGGCCTAGGGATAAAATACACATACCGTTGTAATCGGGCGAGTTTCTATTTTCAGATGCAATAGGAATTTTTGGGTTAGGTCAATCCGTTCGCGAGATATGGGAGTTTGAAGCTAAGAAATTGTTGAGAATACAACTAATTTTTCGCACTTCTGCTGCTCCAAACGCTTAACCAGAACGGCCTAGGGAAAAAATGCACATACCGTTGTAATCGGGCTTGTTTCTACTTTCAGATGCAATAGGAATTTTTGGGTTATGTCAATCCGTTCGCGAGATATGGGAGTTTGAAGCCAAGAAATGGTTGAGAAGGCAAACACTTTTTCGCAATTCTGCTGCTCCAAACGCTTAACCAGAATGGCCTAGGGAAAAAATGCACATACCTTTGTAATCGGGCGAGTTTCTACTTTCAGATGCAATAGGAATTTTTGGGTTAGGTCAATCCGTTCGTGAGATATGGGAGTTTGAAGAGAAGAAATGTTTGAGAAGGCAAAAAATTTTTCGCAATTCTGCTGCTCCAAACGCTTAACCAGAATGGCCTAATAAAAAAATACACATACCGTTGTAATCGGGCGAGTTTCTACTTTCAGATGCAATAGGAATTTTTGGGTTAGGTCAATCCGTTCGCGAGATATGGGACTTTGAAGCTAAGAAATGGTTGACAAGACAACAAATTTCTCGCACTTCTGCTGCTCCAATCGCTTAACCAGAATGGCCTAGGGGAAAAATACACATACCGTTGTAATCGGGCGAGTTTCTACTTTCAGATGCAATAGGAATTTTTGGGTTAGGTCAATCCGTTCGTGAGATTTGGGAGTTTGAAGAGAAGAAATGGTTGAGAAGGCAAAAAATTTTTCACAATTCTGCTGCTCCAAACGCTTAACCAGAATGGCCTAGGGAAAAAATGCACATACCGTTGTAATCGGGCGAGTTTCTACTTTCAGATGCAATAGGAATTTTTGGGTTAGGTCAATCCGTTCGTGAGATTTGGGAGTTTGAAGAGAAGAAATGGTTGAGAAGGCAAAAAATTTTTCGCAATTCTGCTGCTCCAAACGCTTAACCAGAATGGCCTAATAAAAAAATACACATACCGTTGTAATCGGGCGAGTTTCTACTTTCAGATGCAATAGGAATTTTTGGGTTAGGTCAATCCGTTCGCGAGATATGGGACTTTGAAGCTAAGAAATGGTTGACAAGACAACAAATTTCTCGCACTTCTGCTGCTCCAATCGCTTAACCAGAATGGCCTAGGGGAAAAATACACATACCGTTGTAATCGGGCGAGTTTCTACTTTCAGATGCAATAGGAATTTTTGGGTTAGGTCAATCCGTTCGCGAGATATGGGAGTTTGAAGCTAAGAAATTGTTGAGAATACAACAAATTTTTCGCAATTCTGCTGCTCCAAACGCTTAACCAGAATGGCCTAGGGAAAAAATACGCATACCGTTGTAATCGGGCCAGATTCTACTTTCAGATGCGACAGGAATGTTTGGGTTAGGTCAATCCGTTCGCGAGATATGGGAGTTTGAAGCCAAGAAATGGTTGAGGAGGCAAAAAATTTTTCGCAATTCTGCTGCTCCAGACGCTTAACCAGAATGGCCGAGGGAAAAAATACACATACCGCTGTAAACGGGCGAGTTTCTACTTTCCGATGCAGTAGGAATTTTTGGGTTAGGTCAATCCGTTCGCGAGATATGGGAGTTTGAAGCCAAGAAATGGTTGAGAAGGCAAAAAATTTTTCGCAATTCTGCTGCTCCAGACGCTTAACCAGAATGGCCGAGGGAAAAAATACACATACCGCTGTAAACGGGCGAGTTTCTACTTTCAGATGCAGTAGGAATTTTTGGGTTAGGTCAATCCGTTCGCGAGATATGGGAGTTTGACGCCAAGAAATGGTTGAGAAGGCAAAAAATTGTTCGCAATTCTGCTGCTCCAAACGCCTAACCAGAATGGCCTAGGGATAAAATACACATACCGTTGTAATCGGGCGAGTTTCTATTTTCAGATGCAATAGGAATTTTTGGGTTAGGTCAATCCGTTCGCGAGATATGGGAGTTTGAAACTAAGAAATTGTTGAGAATACAACTAATTTTTCGCACTTCTGCTGCTCCAAACGCTTAACCAGAACGGCCTAGGGAAAAAATGCACATACCGTTGTAATCGGGCTTGTTTCTACTTTCAGATGCAATAGGAATTTTTGGGTTATGTCAATCCGTTCGCGAGATATGGGAGTTTGAAGCCAAGAAATGGTTGAGAAGGCAAACAATTTTTCGCAATTCTGCTTCTCCAAACGCTTAACCAGAATGGCCCAGGGAAAAAATACGCATACCGTTGTAATCAGGCGAGTCTCTACTTTCAGATGCAATAGGAATTTTTGGGTTAGGTCAATCGCTTCGCGAGATATGGGAGTTTGAAGCCAAGAAATGGTAGAGAAGGCAAAAAATTTTTCACAATTCTGCTGCTCCAAACGCTTAACCAGAATGGCCTAGGGAAAAAATGCACATACCTTTGTAATCGGGCGAGTTTCTACTTTCAGATGCAATAGGAATTTTTGGGTTAGGTCAATCCGTTCGTGAGATATGGGAGTTTGAAGAGAAGAAATGTTTGAGAAGGCAAAAAATTTTTCGCAATTCTGCTGCTCCAAACGCTTAACCAGAATGGCCTAATAAAAAAATACACATACCGTTGTAATCGGGCGAGTTTCTACTTTCAGATGCAATAGGAATTTTTGGGTTAGGTCAATCCGTTCGCGAGATATGGGACTTTGAAGCTAAGAAATGGTTGACAAGACAACAAATTTCTCGCACTTCTGCTGCTCCAATCGCTTAACCAGAATGGCCTAGGGGAAAAATACATATACCGTTGTAATCGGGCGAGTTTCTACTTTCAGATGCAATAGGAATTTTTGGGTTAGGTCAATCCGTTCGCGAGATATGGGAGTTTGAAGCTAAGAAATTGTTGAGAATACAACAAATTTTTCGCAATTCTGCTGCTCCAAACGCTTAACCAGAATGGCCTAGGGAAAAAATACGCATACCGTTGTAATCGGGCCAGATTCTACTTTCAGAAGCGACAGGAATGTTTGGGTTAGGTCAATCCGTTCGCGAGATATGGGAGTTTGAAGCCAAGAAATGGTTGAGGAGGCAAAAAATTTTTCGCAATTCTGCTGCTCCAGACGCTTAACCAGAATGGCCTAGGGAAAAAATACACATACCGTTGTAATCGGGCGAGTCTCTACTTTCAGATGCAATAGGAATTTTTGGGTTAGGTCAATCCGTTCGCGAGATATGGGAGTTTGAAGCCAAGAAATGGTAGAGAAGGCAAAAAATTTTTCACAATTCTGCTGCTCCAAACGCTTAACCAGAATGGCCTAGGGGAAAAATACACATACCGTTGTAATCGGGCGAGTTTCTACTTTCAGATGCAATAGGAATTTTTGGGTTAGGTCAATCCGTTCGCGAGATATGGGAGTTTGAAGCTAAGAAATTGTTGAGAATACAACAAATTTTTCGCAATTCTGCTGCTCCAAACGCTTAACCAGAATGGCCTAGGGAAAAAATGCACATACCGTTGTAATCGGGCTTGTTTCTACTTTCAGATGCAATAGGAATTTTTGGGTTATGTCAATCCGTTCGCGAGATATGGGAGTTTGAAGCCAAGAAATGGTTGAGAAGGCAAACAATTTTTCGCAATTCTGCTTCTCCAAACGCTTAACCAGAATGGCCCAGGGAAAAAATACGCATACCGTTGTAATCAGGCGAGTCTCTACTTTCAGATGCAATAGGAATTTTTGGGTTAGGTCAATCCGTTCGCGAGATATGGGAGTTTGAAGCCAAGAAATGGTAGAGAAGGCAAAAAATTTTTCACAATTCTGCTGCTCCAAACGCTTAACCAGAATGGCCTAGGGAAAAAATACGCATACCGTTGTAATCGGGCCAGATTCTGCTTTCAGATGCGACAGGAATGTTTGTGTTAGGTCAATCCGTTCGCGAGATATGGGAGTTTGAAGCCAAGAAATGGTTGAGGAGGCAAAAAATTTTTCGCAATTCTGCTGCACCAGACGCTTAACCAGAATGGCCGAGGGAAAAAATACACATACCGCTGTAAACGGGCGAGTTTCTACTTTCAGATGCAGTAGGAATTTTTAGGTTAGGTCAATCCGTTCGCGAGATATGGGAGTTTGAAGCCAAGAAATGGTTGAGAAGGCAAAAAATTTTTCGCAATTCTGCTGCTCCAAACGCCTAACCAGAATGGCCTAGGGAAAAAATACACATACCGTTGTAATCGGGCGAGTTTCTACTTTCAGATACAATAGGAATTTTTGGGTTAGGTCAATCCGTTCGCGAGATATGGGAGTTTGAAGCTAAGAAATTGTTGAGAATACAACTAATTTTTCGCACTTCTGCTGCTCCAAACGCTTAACCAGAACGGCCTAGGGAAAAAATGCACATACCGTTGTAATCGGGCTTGTTTCTACTTTCAGATGCAATAGGAATTTTTGGGTTATGTCAATCCGTTCGCGAGATATGGGAGTTTGAAGCCAAGAAATGGTTGAGAAGGCAAACAATTTTTCGCAATTCTGCTTCTCCAAACGCTTAACCAGAATGGCCCAGGGAAAAAATACGCATACCGTTGTAATCAGGGGAGTCTCTACTTTCAGATGCAATAGGAATTTTTGGGTTAGGTCAATCCGTTCGCGAGATATGGGAGTTTGAAGCCAAGAAATGGTAGAGAAGGCAAAAAATTTTTCACAATTCTGCTGCTCCAAACGCTTAACCAGAATGGCCTAGGGAAAAAATGCACATACCGTTGTTATCGGGCGAGTTTCTACTTTCAGATGCAATAGGAATTTTTGGGTTAGGTCAATCCGTTCGTGAGATATGGGAGTTTGAAGAGAAGAAATGGTTGAGAAGGCAAAAAATTTTTCGCAATTCTGCTGCTCCAAACGCTTAACCAGAATGGCCTAATAAAAAAATACACATACCGTTGTAATCGGGCGAGTTTCTACTTTCAGATGCAATAGGAATTTTTGGGTTAGGTCAATCCGTTCGCGAGATATGGGACTTTGAAGCTAAGAAATGGTTGACAAGACAACAAATTTCTCGCACTTCTGCTGCTCCAATCGCTTAACCAGAATGGCCTAGGGGAAAAATACACATACCGTTGTAATCGGGCGAGTTTCTACTTTCAGATGCAATAGGAATTTTTGGGTTAGGTCAATCCGTTCGCGAGATATGGGAGTTTGAAGAGAAGAAATGGTTGAGAAGGCAAAAAATTTTTCGCAATTCTGCTGCTCCAAACGCTTAACCAGAATGGCCTAATAAAAAAATACACATACCGTTGTAATCGGGCGAGTTTCTACTTTCAGATGCAATAGGAATTTTTGGGTTAGGTCAATCCGTTCGCGAGATATGGGACTTTGAAACTAAGAAATGGTCGACAAGACAACAAATTTCTCGCACTTCTGCTGCTCCAATCGCTTAACCAGAATGGCCTAGGGGAAAAATGCACATACCGTTGTAATCAGGCGAGTCTCTACTTTCAGATGCAATAGGAATTTTTGGGTTAGGTCAATCCGTTCGCGAGATATGGGAGTTTGAAGCCAAGAAATGGTAGAGAAGGCAAAAAATTTTTCACAATTCTGCTGCTCCAAACGCTTAACCAGAATGGCCTAGGGAAAAATGCACATACCGTTGTAATCGGGCGAGTTTCTACTTTCAGATGCAATAGGAATTTTTGGGTTAGGTCAATCCGTTCGTGAGATATGGGAGTTTGAAGAGAAGAAATGGTTGAGAAGGCAAAAAATTTTTCGCAATTCTGCTGCTCCAAACGCTTAACCAGAATGGCCTAATAAAAAAATACACATACCGTTGTAATCGGGCGAGTTTCTACTTTCAGATGCAATAGGAATTTTTGGGTTAGGTCAATCCGTTCGCGAGATATGGGACTTTGAAGCTAAGAAATGGTTGACAAGACAACAAATTTTTCGCAATTCTGCTGCTCCAAACGCTTAACCAGAATGGCCTAGGGAAAAAATACGCATACCGTTGTAATCGGGCCAGATTCTACTTTCAGATGCGACAGGAATGTTTGGGTTAGGTCAATCCGTTCGCGAGATATGGGAGTTTGAAGCCAAGAAATGGTTGAGGAGGCAAAAAATTTTTCGCAATTCTGCTGCTCCAGACGCTTAACCAGAATGGCCGAGGGAAAAAATACACATACCGCTGTAAACGGGCGAGTTTCTACTTTCCGATGCAGTAGGAATTTTTGGGTTAGGTCAATCCGTTCGCGAGATATGGGAGTTTGAAGCCAAGAAATGGTTGAGAAGGCAAAAAATTTTTCGCAATTCTGCTGCTCCAAACGCATAACCAGAATGGCCTAAGGAAAAAATACACATACCGTTGTAATCGGGCGAGTTTCTACTTTCAGATGCAACAGGAATTTTTGGGTTAGGTCAATCCGTTCGCGAGATATGGGAGTTGGAAGACAAGAAATGGTTGAGAAGGCAAAAAATTTTTCGCAATTCTGCTGCTCCAAACGCCTAACCAGAATGGCCTAGGGAAAAAATACACATACCGTTGTAATCGGGCGAGTTTCTACTTTCAGATGCAATAGGAATTTTTGGGTTAGGTCAATCCGTTCGCGAGATATGGGAGTTTGAAGCTAAGAAATTGTTGAGAATACAACTAATTTTTCGCACTTCTGCTGCTCCAAACGCTTAACCAGAACGGCCTAGGGAAAAAATGCACATACCGTTGTAATCGGGCTTGTTTCTACTTTCAGATGCAATAGGAATTTTTGGGTTATGTCAATCCGTTCACGAGATATGGGAGTTTGAAGCCAAGAAATGGTAGAGAAGGCAAAAAATTTTTCACAATTCTGCTGCTCCAAACGCTTAACAAGAATGGCCTAGGGAAAAAATGCACATACCGTTGTAATCGGGCGAGTTTCTACTTTCAGATGCAATAGGAATTTTTGGGTTAGGTCAATCCGTTCGTGAGATATGGGAGTTTGAAGAGAAGAAATGGTTGAGAAGGCAAAAAATTTTTCGCAATTCTGCTGCTCCAAACGCTTAACCAGAATGGCCTAATAAAAAAATACACATACCGTTGTAATCGGGCGAGTTTCTACTTTCAGATGCAACAGGAATTTTTGGGTTAGGTCAATCCGTTCGCGAGATATGGGAGTTGGAAGACAAGAAATGGTTGAGAAGGCAAAAAATTTTTCGCAATTCTGCTGCTCCAAACGCCTAACCAGAATGGCCTAGGGAAAAAATACACATACCGTTGTAATCGGGCGAGTTTCTACTTTCAGATGCAATAGGAATTTTTGGGTTAGGTCAATCCGTTCGCGAGATATGGGAGTTTGAAGCTAAGAAATTGTTGAGAATACAACTAATTTTTCGCACTTCTGCTGCTCCAAACGCTTAACCAGAACGGCCTAGGGAAAAAATGCACATACCGTTGTAATCGGGCTTGTTTCTACTATCAGATGCAATAGGAATTTTTGGGTTATGTCAATCCGTTCACGAGATATGGGAGTTTGAAGCCAAGAAATGGTAGAGAAGGCAAAAAATTTTTCACAATTCTGCTGCTCCAAACGCTTAACAAGAATGGCCTAGGGAAAAAATGCACATACCGTTGTAATCGGGCGAGTTTCTACTTTCAGATGCAATAGGAATTTTTGGGTTAGGTCAATCCGTTCGTGAGATATGGGAGTTTGAAGAGAAGAAATGGTTGAGAAGGCAAAAAATTTTTCGCAATTCTGCTGCTCCAAACGCTTAACCAGAATGGCCTAATAAAAAAATACACATACCGTTGTAATCGGGCGAGTTTCTACTTTCAGATGCAACAGGAATTTTTGGGTTAGGTCAATCCGTTCGCGAGATATGGGAGTTGGAAGACAAGAAATGGTTGAGAAGGCAAAAAATTTTTCGCAATTCTGCTGCTCCAAACGCCTAACCAGAATGGCCTAGGGAAAAAATACACATACCGTTGTAATCGGGCGAGTTTCTACTTTCAGATGCAATAGGAATTTTTGGGTTAGGTCAATCCGTTCGCGAGATATGGGAGTTTGAAGCTAAGAAATTGTTGAGAATACAACTAATTTTTCGCACTTCTGCTGCTCCAAACGCTTAACCAGAACGGCCTAGGGAAAAAATGCACATACCGTTGTAATCGGGCTTGTTTCTACTATCAGATGCAATAGGAATTTTTGGGTTATGTCAATCCGTTCACGAGATATGGGAGTTTGAAGCCAAGAAATGGTAGAGAAGGCAAAAAATTTTTCACAATTCTGCTGCCCCAAACGCTTAACAAGAATGGCCTAGGGAAAAAATGCACATACCGTTGTAATCGGGCGAGTTTCTACTTTCAGATGCAATAGGAATTTTTGGGTTAGGTCAATCCGTTCGTGAGATATGGGAGTTTGAAGAGAAGAAATGGTTGAGAAGGCAAAAAATTTTTCGCAATTCTGCTGCTCCAAACGCTTAACCAGAATGGCCTAATAAAAAAATACACATACCGTTGTAATCGGGCGAGTTTCTACTTTCAGATGCAATAGGAATTTTTGGGTTAGGTCAATCCGTTCGCGAGATATGGGAGTTTGAAGCTAAGAAATTGTTGAGAATACAACTAATTTTTCGCACTTCTGCTGCTCCAAACGCTTAACCAGAACGGCCTAGGGAAAAAATGCACATACCGTTGTAATCGGGCTTGTTTCTACTTTCAGATGCAATAGGAATTTTTGGGTTATGTCAATCCGTTCACGAGATATGGGAGTTTGAAGCCAAGAAATGGTAGAGAAGGCAAAAAATTTTTCACAATTCTGCTGCTCCAAACGCTTAACAAGAATGGCCTAGGGAAAAAATGCACATACCGTTGTAATCGGGCGAGTTTCTACTTTCAGATGCAATAGGAATTTTTGGGTTAGGTCAATCCGTTCGTGAGATATGGGAGTTTGAAGAGAAGAAATGGTTGAGAAGGCAAAAAAATTTTCGCAATTCTGCTGCTCCAAACGCTTAACCAGAATGGCCTAATAAAAAAATACACATACCGTTGTAATCGGGCGAGTTTCTACTTTCAGATGCAATAGGAATTTTTGGGTTAGGTCAATCCGTTCGCGAGATATGGGACTTTGAAGCTAAGAAATGGTTGACAAGACAACAAATTTCTCGCACTTCTGCTGCTCCAATCGCTTAACCAGAATGGCCTAGGGGAAAAATACACATACCGTTGTAATCGGGCGAGTTTCTACTTTCAGATGCAATAGGAATTTTTGGGTTAGGTCAATCCGTTCGCGAGATATGGGAGTTTGAAGCTAAGAAATTGTTGAGAATACAACAAATTTTTCGCAATTCTGCTGCTCCAAACGCTTAACCAGAATGGCCTAGGGAAAAAATACGCATACCGTTGTAATCGGGCCAGATTCTACTTTCAGATGCGACAGGAATGTTTGGGTTAGGTCAATCCGTTCGCGAGATATGGGAGTTTGAAGCCAAGAAATGGTTGAGGAGGCAAAAAATTTTTCGCAATTCTGCTGCTCCAGACGCTTAACCAGAATGGCCGAGGGAAAAAATACACATACCGTTGTAATCGGGCGAGTTTCTACTTTCAGATGCAACAGGAATTTTTGGGTTAGGCCAATCCGTTCGCGAGATATGGGAGTTTTAAGCTAAGAAATGGTTGAGAAGGCAACAAATTTTTCGCAATTCTGCTGCTCCAAACGCTTAACCAGAACAGCTTAGGGAAAAAATACACATACCGTTGTAATCGGGCGAGTTTCTACTTTAAAATGCAATAGGAATTTTTGGATTAGGACAATCCGTTCGCGAGATATGGGAGTTTGAAGACAAGAAATGGTTGAGAAGGCAAAAAATTTTTCGCAATTATGCTGCTCCAAACGCTTAACCAGAATGGCCTAAGGAAAAAATACACATACCGTTGTAATCGAGCGAGTTTCTACTTTCAGAAGCAACAGGAATTTTTGGGTTAGGTCAATCCGCTCGCGAGATATGGGAGTTTGAAGCCAAGAAATGGTTGAGAAGGCAAAAAATTTTTCGCAATTCTGCTTCTCCAAACGCTTAACCAGAATGGCCCAGGGAAAAAATACGCATACCGTTGTAATCAGGCGAGTCTCTACTTTCAGATGCAATAGGAATTTTTGGGTTAGGTCAATCCGTTCGCGAGATATGGGAGTTTGAAGCCAAGAAATGGTAGAGAAGGCAAAAAATTTTTCACAATTCTGCTGCTCCAAACGCTTAACCAGAATGGCCTAGGGAAAAAATGCACATACTGTTGTAATCGGGCGAGTTTCTACTTTCATATGCAATAGGAATTTTTGGGTTAGGTCAATCCGTTCGTGAGATTTGGGAGTTTGAAGAGAAGAAATGGTTGAGAAGGCAAAAAATTTTTCGCAATTCTGCTGCTCCAAACGCTTAACCAGAATGGCCTAATAAAAAAATACACATACCGTTGTAATCGGGCGAGTTTCTACTTTCAGATGCAATAGGAATTTTTGGGTTAGGTCAATCCGTTCGCGAGATATGGGACTTTGAAGCTAAGAAATGGTTGACAAGACAACAAAGTTCTCGCACTTCTGCTGCTCCAATCGCTTAACCAGAATGGCCTAGGGGAAAAATACACATACCGTTGTAATCGGGCGAGTTTCTACTTTCAGATGCAATAGGAATTTTTGGGTTAGGTCAATCCGTTCGCGAGGTATGGGAGTTTGAAGCTAAGAAATTGTTGAGAATACAACAAATTTTTCGCAATTCTGCTGCTCCAAACGCTTAACCAGAATGGCCTAGGGAAAAAATACGCATACCGTTGTAATCGGGCCAGATTCTACTTTCAGATGCGACAGGAATGTTTGGGTTAGGTCAATCCGTTCGCGAGATATGGGAGTTTGAAGCCAAGAAATGGTTGAGGAGGCAAAAAATTTTTCGCAATTCTGCTGCTCCAGACGCTTAACCAGAATGGCCGAGGGAAAAAATACACATACCGCTGTAAACGGGCGAGTTTCTACTTTCCGATGCAGTAGGAATTTTTGGGTTAGGTCAATCCGTTCGCGAGATATGGGAGTTTGAAGCCAAGAAATGGTTGAGAAGGCAAAAAATTTTTCGCAATTCTGCTGCTCCAGACGCTTAACCAGAATGGCCGAGGGAAAAAATACACATACCGCTGTAAACGGGCGAGTTTCTACTTTCAGATGCAGTAGGAATTTTTGGGTTAGGTCAATCCGTTCGCGAGATATGGGAGTTTGACGCCAAGAAATGGTTGAGAAGGCAAAAAATTTTTCGCAATTCTGCTGCTCCAAACGCCTAACCAGAATGGCCTAGGGATAAAATACACATACCGTTGTAATCGGGCGAGTTTCTATTTTCAGATGCAATAGGAATTTTTGGGTTAGGTCAATCCGTTCGCGAGATATGGGAGTTTGAAGCTAAGAAATTGTTGAGAATACAACTAATTTTTCGCACTTCTGCTGCTCCAAACGCTTAACCAGAACGGCCTAGGGAAAAAATGCACATACTGTTGTAATCGGGCTTGTTTCTACTTTCAGATGCAATAGGAATTTTTGGGTTATGTCAATCCGTTCGCGAGATATGGGAGTTTGAAGCCAAGAAATGGTTGAGAAGGCAAACAATTTTTCGCAATACTGCTTCTCCAAACGCTTAACCAGAATGGCCCAGGGAAAAAATACGCATACCGTTGTAATCAGGCGAGTCTCTACTTTCAGATGCAATAGGAATTTTTGGGTTAGGTCAATCCCTTCGCGAGATATGGGAGTTTGAAGCCAAGAAATGGTAGAGAAGGCAAAAAATTTTTCACAATTCTGCTGCTCCAAACGCTTAACCAGAATGGCCTAGGGAAAAAATGCACATACCTTTGTAATCGGGCGAGTTTCTACTTTCAGATGCAATAGGAATTTTTGGGTTAGGTCAATCCGTTCGTGAGATATGGGAGTTTGAAGAGAAGAAATGTTTGAGAAGGCAAAAAATTTTTCGCAATTCTGCTGCTCCAAACGCTTAACCAGAATGGCCTAATAAAAAAATACACATACCGTTGTAATCGGGCGAGTTTCTACTTTCAGATGCAATAGGAATTTTTGGGTTAGGTCAATCCGTTCGCGAGATATGGGACTTTGAAGCTAAGAAATGGTTGACAAGACAACAAATTTCTCGCACTTCTGCTGCTCCAATCGCTTAACCAGAATGGCCTAGGGGAAAAATACACATACCGTTGTAATCGGGCGAGTTTCTACTTTCAGATGCAATAGGAATTTTTGGGTTAGGTCAATCCGTTCGCGAGATATGGGAGTTTGACGCCAAGAAATGGTTGAGAAGGCAAAAAATTTTTCGCAATTCTGCTGCTCCAAACGCCTAACCAGAATGGCCTAGGGATAAAATACACATACCGTTGTAATCGGGCGAGTTTCTATTTTCAGATGCAATAGGAATTTTTGGGTTAGGTCAATCCGTTCGCGAGATATGGGAGTTTGAAGCTAAGAAATTGTTGAGAATACAACTAATTTTTCGCACTTCTGCTGCTCCAAACGCTTAACCAGAACGGCCTAGGGAAAAAATGCACATACTGTTGTAATCGGGCTTGTTTCTACTTTCAGATGCAATAGGAATTTTTGGGTTATGTCAATCCGTTCGCGAGATATGGGAGTTTGAAGCCAAGAAATGGTTGAGAAGGCAAACAATTTTTCGCAATTCTGCTTCTCCAAACGCTTAACCAGAATGGCCCAGGGAAAAAATACGCATACCGTTGTAATCAGGCGAGTCTCTACTTTCAGATGCAATAGGAATTTTTGGGTTAGGTCAATCCCTTCGCGAGATATGGGAGTTTGAAGCCAAGAAATGGTAGAGAAGGCAAAAAATTTTTCACAATTCTGCTGCTCCAAACGCTTAACCAGAATGGCCTAGGGAAAAAATGCACATACCTTTGTAATCGGGCGAGTTTCTACTTTCAGATGCAATAGGAATTTTTGGGTTAGGTCAATCCGTTCGTGAGATATGGGAGTTTGAAGAGAAGAAATGTTTGAGAAGGCAAAAAATTTTTCGCAATTCTGCTGCTCCAAACGCTTAACCAGAATGGCCTAATAAAAAAATACACATACCGTTGTAATCGGGCGAGTTTCTACTTTCAGATGCAATAGGAATTTTTGGGTTAGGTCAATCCGTTCGCGAGATATGGGACTTTGAAGCTAAGAAATGGTTGACAAGACAACAAATTTCTCGCACTTCTGCTGCTCCAATCGCTTAACCAGAATGGCCTAGGGGAAAAATACACATACCGTTGTAATCGGGCGAGTTTCTACTTTCAGATGCAATAGGAATTTTTGGGTTAGGTCAATCCGTTCGCGAGATATGGGAGTTTGAAGCTAAGAAATTGTTGAGAATACTACAAATTTTTCGCAATTCTGCTGCTCCAAACGCTTAACCAGAATGGCCTAGGGAAAAAATACGCATACCGGTGTAATCGGGCCAGATTCTACTTTCAGAAGCGACAGGAATGTTTGGGTTAGGTCAATCCGTTCGCGAGATATGGGAGTTTGAAGCCAAGAAATGGTTGAGGAGGCAAAAAATTTTTCGCAATTCTGCTGCTCCAGACGCTTAACCAGAATGGCCGAGGGAAAAAATACACATACCGCTGTAAACGGGCGAGTTTCTATTTTCGGATGCAGTAGGAATTTTTGGGTTAGGTCAATCCGTTCGCGAGATATGGGAGTTTGAAGCCAAGAAATGGTTGAGAAGGCAAAAAATTTTTCGCAATTCTGCTGCTCCAAACGCTTAACCAGAATGGCCTAAGGAAAAAATGCACATACTGTTGTAATCGGGCGAGTTTCTACTTTCATATGCAATAGGAATTTTTGGGTTAGGTCAATCCGTTCGTGAGATTTGGGAGTTTGAAGAGAAGAAATGGTTGAGAAGGCAAAAAATTTTTCGCAATTCTGCTGCTCCAAACGCTTAACCAGAATGGCCTAATAAAAAAATACACATACCGTTGTAATCGGGCGAGTTTCTACTTTCAGATGCAATAGGAATTTTTGGGTTAGGTCAATCCGTTCGCGAGATATGGGACTTTGAAGCTAAGAAATGGTTGACAAGACAACAAATTTCTCGCACTTCTGCTGCTCCAATCGCTTAACCAGAATGGCCTAGGGGAAAAATACACATACCGTTGTAATCGGGCGAGTTTCTACTTTCAGATGCAATAGGAATTTTTGGGTTAGGTCAATCCGTTCGCGAGGTATGGGAGTTTGAAGCTAAGAAATTGTTGAGAATACAACAAATTTTTCGCAATTCTGCTGCTCCAAACGCTTAACCAGAATGGCCTAGGGAAAAAATACGCATACCGTTGTAATCGGGCCAGATTCTACTTTCAGATGCGACAGGAATGTTTGGGTTAGGTCAATCCGTTCGCGAGATATGGGAGTTTGAAGCCAAGAAATGGTTGAGGAGGCAAAAAATTTTTCGCAATTCTGCTGCTCCAGACGCTTAACCAGAATGGCCGAGGGAAAAAATACACATACCGCTGTAAACGGGCGAGTTTCTACTTTCCGATGCAGTAGGAATTTTTGGGTTAGGTCAATCCGTTCGCGAGATATGGGAGTTTGAAGCCAAGAAATGGTTGAGAAGGCAAAAAATTTTTCGCAATTCTGCTGCTCCAGACGCTTAACCAGAATGGCCGAGGGAAAAAATACACATACCGCTGTAAACGGGCGAGTTTCTACTTTCAGATGCAGTAGGAATTTTTGGGTTAGGTCAATCCGTTCGCGAGATATGGGAGTTTGACGCCAAGAAATGGTTGAGAAGGCAAAAAATTTTTCGCAATTCTGCTGCTCCAAACGCCTAACCAGAATGGCCTAGGGATAAAATACACATACCGTTGTAATCGGGCGAGTTTCTATTTTCAGATGCAATAGGAATTTTTGGGTTAGGTCAATCCGTTCGCGAGATATGGGAGTTTGAAGCTAAGAAATTGTTGAGAATACAACTAATTTTTCCCACTTCTGCTGCTCCAAACGCTTAACCAGAACGGCCTAGGGAAAAAATGCACATACCTTTGTAATCGGGCGAGTTTCTACTTTCAGATGCAATAGGAATTTTTGGGTTAGGTCAATCCGTTCGTGAGATATGGGAGTTTGAAGAGAAGAAATGTTTGAGAAGGCAAAAAATTTTTCGCAATTCTGCTGCTCCAAACGCTTAACCAGAATGGCCTAATAAAAAAATACACATACCGTTGTAATCGGGCGAGTTTCTACTTTCAGATGCAATAGGAATTTTTGGGTTAGGTCAATCCGTTCGTGAGATATGGGAGTTTGAAGAGAAGAAATGTTTGAGAAGGCAAAAAATTTTTCGCAATTCTGCTGCTCCAAACGCTTAACCAGAATGGCCTAATAAAAAAATACACATACCGTTGTAATCGGGCGAGTTTCTACTTTCAGATGCAATAGGAATTTTTGGGTTAGGTCAATCCGTTCGCGAGATATGGGACTTTGAAGCTAAGAAATGGTTGACAAGACAACAAATTTCTCGCACTTCTGCTGCTCCAATCGCTTAACCAGAATGGCCTAGGGGAAAAATACACATACCGTTGTAATCGGGCGAGTTTCTACTTTCAGATGCAATAGGAATTTTTGGGTTAGGTCAATCCGTTCGCGAGATATGGGAGTTTGAAGCTAAGAAATTGTTGAGAATACTACAAATTTTTCGCAATTCTGCTGCTCCAAACGCTTAACCAGAATGGCCTAGGGAAAAAATACGCATACCGGTGTAATCGGGCCAGATTCTACTTTCAGAAGCGACAGGAATGTTTGGGTTAGGTCAATCCGTTCGCGAGATATGGGAGTTTGAAGCCAAGAAATGGTTGAGGAGGCAAAAAATTTTTCGCAATTCTGCTGCTCCAGACGCTTAACCAGAATGGCCGAGGGAAAAAATACACATACCGCTGTAAACGGGCGAGTTTCTATTTTCGGATGCAGTAGGAATTTTTGGGTTAGGTCAATCCGTTCGCGAGATATGGGAGTTTGAAGCCAAGAAATGGTTGAGAAGGCAAAAAATTTTTCGCAATTCTGCTGCTCCAAACGCTTAACCAGAATGGCCTAAGGAAAAAATGCACATACTGTTGTAATCGGGCGAGTTTCTACTTTCATATGCAATAGGAATTTTTGGGTTAGGTCAATCCGTTCGTGAGATTTGGGAGTTTGAAGAGAAGAAATGGTTGAGAAGGCAAAAAATTTTTCGCAATTCTGCTGCTCCAAACGCTTAACCAGAATGGCCTAATAAAAAAATACACATACCGTTGTAATCGGGCGAGTTTCTACTTTCAGATGCAATAGGAATTTTTGGGTTAGGTCAATCCGTTCGCGAGATATGGGACTTTGAAGCTAAGAAATGGTTGACAAGACAACAAATTTCTCGCACTTCTGCTGCTCCAATCGCTTAACCAGAATGGCCTAGGGGAAAAATACACATACCGTTGTAATCGGGCGAGTTTCTACTTTCAGATGCAATAGGAATTTTTGGGTTAGGTCAATCCGTTCGCGAGGTATGGGAGTTTGAAGCTAAGAAATTGTTGAGAATACAACAAATTTTTCGCAATTCTGCTGCTCCAAACGCTTAACCAGAATGGCCTAGGGAAAAAATACGCATACCGTTGTAATCGGGCCAGATTCTACTTTCAGATGCGACAGGAATGTTTGGGTTAGGTCAATCCGTTCGCGAGATATGGGAGTTTGAAGCCAAGAAATGGTTGAGGAGGCAAAAAATTTTTCGCAATTCTGCTGCTCCAGACGCTTAACCAGAATGGCCGAGGGAAAAAATACACATACCGCTGTAAACGGGCGAGTTTCTACTTTCCGATGCAGTAGGAATTTTTGGGTTAGGTCAATCCGTTCGCGAGATATGGGAGTTTGAAGCCAAGAAATGGTTGAGAAGGCAAAAAATTTTTCGCAATTCTGCTGCTCCAGACGCTTAACCAGAATGGCCGAGGGAAAAAATACACATACCGCTGTAAACGGGCGAGTTTCTACTTTCAGATGCAGTAGGAATTTTTGGGTTAGGTCAATCCGTTCGCGAGATATGGGAGTTTGACGCCAAGAAATGGTTGAGAAGGCAAAAAATTTTTCGCAATTCTGCTGCTCCAAACGCCTAACCAGAATGGCCTAGGGATAAAATACACATACCGTTGTAATCGGGCGAGTTTCTATTTTCAGATGCAATAGGAATTTTTGGGTTAGGTCAATCCGTTCGCGAGATATGGGAGTTTGAAGCTAAGAAATTGTTGAGAATACAACTAATTTTTCCCACTTCTGCTGCTCCAAACGCTTAACCAGAACGGCCTAGGGAAAAAATGCACATACCGTTGTAATCGGGCTTGTTTCTACTTTCAGATGCAATAGGAATTTTTGGGTTATGTCAATCCGTTCGCGAGATATGGGAGTTTGAAGCCAAGAAATGGTTGAGAAGGCAAACAATTTTTCGCAATTCTGCTTCTCCAAACGCTTAACCAGAATGGCCCAGGGAAAAAATACGCATACCGTTGTAATCAGGCGAGTCTCTACTTTCAGATGCAATAGGAATTTTTGGGTTAGGTCAATCCCTTCGCGAGATATGGGAGTTTGAAGCCAAGAAATGGTAGAGAAGGCAAAAAATTTTTCACAATTCTGCTGCTCCAAACGCTTAACCAGAATGGCCTAGGGAAAAAATGCACATACCTTTGTAATCGGGCGAGTTTCTACTTTCAGATGCAATAGGAATTTTTGGGTTAGGTCAATCCGTTCGTGAGATATGGGAGTTTGAAGAGAAGAAATGTTTGAGAAGGCAAAAAATTTTTCGCAATTCTGCTGCTCCAAACGCTTAACCAGAATGGCCTAATAAAAAAATACACATACCGTTGTAATCGGGCGAGTTTCTACTTTCAGATGCAATAGGAATTTTTGGGTTAGGTCAATCCGTTCGCGAGATATGGGACTTTGAAGCTAAGAAATGGTTGACAAGACAACAAATTTCTCGCACTTCTGCTGCTCCAATCGCTTAACCAGAATGGCCTAGGGGAAAAATACACATACCGTTGTAATCGGGCGAGTTTCTACTTTCAGATGCAATAGGAATTTTTGGGTTAGGTCAATCCGTTCGCGAGATATGGGAGTTTGAAGCTAAGAAATTGTTGAGAATACAACAAATTTTTCGCAATTCTGCTGCTCCAAACGCTTAACCAGAATGGCCTAGGGAAAAAATACGCATACCGGTGTAATCGGGCCAGATTCTACTTTCAGAAGCGACAGGAATGTTTGGGTTAGGTCAATCCGTTCGCGAGATATGGGAGTTTGAAGCCAAGAAATGGTTGAGGAGGCAAAAAATTTTTCGCAATTCTGCTGCTCCAGACGCTTAACCAGAATGGCCGAGGGAAAAAATACACATACCGCTGTAAACGGGCGAGTTTCTATTTTCGGATGCAGTAGGAATTTTTGGGTTAGGTCAATCCGTTCGCGAGATATGGGAGTTTGAAGCCAAGAAATGGTTGAGAAGGCAAAAAATTTTTCGCAATTCTGCTGCTCCAAACGCTTAACCAGAATGGCCTAAGGAAAAAATGCACATACTGTTGTAATCGGGCGAGTTTCTACTTTCATATGCAATAGGAATTTTTGGGTTAGGTCAATCCGTTCGTGAGATTTGGGAGTTTGAAGAGAAGAAATGGTTGAGAAGGCAAAAAATTTTTCGCAATTCTGCTGCTCCAAACGCTTAACCAGAATGGCCTAATAAAAAAATACACATACCGTTGTAATCGGGCGAGTTTCTACTTTCAGATGCAATAGGAATTTTTGGGTTAGGTCAATCCGTTCGCGAGATATGGGACTTTGAAGCTAAGAAATGGTTGACAAGACAACAAATTTCTCGCACTTCTGCTGCTCCAATCGCTTAACCAGAATGGCCTAGGGGAAAAATACACATACCGTTGTAATCGGGCGAGTTTCTACTTTCAGATGCAATAGGAATTTTTGGGTTAGGTCAATCCGTTCGCGAGGTATGGGAGTTTGAAGCTAAGAAATTGTTGAGAATACAACAAATTTTTCGCAATTCTGCTGCTCCAAACGCTTAACCAGAATGGCCTAGGGAAAAAATACGCATACCGTTGTAATCGGGCCAGATTCTACTTTCAGATGCGACAGGAATGTTTGGGTTAGGTCAATCCGTTCGCGAGATATGGGAGTTTGAAGCCAAGAAATGGTTGAGGAGGCAAAAAATTTTTCGCAATTCTGCTGCTCCAGACGCTTAACCAGAATGGCCGAGGGAAAAAATACACATACCGCTGTAAACGGGCGAGTTTCTACTTTCCGATGCAGTAGGAATTTTTGGGTTAGGTCAATCCGTTCGCGAGATATGGGAGTTTGAAGCCAAGAAATGGTTGAGAAGGCAAAAAATTTTTCGCAATTCTGCTGCTCCAGACGCTTAACCAGAATGGCCGAGGGAAAAAATACACATACCGCTGTAAACGGGCGAGTTTCTACTTTCAGATGCAGTAGGAATTTTTGGGTTAGGTCAATCCGTTCGCGAGATATGGGAGTTTGACGCCAAGAAATGGTTGAGAAGGCAAAAAATTTTTCGCAATTCTGCTGCTCCAAACGCCTAACCAGAATGGCCTAGGGATAAAATACACATACCGTTGTAATCGGGCGAGTTTCTATTTTCAGATGCAATAGGAATTTTTGGGTTAGGTCAATCCGTTCGCGAGATATGGGAGTTTGAAGCTAAGAAATTGTTGAGAATACAACTAATTTTTCGCACTTCTGCTGCTCCAAACGCTTAACCAGAACGGCCTAGGGAAAAAATGCACATACCGTTGTAATCGGGCTTGTTTCTACTTTCAGATGCAATAGGAATTTTTGGGTTATGTCAATCCGTTCGCGAGATATGGGAGTTTGAAGCCAAGAAATGGTTGAGAAGGCAAACAATTTTTCGCAATTCTGCTTCTCCAAACGCTTAACCAGAATGGCCCAGGGAAAAAATACGCATACCGTTGTAATCAGGCGAGTCTCTACTTTCAGATGCAATAGGAATTTTTGGGTTAGGTCAATCCCTTCGCGAGATATGGGAGTTTGAAGCCAAGAAATGGTAGAGAAGGCAAAAAATTTTTCACAATTCTGCTGCTCCAAACGCTTAACCAGAATGGCCTAGGGAAAAAATGCACATACCTTTGTAATCGGGCGAGTTTCTACTTTCAGATGCAATAGGAATTTTTGGGTTAGGTCAATCCGTTCGTGAGATATGGGAGTTTGAAGAGAAGAAATGTTTGAGAAGGCAAAAAATTTTTCGCAATTCTGCTGCTCCAAACGCTTAACCAGAATGGCCTAATAAAAAAATACACATACCGTTGTAATCGGGCGAGTTTCTACTTTCAGATGCAATAGGAATTTTTGGGTTAGGTCAATCCGTTCGCGAGATATGGGACTTTGAAGCTAAGAAATGGTTGACAAGACAACAAATTTCTCGCACTTCTGCTGCTCCAATCGCTTAACCAGAATGGCCTAGGGGAAAAATACACATACCGTTGTAATCGGGCGAGTTTCTACTTTCAGATGCAATAGGAATTTTTGGGTTAGGTCAATCCGTTCGCGAGATATGGGAGTTTGAAGCTAAGAAATTGTTGAGAATACAACAAATTTTTCGCAATTCTGCTGCTCCAAACGCTTAACCAGAATGGCCTAGGGAAAAAATACGCATACCGGTGTAATCGGGCCAGATTCTACTTTCAGAAGCGACAGGAATGTTTGGGTTAGGTCAATCCGTTCGCGAGATATGGGAGTTTGAAGCCAAGAAATGGTTGAGGAGGCAAAAAATTTTTCGCAATTCTGCTGCTCCAGACGCTTAACCAGAATGGCCGAGGGAAAAAATACACATACCGCTGTAAACGGGCGAGTTTCTATTTTCGGATGCAGTAGGAATTTTTGGGTTAGGTCAATCCGTTCGCGAGATATGGGAGTTTGAAGCCAAGAAATGGTTGAGAAGGCAAAAAATTTTTCGCAATTCTGCTGCTCCAAACGCTTAACCAGAATGGCCTAAGGAAAAAATGCACATACTGTTGTAATCGGGCGAGTTTCTACTTTCATATGCAATAGGAATTTTTGGGTTAGGTCAATCCGTTCGTGAGATTTGGGAGTTTGAAGAGAAGAAATGGTTGAGAAGGCAAAAAATTTTTCGCAATTCTGCTGCTCCAAACGCTTAACCAGAATGGCCTAATAAAAAAATACACATACCGTTGTAATCGGGCGAGTTTCTACTTTCAGATGCAATAGGAATTTTTGGGTTAGGTCAATCCGTTCGCGAGATATGGGACTTTGAAGCTAAGAAATGGTTGACAAGACAACAAATTTCTCGCACTTCTGCTGCTCCAATCGCTTAACCAGAATGGCCTAGGGGAAAAATACACATACCGTTGTAATCGGGCGAGTTTCTACTTTCAGATGCAATAGGAATTTTTGGGTTAGGTCAATCCGTTCGCGAGGTATGGGAGTTTGAAGCTAAGAAATTGTTGAGAATACAACAAATTTTTCGCAATTCTGCTGCTCCAAACGCTTAACCAGAATGGCCTAGGGAAAAAATACGCATACCGTTGTAATCGGGCCAGATTCTACTTTCAGATGCGACAGGAATGTTTGGGTTAGGTCAATCCGTTCGCGAGATATGGGAGTTTGAAGCCAAGAAATGGTTGAGGAGGCAAAAAATTTTTCGCAATTCTGCTGCTCCAGACGCTTAACCAGAATGGCCGAGGGAAAAAATACACATACCGCTGTAAACGGGCGAGTTTCTACTTTCCGATGCAGTAGGAATTTTTGGGTTAGGTCAATCCGTTCGCGAGATATGGGAGTTTGAAGCCAAGAAATGGTTGAGAAGGCAAAAAATTTTTCGCAATTCTGCTGCTCCAGACGCTTAACCAGAATGGCCGAGGGAAAAAATACACATACCGCTGTAAACGGGCGAGTTTCTACTTTCAGATGCAGTAGGAATTTTTGGGTTAGGTCAATCCGTTCGCGAGATATGGGAGTTTGACGCCAAGAAATGGTTGAGAAGGCAAAAAATTTTTCGCAATTCTGCTGCTCCAAACGCCTAACCAGAATGGCCTAGGGATAAAATACACATACCGTTGTAATCGGGCGAGTTTCTATTTTCAGATGCAATAGGAATTTTTGGGTTAGGTCAATCCGTTCGCGAGATATGGGAGTTTGAAGCTAAGAAATTGTTGAGAATACAACTAATTTTTCGCACTTCTGCTGCTCCAAACGCTTAACCAGAACGGCCTAGGGAAAAAATGCACATACCGTTGTAATCGGGCTTGTTTCTACTTTCAGATGCAATAGGAATTTTTGGGTTATGTCAATCCGTTCGCGAGATATGGGAGTTTGAAGCCAAGAAATGGTTGAGAAGGCAAACAATTTTTCGCAATTCTGCTTCTCCAAACGCTTAACCAGAATGGCCCAGGGAAAAAATACGCATACCGTTGTAATCAGGCGAGTCTCTACTTTCAGATGCAATAGGAATTTTTGGGTTAGGTCAATCCCTTCGCGAGATATGGGAGTTTGAAGCCAAGAAATGGTAGAGAAGGCAAAAAATTTTTCACAATTCTGCTGCTCCAAACGCTTAACCAGAATGGCCTAGGGAAAAAATGCACATACCTTTGTAATCGGGCGAGTTTCTACTTTCAGATGCAATAGGAATTTTTGGGTTAGGTCAATCCGTTCGTGAGATATGGGAGTTTGAAGAGAAGAAATGTTTGAGAAGGCAAAAAATTTTTCGCAATTCTGCTGCTCCAAACGCTTAACCAGAATGGCCTAATAAAAAAATACACATACCGTTGTAATCGGGCGAGTTTCTACTTTCAGATGCAATAGGAATTTTTGGGTTAGGTCAATCCGTTCGCGAGATATGGGACTTTGAAGCTAAGAAATGGTTGACAAGACAACAAATTTCTCGCACTTCTGCTGCTCCAATCGCTTAACCAGAATGGCCTAGGGGAAAAATACACATACCGTTGTAATCGGGCGAGTTTCTACTTTCAGATGCAATAGGAATTTTTGGGTTAGGTCAATCCGTTCGCGAGATATGGGAGTTTGAAGCTAAGAAATTGTTGAGAATACAACAAATTTTTCGCAATTCTGCTGCTCCAAACGCTTAACCAGAATGGCCTAGGGAAAAAATACGCATACCGGTGTAATCGGGCCAGATTCTACTTTCAGAAGCGACAGGAATGTTTGGGTTAGGTCAATCCGTTCGCGAGATATGGGAGTTTGAAGCCAAGAAATGGTTGAGGAGGCAAAAAATTTTTCGCAATTCTGCTGCTCCAGACGCTTAACCAGAATGGCCGAGGGAAAAAATACACATACCGCTGTAAACGGGCGAGTTTCTACTTTCGGATGCAGTAGGAATTTTTGGGTTAGGTCAATCCGTTCGCGAGATATGGGAGTTTGAAGCCAAGAAATGGTTGAGAAGGCAAAAAATTTTTCGCAATTCTGCTGCTCCAAACGCTTAACCAGAATGGCCTAAGGAAAAAATACACATACCGTTGTAATCGGGCGAGTTTCTACTTTCAGATGCAACAGGAATTTTTGGGTTAGGTCAATCCGTTCGCGAGATATGGGAGTTGGAAGACAAGAAATGGTTGAGAAGGCAAAAAATTTTTCGCAATTCTGCTGCTCCAAACGCCTAACCAGAATGGCCTAGGGAAAAAATACACATACCGTTGTAATCGGGCGAGTCTCTACTTTCAGATGCAATAGGAATTTTTGGGTTAGGTCAATCCGTTCGCGAGATATGGGAGTTTGAAGCCAAGAAATGGTAGAGAAGGCAAAAAATTTTTCACAATTCTGCTGCTCCAAACGCTTAACCAGAATGGCCTAGGGGAAAAATACACATACCGTTGTAATCGGGCGAGTTTCTACTTTCAGATGCAATAGGAATTTTTGGGTTAGGTCAATCCGTTCGCGAGATATGGGAGTTTGAAGCTAAGAAATTGTTGAGAATACAACAAATTTTTCGCAATTCTCCTGCTCCAAACGCTTAACCAGAATGGCCTAGGGAAAAAATGCACATACCGTTGTAATCGGGCTTGTTTCTACTTTCAGATGCAATAGGAATTTTTGGGTTATGTCAATCCGTTCGCGAGATATGGGAGTTTGAAGCCAAGAAATGGTTGAGAAGGCAAACAATTTTTCGCAATTCTGCTTCTCCAAACGCTTAACCAGAATGGCCCAGGGAAAAAATACGCATACCGTTGTAATCAGGCGAGTCTCTACTTTCAGATGCAATAGGAATTTTTGGGTTAGGTCAATCCGTTCGCGAGATATGGGAGTTTGAAGCCAAGAAATGGTAGAGAAGGCAAAAAATTTTTCACAATTCTGCTGCTCCAAACGCTTAACCAGAATGGCCTAGGGAAAAAATACGCATACCGTTGTAATCGGGCCAGATTCTGCTTTCAGATGCGACAGGAATGTTTGTGTTAGGTCAATCCGTTCGCGAGATATGGGAGTTTGAAGCCAAGAAATGGTTGAGGAGGCAAAAAATTTTTCGCAATTCTGCTGCACCAGACGCTTAACCAGAATGGCCGAGGGAAAAAATACACATACCGCTGTAAACGGGCGAGTTTCTACTTTCAGATGCAGTAGGAATTTTTGGGTTAGGTCAATCCGTTCGCGAGATATGGGAGTTTGAAGCCAAGAAATGGTTGAGAAGGCAAAAAATTTTTCGCAATTCTGCTGCTCCAAACGCCTAACCAGAATGGCCTAGGGAAAAAATACACATACCGTTGTAATCGGGCGAGTTTCTACTTTCAGATACAATAGGAATTTTTGGGTTAGGTCAATCCGTTCGCGAGATATGGGAGTTTGAAACTAAGAAATTGTTGAGAATACAACTAATTTTTCGCACTTCTGCTGCTCCAAACGCTTAACCAGAACGGCCTAGGGAAAAAATGCACATACCGTTGTAATCGGGCTTGTTTCTACTTTCAGATGCAATAGGAATTTTTGGGTTATGTCAATCCGTTCGCGAGATATGGGAGTTTGAAGCCAAGAAATGGTTGAGAAGGCAAACAATTTTTCGCAATTCTGCTTCTCCAAACGCTTAACCAGAATGGCCTAGGGAAAAAATGCACATACCGTTGTAATCGGGCGAGTTTCTACTTTCAGATGCAATAGGAATTTTTGGGTTAGGTCAATCCGTTCGTGAGATATGGGAGTTTGAAGAGAAGAAATGGTTGAGAAGGCAAAAAATTTTTCGCAATTCTGCTGCTCCAAACGCTTAACCAGAATGGCCTAATAAAAAAATACACATACCGTTGTAATCGGGCGAGTTTCTACTTTCAGATGCAATAGGAATTTTTGGGTTAGGTCAATCCGTTCGCGAGATATGGGACTTTGAAACTAAGAAATGGTCGACAAGACAACAAATTTCTCGCACTTCTGCTGCTCCAATCGCTTAACCAGAATGGCCTAGGGGAAAAATGCACATACCGTTGTAATCAGGCGAGTCTCTACTTTCAGATGCAATAGGAATTTTTGGGTTAGGTCAATCCGTTCGCGAGATATGGGAGTTTGAAGCCAAGAAATGGTAGAGAAGGCAAAACATTTTTCACAATTCTGCTGCTCCAAACGCTTAACCAGAATGGCCTAGGGAAAAAATGCACATACCGTTGTAATCGGGCGAGTTTCTACTTTCAGATGCAATAGGAATTTTTGGGTTAGGTCAATCCGTTCGTGAGATATGGGAGTTTGAAGAGAAGAAATGGTTGAGAAGGCAAAAAATTTTTCGCAATTCTGCTGCTCCAAACGCTTAACCAGAATGGCCTAATAAAAAAATACACATACCGTTGTAATCGGGCGAGTTTCTACTTTCAGGTGCAATAGGAATTTTTGGGTTAGGTCAATCCGTTCGCGAGATATGGGACTTTGAAGCTAAGAAATGGTTGACAAGACAACAAATTTTTCGCAATTCTGCTGCTCCAAACGCTTAACCAGAATGGCCTAGGGAAAAAATACGCATACCGTTGTAATCGGGCCAGATTCTACTTTCAGATGCGACAGGAATGTTTGGGTTAGGTCAATCCGTTCGCGAGATATGGGAGTTTGAAGCCAAGAAATGGTTGAGGAGGCAAAAAATTTTTCGCAATTCTGCTGCTCCAGACGCTTAGCCAGAATGGCCGAGGGAAAAAATACACATACCGCTGTAAACGGGCGAGTTTCTACTTTCCGATGCAGTAGGAATTTTTGGGTTAGGTCAATCCGTTCGCGAGATATGGGAGTTTGAAGCCAAGAAATGGTTGAGAAGGCAAAAAATTTTTCGCAATTCTGCTGCTCCAAACGCTTAACCAGAATGGCCTAAGGAAAAAGTACACATACCTTTGTAATCGGGCGAGTTTCTACTTTCAGATGCAACAGGAATTTTTGGGTTAGGTCAATCCGTTCGCGAGATATGGGAGTTGGAAGACAAGAAATGGTTGAGAAGGCAAAAAATTTTTCGCAATTCTGCTGCTCCAAACGCCTAACCAGAATGGCGTAGGGAAAAAATACACATACCGTTGTAATCGGGCGAGTTTCTACTTTCAGATGCAATAGGAATTTTTGGGTTAGGTCAATCCGTTCGCGAGATATGGGAGTTTGAAGCTAAGAAATTGTTGAGAATACAACTAATTTTTCGCACTTCTGCTGCTCCAAACGCTTAACCAGAACGGCCTAGGGAAAAAATGCACATACCGTTGTAATCGGGCTTGTTTCTACTTTCAGATGCAATAGGAATTTTTGGGTTATGTCAATCCGTTCACGAGATATGGGAGTTTGAAGCCAAGAAATGGTAGAGAAGGCAAAAAATTTTTCACAATTCTGCTGCTCCAAACGCTTAACAAGAATGGCCTAGGGAAAAAATGCACATACCGTTGTAATCGGGCGAGTTTCTACTTTCAGATGCAATAGGAATTTTTGGGTTAGGTCAATCCGTTCGTGAGATATGGGAGTTTGAAGAGAAGAAATGGTTGAGAAGGCAAAAAATTTTTCGCAATTCTGCTGCTCCAAACGCTTAACCAGAATGGCCTAATAAAAAAATACACATACCGTTGTAATCGGGCGAGTTTCTACTTTCAGATGCAATAGGAATTTTTGGGTTAGGTCAATCCGTTCGCGAGATATGGGACTTTGAAGCTAAGAAATGGTTGACAAGACAACAAATTTCTCGCACTTCTGCTGCTCCAATCGCTTAACCAGAATGGCCTAGGGGAAAAATACACATACCGTTGTAATCGGGCGAGTTTCTACTTTCAGATGCAATAGGAATTTTTGGGTTAGGTCAATCCGTTCGCGAGATATGGGAGTTTGAAGCTAAGAAATTGTTGAGAATACAACAAATTTTTCGCAATTCTGCTGCTCCAAACGCTTAACCAGAATGGCCTAGGGAAAAAATACGCATACCGTTGTAATCGGGCCAGATTCTACTTTCAGATGCGACAGGAATGTTTGGGTTAGGTCAATCCGTTCGCGAGATATGGGAGTTTGAAGCCAAGAAATGGTTGAGGAGGCAAAAAATTTTTCGCAATTCTGCTGCTCCAGACGCTTAACCAGAATGGCCGAGGGAAAAAATACACATACCGCTGTAAACGGGCGAGTTTCTACTTTCCGATGCAGTAGGAATCTTTGGGTTAGGTCAATCCGTTCGCGAGATATGGGAGTTTGAAGCCAAGAAATGGTTGAGAAGGCAAAAAATTTTTCGCACTTCTGCTGCTCCAAACGCTTAACCAGAACGGCCTAGGGAAAAAATGCACATACCGTTGTAATCGGGCTTGTTTCTACTTTCAGATGCAATAGGAATTTTTGGGTTATGTCAATCCGTTCGCGAGATATGGGAGTTTGAAGCCAAGAAATGGTTGAGAAGGCAAACAATTTTTCGCAATTCTGCTTCTCCAAACGCTTAACCAGAATGGCCTAGGGAAAAAATGCACATACCGTTGTAATCGGGCGAGTTTCTACTTTCAGATGCAATAGGAATTTTTGGGTTAGGTCAATCCGTTCGTGAGATATGGGAGTTTGAAGAGAAGAAATGGTTGAGAAGGCAAAAAATTTTTCGCAATTCTGCTGCTCCAAACGCTTAACCAGAATGGCCTAATAAAAAAATACACATACCGTTGTAATCGGGCGAGTTTCTACTTTCAGATGCAATAGGAATTTTTGGGTTAGGTCAATCCGTTCGCGAGATATGGGACTTTGAAACTAAGAAATGGTCGACAAGACAACAAATTTCTCGCACTTCTGCTGCTCCAATCGCTTAACCAGAATGGCCTAGGGGAAAAATGCACATACCGTTGTAATCAGGCGAGTCTCTACTTTCAGATGCAATAGGAATTTTTGGGTTAGGTCAATCCGTTCGCGAGATATGGGAGTTTGAAGCCAAGAAATGGTAGAGAAGGCAAAACATTTTTCACAATTCTGCTGCTCCAAACGCTTAACCAGAATGGCCTAGGGAAAAAATGCACATACCGTTGTAATCGGGCGAGTTTCTACTTTCAGATGCAATAGGAATTTTTGGGTTAGGTCAATCCGTTCGTGAGATATGGGAGTTTGAAGAGAAGAAATGGTTGAGAAGGCAAAAAATTTTTCGCAATTCTGCTGCTCCAAACGCTTAACCAGAATGGCCTAATAAAAAAATACACATACCGTTGTAATCGGGCGAGTTTCTACTTTCAGGTGCAATAGGAATTTTTGGGTTAGGTCAATCCGTTCGCGAGATATGGGACTTTGAAGCTAAGAAATGGTTGACAAGACAACAAATTTTTCGCAATTCTGCTGCTCCAAACGCTTAACCAGAATGGCCTAGGGAAAAAATACGCATACCGTTGTAATCGGGCCAGATTCTACTTTCAGATGCGACAGGAATGTTTGGGTTAGGTCAATCCGTTCGCGAGATATGGGAGTTTGAAGCCAAGAAATGGTTGAGGAGGCAAAAAATTTTTCGCAATTCTGCTGCTCCAGACGCTTAGCCAGAATGGCCGAGGGAAAAAATACACATACCGCTGTAAACGGGCGAGTTTCTACTTTCCGATGCAGTAGGAATTTTTGGGTTAGGTCAATCCGTTCGCGAGATATGGGAGTTTGAAGCCAAGAAATGGTTGAGAAGGCAAAAAATTTTTCGCAATTCTGCTGCTCCAAACGCTTAACCAGAATGGCCTAAGGAAAAAATACACATACCTTTGTAATCGGGCGAGTTTCTACTTTCAGATGCAACAGGAATTTTTGGGTTAGGTCAATCCGTTCGCGAGATATGGGAGTTGGAAGACAAGAAATGGTTGAGAAGGCAAAAAATTTTTCGCAATTCTGCTGCTCCAAACGCCTAACCAGAATGGCGTAGGGAAAAAATACACATACCGTTGTAATCGGGCGAGTTTCTACTTTCAGATGCAATAGGAATTTTTGGGTTAGGTCAATCCGTTCGCGAGATATGGGAGTTTGAAGCTAAGAAATTGTTGAGAATACAACTAATTTTTCGCACTTCTGCTGCTCCAAACGCTTAACCAGAACGGCCTAGGGAAAAAATGCACATACCGTTGTAATCGGGCTTGTTTCTACTTTCAGATGCAATAGGAATTTTTGGGTTATGTCAATCCGTTCACGAGATATGGGAGTTTGAAGCCAAGAAATGGTAGAGAAGGCAAAAAATTTTTCACAATTCTGCTGCTCCAAACGCTTAACAAGAATGGCCTAGGGAAAAAATGCACATACCGTTGTAATCGGGCGAGTTTCTACTTTCAGATGCAATAGGAATTTTTGGGTTAGGTCAATCCGTTCGTGAGATATGGGAGTTTGAAGAGAAGAAATGGTTGAGAAGGCAAAAAATTTTTCGCAATTCTGCTGCTCCAAACGCTTAACCAGAATGGCCTAATAAAAAAATACACATACCGTTGTAATCGGGCGAGTTTCTACTTTCAGATGCAATAGGAATTTTTGGGTTAGGTCAATCCGTTCGCGAGATATGGGACTTTGAAGCTAAGAAATGGTTGACAAGACAACAAATTTCTCGCACTTCTGCTGCTCCAATCGCTTAACCAGAATGGCCTAGGGGAAAAATACACATACCGTTGTAATCGGGCGAGTTTCTACTTTCAGATGCAATAGGAATTTTTGGGTTAGGTCAATCCGTTCGCGAGATATGGGAGTTTGAAGCTAAGAAATTGTTGAGAATACAACAAATTTTTCGCAATTCTGCTGCTCCAAACGCTTAACCAGAATGGCCTAGGGAAAAAATACGCATACCGTTGTAATCGGGCCAGATTCTACTTTCAGATGCGACAGGAATGTTTGGGTTAGGTCAATCCGTTCGCGAGATATGGGAGTTTGAAGCCAAGAAATGGTTGAGGAGGCAAAAAATTTTTCGCAATTCTGCTGCTCCAGACGCTTAACCAGAATGGCCGAGGGAAAAAATACACATACCGCTGTAAACGGGCGAGTTTCTACTTTCCGATGCAGTAGGAATTTTTGGGTTAGGTCAATCCGTTCGCGAGATATGGGAGTTTGAAGCCAAGAAATGGTTGAGAAGGCAAAAAATTTTTCGCAATTCTGCTGCTCCAAACGCTTAACCAGAATGGCCTAAGGAAAAAATACACATACCGTTGTAATCGGGCGAGTTTCTACTTTCAGATGCAACAGGAATTTTTGGGTTAGGTCAATCCGTTCGCGAGATATGGGAGTTTGAAGCCAAGAAATGGTTGAGAAGGCAAACAATTTTTCGCAATTCTGCTTCTCCAAACGCTTAACCAGAATGGCCCAGGGAAAAAATACGCATACCGTTGTAACCAGGCGAGTCTCTACTTTCAGATGCAATAGGAATTTTTGGGTTAGGTCAATCCGTTCGCGAGATATGGGAGTTTGAAGCCAAGAAATGGTAGAGAAGGCAAAAAATTTTTCACAATTCTGCTGCCCAAACGCTTAACCAGAATGGCCTAGGGAAAAAATGCACATACCGTTGTAATCGGGCGAGTTTCTACTTTCAGATGCAATAGGAATTTTTGGGTTAGGTCAATCCGTTCGTGAGATATGGGAGTTTGAAGAGAAGAAATGGTTGAGAAGGCAAAAAATTTTTCGCAATTCTGTTGCTCCAAACGCTTAACCAGAATGGCCTAATAAAAAAATACACATACCGTTGTAATCGGGCGAGTTTCTACTTTCAGATGCAAAAGGAATTTTTGGGTTATGTCAATCCGTTCGCGAGATATGGGACTTTGAAGCTAAGAAATGGTTGACAAGACAACAAATTTCTCGCACTTCTGCTGCTCCAATCGCTTAACCAGAATGGCCTAGGGGAAAAATACAAGTACCGCTGTAATTGGGCGAGTTTCTACTTTCAAATGCAATAGGAATTTTTGGGTTAGGTCAATCCGTTCGCGAGATATGGGAGTTTGAAGCTAAGAAATGGTTGAGAAGACAACAAATTTTTCGCAATTCTGTTGCTCCAAACGCTTAACCTGAATGGCCTAGGGAAAAAATACGCATACCGTTGTAATCGGGCCAGATTCTACTTTCTGATGCGACAGGAATTCTTGGGTTAGGTCAATCCGTTCGCTAGATATGGGAGTTTGAAGACAAGAAATGGTTGAGAAGGCAAAAAATTTTTCGCAATTATGCTGCTCCAAACGCTTAACCAGAATGGCCTAAGGAAAAAATACACATACCGTTGTAATCGGGCGAGTTTCTACTTTCAGAAGCAACCGGAATTTTTGGGTTAGGTCAATCCGTTCGCGAGAAATGGGAGTTTGAAGCCATGAAATGGTAGAGAATTCAAAAAATTTTTCACAATTCTGCTGCTCCAAACGCTTAACCAGAATGGCCTAGGGAAAAAATACACATACCGTTGTAATCGTGCGAGTTTCTACTTTCAGTTACAATAGGAATTTTTGGGTCAGGTCAATCCGTTCGCGAGACATGGGACTTTGAAGCTAAGAAATGGTCGAGAAGACAACAAATTTTTCGCAATTCTGCTGCTCCAAACGCTTAACCAGAATGGGCTAGGGAAAAAATACACATACCGTTGTAATCGGGCGAGTTTCTACTTTCAGATGCAATAGGAATTTTTGGGTTAGGTCAATCCGTTCGCGAGATATGGGAGTTTGAAGCTAAGAAATTGTTGGGAGGACAAAAAATTTTTCGCAATTCTGATGCTTCAAACGGTTAAACAGAATGGCCTAGGGAAAAAATACACATACCGTTGTAATCGTGCGAGTTTCTACTTTCAGTTACAAATGGAATTTTTGGGTTAGGTCAATCCGTTCGCGAGACATGGGACTTTGAAGCTAAGAAATGGTCGAGAAGACAACAAATTTTTCGCAATTCTGCTGCTCCAAACGCTTAACCAGAATGGGCTAGGGAAAAAATACACATACCGTTGTAATCGGGCGAGTTTCTACTATCAGACGAAACAGGAATTTTTGGGTTAGGTCAATCCGTTCGCGAGATATGGGAGTTGGAAGACAAGAAATGGTTGAGAAGGCAAAAAATTTTTCGCAATTCTGCTGCTCCAAACGCCTAACCAGAATGGCGTAGGGAAAAAATACACATACCGTTGTAATCGGGCGAGTTTCTACTTTCAGATGCCATAGGAATTTTTGGGTTAGGTCAATCCGTTCGCGAGATATGGGAGTTTGAAGCTAAGAAATTGTTGAGAATACAACTAATTTTTCGCACTTCTGCTGCTCCAAACGCTTAACCAGAACGGCCTAGGGAAAAAATGCACATACCGTTGTAATCGGGCTTGTTTCTACTTTCAGATGCAATAGGAATTTTTGGGTTATGTCAATCCGTTCACGAGATATGGGAGTTTGAAGCCAAGAAATGGTAGAGAAGGCAAAAAATTTTTCACAATTCTGCTGCTCCAAACGCTTAACAAGAATGGCCTAGGGAAAAAATGCACATACCGTTGTAATCGGGCGAGTTTCTACTTTCAGATGCAATAGGAATTTTTGGGTTAGGTCAATCCGTTCGTGAGATATGGGAGTTTGAAGAGAAGAAATGGTTGAGAAGGCAAAAAATTTTTCGCAATTCTGCTGCTCCAAACGCTTAACCAGAATGGCCTAATAAAAAAATACACATACCGTTGTAATCGGGCGAGTTTCTACTTTCAGATGCAATAGGAATTTTTGGGTTAGGTCAATCCGTTCGCGAGATATGGGACTTTGAAGCTAAGAAATGGTTGACAAGACAACAAATTTCTCGCACTTCTGCTGCTCCAATCGCTTAACCAGAATGGCCTAGGGGAAAAATACACATACCGTTGTAATCGGGCGAGTTTCTACTTTCAGATGCAATAGGAATTTTTGGGTTAGGTCAATCCGTTCGCGAGATATGGGAGTTTGAAGCTAAGAAATTGTTGAGAATACAACAAATTTTTCGCAATTCTGCTGCTCCAAACGCTTAACCAGAATGGCCTAGGGAAAAAATACGCATACCGTTGTAATCGGGCCAGATTCTACTTTCAGATGCGACAGGAATGTTTGGGTTAGGTCAATCCGTTCGCGAGATATGGGAGTTTGAAGCCAAGAAATGGTTGAGGAGGCAAAAAATTTTTCGCAATTCTGCTGCTCCAGACGCTTAACCAGAATGGCCGAGGGAAAAAATACACATACCGCTGTAAACGGGCGAGTTTCTACTTTCCGATGCAGTAGGAATTTTTGGGTTAGGTCAATCCGTTCGCGAGATATGGGAGTTTGAAGCCAAGAAATGGTTGAGAAGGCAAAAAATTTTTCGCAATTCTGCTGCTCCAAACGCTTAACCAGAATGGCCTAAGGAAAAAATACACATACCGTTGTAATCGGGCGAGTTTCTACTTTCAGATGCAACAGGAATTTTTGGGTTAGGTCAATCCGTTCGCGAGATATGGGAGTTGGAAGACAAGAAATGGTTGAGAAGGCAAAAAATTTTTCGCAATTCTGCTGCTCCAAACGCCTAACCAGAATGGCCTAGGGAAAAAATACACATACCGTTGTAATCGGGCGAGTTTCTACTTTCAGATGCAATAGGAATTTTTGGGTTAGGTCAATCCGTTCGCGAGATATGGGAGTTTGAAGATAAGAAATTGTTGAGAATACAACTAATTTTACGCACTTCTGCTGCTCCAAACGCTTAACCAGAACGGCCTAGGGAAACAATGCACATACCGTTGTAATCGGGCTTGTTTCTACTTTCAGATGCAATAGGAATTTTTGGGTTAGGTCAATCCGTTCGCGAGATATGGGAGTTTGAAGCCAAGAAATGGTTGAGAAGGCAAACAATTTTTCGCAATTCTGCTTCTCCAAACGCTTAACCAGAATGGCCCAGGGAAAAAATACGCATACCGTTGTAATCGGGCGAGTTTCTACTTTCAGATGCAAAAGGAATTTTTGGGTTATGTCAATCCGTTCGCGAGATATGGGACTTTGAAGCTAAGAAATGGTTGACAAGACAACAAATTTCTCGCACTTCTGCTGCTCCAATCGCTTAACCAGAATGGCCTAGGGGAAAAATACAAGTACCGTTGTAATTGGGCGAGTTTCTACTTTCAAATGCAATAGGAATTTTTGGGTTAGGTCAATCCGTTCGCGAGATATGGGAGTTTGAAGCTAAGAAATGGTTGAGAAGGCAAAACATTTTTCACAATTCTGCTGCTCCAAACGCTTAACCAGAACGGCCTAGGGAAAAAATGCACATACCGTTGTAATCGGGCTTGTTTCTACTTTCAGATGCAATAGGAATTTTTGGGTTATGTCAATCCGTTCGCGAGATATGGGAGTTTGAAGCCAAGAAATGGTTGAGAAGGCAAACAATTTTTCGCAATTCTGCTTCTCCAAACGCTTAACCAGAATGGCCCAGGGAAAAAATACGCATACCGTTGTAATCAGGCGAGTCTCTACTTTCAGATGCAATAGGAATTTTTGGGTTAGGTCAATCCGTTCGCGAGATATGGGAGTTTGAAGCCAAGAAATGGTAGAGAAGGCAAAAAATTTTTCACAATTCTGCTGCTCCAAACGCTTAACCAGAATGGCCTAGGGAAAAAATACGCATACCGTTGTAATCGGGCCAGATTCTGCTTTCAGATGCGACAGGAATGTTTGTGTTAGGTCAATCCGTTCGCGAGATATGGGAGTTTGAAGCCAAGAAATGGTTGAGGAGGCAAAAAATTTTTCGCAATTCTGCTGCACCAGACGCTTAACCAGAATGGCCGAGGGAAAAAATACACATACCGCTGTAAACGGGCGAGTTTCTACTTTCAGATGCAGTAGGAATTTTTGGGTTAGGTCAATCCGTTCGCGAGATATGGGAGTTTGAAGCCAAGAAATGGTTGAGAAGGCAAAAAATTTTTCGCAATTCTGCTGCTCCAAACGCCTAACCAGAATGGCCTAGGGAAAAAATACACATACCGTTGTAATCGGGCGAGTTTCTACTTTCAGATACAATAGGAATTTTTGGGTTAGGTCAATCCGTTCGCGAGATATGGGAGTTTGAAACTAAGAAATTGTTGAGAATACAACTAATTTTTCGCACTTCTGCTGCTCCAAACGCTTAACCAGAACGGCCTAGGGAAAAAATGCACATACCGTTGTAATCGGGCTTGTTTCTACTTTCAGATGCAATAGGAATTTTTGGGTTATGTCAATCCGTTCGCGAGATATGGGAGTTTGAAGCCAAGAAATGGTTGAGAAGGCAAACAATTTTTCGCAATTCTGCTTCTCCAAACGCTTAACCAGAATGGCCTAGGGAAAAAATGCACATACCGTTGTAATCGGGCGAGTTTCTACTTTCAGATGCAATAGGAATTTTTGGGTTAGGTCAATCCGTTCGTGAGATATGGGAGTTTGAAGAGAAGAAATGGTTGAGAAGGCAAAAAATTTTTCGCAATTCTGCTGCTCCAAACGCTTAACCAGAATGGCCTAATAAAAAAATACACATACCGTTGTAATCGGGCGAGTTTCTACTTTCAGATGCAATAGGAATTTTTGGGTTAGGTCAATCCGTTCGCGAGATATGGGACTTTGAAACTAAGAAATGGTCGACAAGACAACAAATTTCTCGCACTTCTGCTGCTCCAATCGCTTAACCAGAATGGCCTAGGGGAAAAATGCACATACCGTTGTAATCAGGCGAGTCTCTACTTTCAGATGCAATAGGAATTTTTGGGTTAGGTCAATCCGTTCGCGAGATATGGGAGTTTGAAGCCAAGAAATGGTAGAGAAGGCAAAACATTTTTCACAATTCTGCTGCTCCAAACGCTTAACCAGAATGGCCTAGGGAAAAAATGCACATACCGTTGTAATCGGGCGAGTTTCTACTTTCAGATGCAATAGGAATTTTTGGGTTAGGTCAATCCGTTCGTGAGATATGGGAGTTTGAAGAGAAGAAATGGTTGAGAAGGCAAAAAATTTTTCGCAATTCTGCTGCTCCAAACGCTTAACCAGAATGGCCTAATAAAAAAATACACATACCGTTGTAATCGGGCGAGTTTCTACTTTCAGGTGCAATAGGAATTTTTGGGTTAGGTCAATCCGTTCGCGAGATATGGGACTTTGAAGCTAAGAAATGGTTGACAAGACAACAAATTTTTCGCAATTCTGCTGCTCCAAACGCTTAACCAGAATGGCCTAGGGAAAAAATACGCATACCGTTGTAATCGGGCCAGATTCTACTTTCAGATGCGACAGGAATGTTTGGGTTAGGTCAATCCGTTCGCGAGATATGGGAGTTTGAAGCCAAGAAATGGTTGAGGAGGCAAAAAATTTTTCGCAATTCTGCTGCTCCAGACGCTTAGCCAGAATGGCCGAGGGAAAAAATACACATACCGCTGTAAACGGGCGAGTTTCTACTTTCCGATGCAGTAGGAATTTTTGGGTTAGGTCAATCCGTTCGCGAGATATGGGAGTTTGAAGCCAAGAAATGGTTGAGAAGGCAAAAAATTTTTCGCAATTCTGCTGCTCCAAACGCTTAACCAGAATGGCCTAAGGAAAAAGTACACATACCTTTGTAATCGGGCGAGTTTCTACTTTCAGATGCAACAGGAATTTTTGGGTTAGGTCAATCCGTTCGCGAGATATGGGAGTTGGAAGACAAGAAATGGTTGAGAAGGCAAAAAATTTTTCGCAATTCTGCTGCTCCAAACGCCTAACCAGAATGGCGTAGGGAAAAAATACACATACCGTTGTAATCGGGCGAGTTTCTACTTTCAGATGCAATAGGAATTTTTGGGTTAGGTCAATCCGTTCGCGAGATATGGGAGTTTGAAGCTAAGAAATTGTTGAGAATACAACTAATTTTTCGCACTTCTGCTGCTCCAAACGCTTAACCAGAACGGCCTAGGGAAAAAATGCACATACCGTTGTAATCGGGCTTGTTTCTACTTTCAGATGCAATAGGAATTTTTGGGTTATGTCAATCCGTTCACGAGATATGGGAGTTTGAAGCCAAGAAATGGTAGAGAAGGCAAAAAATTTTTCACAATTCTGCTGCTCCAAACGCTTAACAAGAATGGCCTAGGGAAAAAATGCACATACCGTTGTAATCGGGCGAGTTTCTACTTTCAGATGCAATAGGAATTTTTGGGTTAGGTCAATCCGTTCGTGAGATATGGGAGTTTGAAGAGAAGAAATGGTTGAGAAGGCAAAAAATTTTTCGCAATTCTGCTGCTCCAAACGCTTAACCAGAATGGCCTAGGGAAAAAATACGCATACCGTTGTAATCGGGCCAGATTCTACTTTCAGATGCGACAGGAATGTTTGGGTTAGGTCAATCCGTTCGCGAGATATGGGAGTTTGAAGCCAAGAAATGGTTGAGGAGGCAAAAAATTTTTCGCAATTCTGCTGCTCCAGACGCTTAACCAGAATGGCCGAGGGAAAAAATACACATACCGCTGTAAACGGGCGAGTTTCTACTTTCCGATGCAGTAGGAATCTTTGGGTTAGGTCAATCCGTTCGCGAGATATGGGAGTTTGAAGCCAAGAAATGGTTGAGAAGGCAAAAAATTTTTCGCACTTCTGCTGCTCCAAACGCTTAACCAGAACGGCCTAGGGAAAAAATGCACATACCGTTGTAATCGGGCTTGTTTCTACTTTCAGATGCAATAGGAATTTTTGGGTTATGTCAATCCGTTCGCGAGATATGGGAGTTTGAAGCCAAGAAATGGTTGAGAAGGCAAACAATTTTTCGCAATTCTGCTTCTCCAAACGCTTAACCAGAATGGCCTAGGGAAAAAATGCACATACCGTTGTAATCGGGCGAGTTTCTACTTTCAGATGCAATAGGAATTTTTGGGTTAGGTCAATCCGTTCGTGAGATATGGGAGTTTGAAGAGAAGAAATGGTTGAGAAGGCAAAAAATTTTTCGCAATTCTGCTGCTCCAAACGCTTAACCAGAATGGCCTAATAAAAAAATACACATACCGTTGTAATCGGGCGAGTTTCTACTTTCAGATGCAATAGGAATTTTTGGGTTAGGTCAATCCGTTCGCGAGATATGGGACTTTGAAACTAAGAAATGGTCGACAAGACAACAAATTTCTCGCACTTCTGCTGCTCCAATCGCTTAACCAGAATGGCCTAGGGGAAAAATGCACATACCGTTGTAATCAGGCGAGTCTCTACTTTCAGATGCAATAGGAATTTTTGGGTTAGGTCAATCCGTTCGCGAGATATGGGAGTTTGAAGCCAAGAAATGGTAGAGAAGGCAAAACATTTTTCACAATTCTGCTGCTCCAAACGCTTAACCAGAATGGCCTAGGGAAAAAATGCACATACCGTTGTAATCGGGCGAGTTTCTACTTTCAGATGCAATAGGAATTTTTGGGTTAGGTCAATCCGTTCGTGAGATATGGGAGTTTGAAGAGAAGAAATGGTTGAGAAGGCAAAAAATTTTTCGCAATTCTGCTGCTCCAAACGCTTAACCAGAATGGCCTAATAAAAAAATACACATACCGTTGTAATCGGGCGAGTTTCTACTTTCAGGTGCAATAGGAATTTTTGGGTTAGGTCAATCCGTTCGCGAGATATGGGACTTTGAAGCTAAGAAATGGTTGACAAGACAACAAATTTTTCGCAATTCTGCTGCTCCAAACGCTTAACCAGAATGGCCTAGGGAAAAAATACGCATACCGTTGTAATCGGGCCAGATTCTACTTTCAGATGCGACAGGAATGTTTGGGTTAGGTCAATCCGTTCGCGAGATATGGGAGTTTGAAGCCAAGAAATGGTTGAGGAGGCAAAAAATTTTTCGCAATTCTGCTGCTCCAGACGCTTAGCCAGAATGGCCGAGGGAAAAAATACACATACCGCTGTAAACGGGCGAGTTTCTACTTTCCGATGCAGTAGGAATTTTTGGGTTAGGTCAATCCGTTCGCGAGATATGGGAGTTTGAAGCCAAGAAATGGTTGAGAAGGCAAAAAATTTTTCGCAATTCTGCTGCTCCAAACGCTTAACCAGAATGGCCTAAGGAAAAAATACACATACCTTTGTAATCGGGCGAGTTTCTACTTTCAGATGCAACAGGAATTTTTGGGTTAGGTCAATCCGTTCGCGAGATATGGGAGTTGGAAGACAAGAAATGGTTGAGAAGGCAAAAAATTTTTCGCAATTCTGCTGCTCCAAACGCCTAACCAGAATGGCGTAGGGAAAAAATACACATACCGTTGTAATCGGGCGAGTTTCTACTTTCAGATGCAATAGGAATTTTTGGGTTAGGTCAATCCGTTCGCGAGATATGGGAGTTTGAAGCTAAGAAATTGTTGAGAATACAACTAATTTTTCGCACTTCTGCTGCTCCAAACGCTTAACCAGAACGGCCTAGGGAAAAAATGCACATACCGTTGTAATCGGGCTTGTTTCTACTTTCAGATGCAATAGGAATTTTTGGGTTATGTCAATCCGTTCACGAGATATGGGAGTTTGAAGCCAAGAAATGGTAGAGAAGGCAAAAAATTTTTCACAATTCTGCTGCTCCAAACGCTTAACAAGAATGGCCTAGGGAAAAAATGCACATACCGTTGTAATCGGGCGAGTTTCTACTTTCAGATGCAATAGGAATTTTTGGGTTAGGTCAATCTGTTCGTGAGATATGGGAGTTTGAAGAGAAGAAATGGTTGAGAAGGCAAAAAATTTTTCGCAATTCTGCTGCTCCAAACGCTTAACCAGAATGGCCTAATAAAAAAATACACATACCGTTGTAATCGGGCGAGTTTCTACTTTCAGATGCAATAGGAATTTTTGGGTTAGGTCAATCCGTTCGCGAGATATGGGACTTTGAAGCTAAGAAATGGTTGACAAGACAACAAATTTCTCGCACTTCTGCTGCTCCAATCGCTTAACCAGAATGGCCTAGGGGAAAAATACACATACCGTTGTAATCGGGCGAGTTTCTACTTTCAGATGCAATAGGAATTTTTGGGTTAGGTCAATCCGTTCGCGAGATATGGGAGTTTGAAGCTAAGAAATTGTTGAGAATACAACAAATTTTTCGCAATTCTGCTGCTCCAAACGCTTAACCAGAATGGCCTAGGGAAAAAATACGCATACCGTTGTAATCGGGCCAGATTCTACTTTCAGATGCGACAGGAATGTTTGGGTTAGGTCAATCCGTTCGCGAGATATGGGAGTTTGAAGCCAAGAAATGGTTGAGGAGGCAAAAAATTTTTCGCAATTCTGCTGCTCCAGACGCTTAACCAGAATGGCCGAGGGAAAAAATACACATACCGCTGTAAACGGGCGAGTTTCTACTTTCCGATGCAGTAGGAATTTTTGGGTTAGGTTGTGGCGGCACTACCCACGCTTGCCACCAGAGGGAAACTCACCACCAACCGTTTCCCGCAAGTTCCCGTACCTGCTCCGATCGCTATATATACGACCTCTTACCGATCTTCCAATGTCCCGGCGTATAAGGCAGGGCCTGCTAGGATGCCTTACTGACGAGTCCACTAGCAGGCCCGGGATGAAACGCTTATCCCCACTCCTTTTCCTATTTCCGTTCTCTCCTATCTTAAACATCTTATTAGCGCCGCCAAAGTGGTGACCCCGTCTAAGAACCAACGCAACCTTCTGGACAACAGCACAGCAGCAGTACAGGTGCAGCACAAGACGATGGAAGGAACGCAACGTAAAGGCCGATTTTTCGTAAATCCCCCTCTCCGAGGGTTGACTCCTCGACCTGCCAGCGACGACACGAACGCTATACTCCCGGCTAACCATCAGGATCAACCCCAGGAGGACAGCAGGCAGCTTGTCGACATTATTCACCGACCACACCGATGCGTTTCATAAATACTGGTACGCGCACGCATCAACGTCGGACAACAAGCGAAAACGCGGCTTGAGCAAACGATGCTCGCCACGCGTATTCCGCAATCGACAGCAGCTGGGCCTTACTACGAAAAAGAAGCATTCTTCTCTTCCACCGCTCTGGACAACCTCCTCCTGTGCCTGTTGTGCCAAACCGAACTACGGAACAAATACCTACGCCACTGGGACATCAGGACGGAACTTCAAAGTATCGTTTACCACTGGCAAGGGGGTTATGTGGCGGCACTACCCACGCTTGCCACCAGAGGGAAACTCACCACCAACCGTTTCCCGCAAGTTCCCGTACCTGCTCCGATCGCTATATATACGACCTCTTACCGATCTTCCAATGTCCCGGCGTATAAGGCAGGGCCTGCTAGGATGCCTTACTGACGAGTCCACTAGCAGGCCCGGGATGAAACGCTTATCCCCACTTCCTTATATCTCCGTTCTCTCCTTCCTCTAACATACTTTAATTTAGAGCCGCCAAAAGGTCAATCCGTTCGCGAGATATGGGAGTTTGAAGCCAAGAAATGGTTGAGAAGGCAAAAAATTTTTCGCAATTCTGCTGCTCCAAACGCTTAACCAGAATGGCCTAAGGAAAAAATACACATACCGTTGTAATCGGGCGAGTTTCTACTTTCAGATGCAACAGGAATTTTTGGGTTAGGTCAATCCGTTCGCGAGATATGGGAGTTTGAAGCCAAGAAATGGTTGAGAAGGCAAACAATTTTTCGCAATTCTGCTTCTCCAAACGCTTAACCAGAATGGCCCAGGGAAAAAATACGCATACCGTTGTAACCAGGCGAGTCTCTACTTTCAGATGCAATAGGAATTTTTGGGTTAGGTCAATCCGTTCGCGAGATATGGGAGTTTGAAGCCAAGAAATGGTAGAGAAGGCAAAAAATTTTTCACAATTCTGCTGCCCAAACGCTTAACCAGAATGGCCTAGGGAAAAAATGCACATACCGTTGTAATCGGGCGAGTTTCTACTTTCAGATGCAATAGGAATTTTTGGGTTAGGTCAATCCGTTCGTGAGATATGGGAGTTTGAAGAGAAGAAATGGTTGAGAAGGCAAAAAATTTTTCGCAATTCTGTTGCTCCAAACGCTTAACCAGAATGGCCTAATAAAAAAATACACATACCGTTGTAATCGGGCGAGTTTCTACTTTCAGATGCAAAAGGAATTTTTGGGTTATGTCAATCCGTTCGCGAGATATGGGACTTTGAAGCTAAGAAATGGTTGACAAGACAACAAATTTCTCGCACTTCTGCTGCTCCAATCGCTTAACCAGAATGGCCTAGGGGAAAAATACAAGTACCGCTGTAATTGGGCGAGTTTCTACTTTCAAATGCAATAGGAATTTTTGGGTTAGGTCAATCCGTTCGCGAGATATGGGAGTTTGAAGCTAAGAAATTGTTGAGAATACAACAAATTTTTCGCAATTCTGCTGCTCCAAACGCTTAACCAGAATGGCCTAGGGAAAAAATACGCATACCGTTGTAATCGGGCCAGATTCTACTTTCAGATGCGACAGGAATGTTTGGGTTAGGTCAATCCGTTCGCGAGATATGGGAGTTTGAAGCCAAGAAATGGTTGAGGAGGCAAAAAATTTATCGCAATTCTGCTGCTCCAGACGCTTAACCAGAATGGCCGAGGGAAAAAATACACATACCGCTGTAAACGGGCGAGTTTCTACTTTCCGATGCAGTAGGAATTTTTGGGTTAGGTCAATCCGTTCGCGAGATATGGGAGTTTGAAGCCAAGAAATGGTTGAGAAGGCAAAAAATTTTTCGCAATTCTGCTGCTCCAAACGCTTAACCAGAATGGCCTAAGGAAAAAATACACATACCGTTGTAATCGGGCGAGTTTCTACTTTCAGATGCAACAGGAATTTTTGGGTTAGGTCAATCCGTTCGCGAGATATGGGAGTTGGAAGACAAGAAATGGTTGAGAAGGCAAAAAATTTTTCGCAATTCTGCTGCTCCAAACGCCTAACCAGAATGGCCTAGGGAAAAAATACACATACCGTTGTAATCGGGCGAGTTTCTACTTTCAGATGCAATAGGAATTTTTGGGTTAGGTCAATCCGTTCGCGAGATATGGGAGTTTGAAGCTAAGAAATTGTTGAGAATACAACTAATTTTACGCACTTCTGCTGCTCCAAACGCTTAACCAGAACGGCCTAGGGAAACAATGCACATACCGTTGTAATCGGGCTTGTTTCTACTTTCAGATGCAATAGGAATTTTTGGGTTAGGTCAATCCGTTCGCGAGATATGGGAGTTTGAAGCCAAGAAATGGTTGAGAAGGCAAACAATTTTTCGCAATTCTGCTTCTCCAAACGCTTAACCAGAATGGCCCAGGGAAAAAATACGCATACCATTGTAACCAGGCGAGTCTCTACTTTCAGATGCAATAGGAATTTTTGGGTTAGGTCAATCCGTTCGCGAGATATGGGAGTTTGAAGCCAAGAAATGGTAGAGAAGGCAAAAAATTTTTCACAATTCTGCTGCCCAAACGCTTAACCAGAATGGCCTAGGGAAAAAATTCACATACCGTTGTAATCGGGCGAGTTTCTACTTTCAGATGCAATAGGAATTTTTGGGTTAGGTCAATCCGTTCGTGAGATATGGGAGTTTGAAGAGAAGAAATGGTTGAGAAGGCAAAAAATTTTTCGCAATTCTGTTGCTCCAAACGCTTAACCAGAATGGCCTAATAAAAAAATACACATACCGTTGTAATCGGGCGAGTTTCTACTTTCAGATGCAAAAGGAATTTTTGGGTTATGTCAATCCGTTCGCGAGATATGGGACTTTGAAGCTAAGAAATGGTTGACAAGACAACAAATTTCTCGCACTTCTGCTGCTCCAATCGCTTAACCAGAATGGCCTAGGGGAAAAATACAAGTACCGTTGTAATTGGGCGAGTTTCTACTTTCAAATGCAATAGGAATTTTTGGGTTAGGTCAATCCGTTCGCGAGATATGGGAGTTTGAAGCTAAGAAATGGTTGAGAAGACAACAAATTTTTCGCAATTCTACTGCTCCAATCGCTTAACCAGAATGGCCTAGGGGAAAAATACAAGTACCGTTGTAATTGGGCGAGTTTCTACTTTCAAATGCAATAGGAATTTTTGGGTTAGGTCAATCCGTTCGCGAGATATGGGAGTTTGAAGCTAAGAAATGGTCGAGAAGACAACAAATTTTTCGCAATTCTGCTGCTCCAAACGCTTAACCAGAATGGGCTAGGGAAAAAATACACATACCGTTGTAATCGGGCGAGTTTCTACTTTCAGATGCAATAGGAATTTTTGGGTTAGGTCAATCCGTTCGCGAGTTATGGGAGTTTGAAGCTAAGAAATTGTTGGGAGGACAAAAAATTTTTCGCAATTCTGATGTTTCAAACGGTTAAACAGAATGGCCTAGGGAAAAAATACACATACCGTTGTAATCGTGCGAGTTTCTACTTTCAGTTACAAATGGAATTTTTGGGTTAGGTCAATCCGTTCGCGAGACATGGGACTTTGAAGCTAAGAAATGGTCGAGAAGACAACAAATTTTTCGCAATTCTGCTGCTCCAAACGCTTAACCAGAATGGGCTAGGGAAAAAATACACATACCGTTGTAATCGGGCGAGTTTCTACTATCAGACGAAACAGGAATTTTTGGGTTAGGTCAAACCGTTCGCGAGATATGGGAGTTTGAAACCAAGAAATGGTTGAGAAGGCAAAAAATTTTTCACAATTCTGCTGCTCCAAACGCTTAACCAGAATGGCCTAGGGAAAAAATACACATGCCGTTATAATCGGGCGAGTTTCTACTTTCAGATGCAATAGGAATTTTTGGGTTAGGTCAATCTGTTCGCGAGACATGGGACTTTGAAGCTAAGAAATGGTCGAGAAGACAACAAATTTTTCGCAATTCTGCTGCTCCAAACGCTTAACCAGAATGGGCTAGGGAAAAAATACACATACCGTTGTAATCGGGCGAGTTTCTTAATACTTTCAGAAGCAACAGGAATTTTTGGGTTAGGTCAATCCGTTCGCGAGATATGGGAGTTCGAAGCCAAGAAATGGTTGAGAAGGCAAAAAATTTTTCGCAATTCTGCTGCTTCAAACGGTTAACCAGAATGGCCTAGGGAAAAAATACACATTCCGTTGTAATCGTGCGAGTTTCTACTTTCAGTTACAATAGGAATTTTTGGGTTAGGTCAATCTGTTCGCGAGACATGGGACTTTGAAGCTAAGAAATGGTCGAGAAGACAACAAATTTTTCGCAATTCTGCTGCTCCAAACGCTTAACCAGAATGGGCTAGGGAAAAAATACACATACCGTTGTAATCGGGCGAGTTTCTAAATACTTTCAGAAGCAACAGGAATTTTTGGGTTATGTCAATCCGTTTGCGAGATATGGGAGTGTGAAGACAAGAAATGGTTGAGAAGGCAAAAAATTTTTCGCAATTCTGCTGCTCCAAACGCTTAACCAGAATGGCCTAAGGGAAAAATACCCATACCGTTGTAATCGGGCGAGTTTCTACTTCCAGATGCAACAGGAATTTTTGGGTTAGGTCAATCCGTTCGCGAGATATGGGAGTTTGAAGACAAGAAATGGTTGAGGAGGCAAAAAATTTTTCGCAATTATGCTGCTCCAAACGCTTAACCAGAATGGCCTAAGGAAAAAATACACATACCGTTGTAATCGGGCGAGTTTCTACTTTCAGAAGCAACAGGAATTTTTGGGTTAGGTCAATCCGTTCGCGAGATATGGGAATTTGAAGCCAAGAAATGGTAGAGAAGGCAAAAAATTTTTCACAAATCTGCTGCTCCAAACGCTTAACCAGGATGGCCTAAGGAAAAAATACACATACCTTTGTAATCGTGCGAGTTTCTACTTTCAGTTACAATAGGAATTTTTGGGTTAGGTCAATCCGTTCGCGAGACATGGGACTTTGAAGCTAAGAAATGGTCGAGAAGACAACAAATTTTTCGCAATTCTGCTGCTCCAAACGCTTAACCTGAATGGCCTAGGGAAAAAATACGCATACCGTTGTAATCGGGCCAGATTCTACTTTCAGATGCGACAGGAATTTTTGGGTTAGGTCAATCCGTTCGCGAGATATGGGAGTTTGAAGCCAAGAAATGGTCGAGAAGACAACAAATTTTTCGCAATTCTGCTGCTCCAAACGCTTAACCAGAATGAGCTAGGGAAAAAATACACATACCGTTGTAATCGGGCGAGTTTCTACTTTCAGATGCAATAGGAATTTTTGGGTTAGGTCAATCCGTTCGCGAGATATGGGAGTTTGAAGCTAAGAAATTGTTGGGAAGACAAAAAATTTTTCGCAATTCTGATGCTTCAAACGGTTAAACAGAATGGCCTAGGGAAAAAATACACATACCGTTGTAATCGTGCGAGTTTCTACTTTCAGTTACAAATGGAATTTTTGGGTTAGGTCAATCCGTTCGCGAGACATGGGACTTTGAAGCTAAGAAATGGTCGAGAAGACAACAAATTTTTCGCATTTCTGCTGCTCCAAACGCTTAACCAGAATGGGCTAGGGAAAAAATACACATACCGTTGTAATCGGGCGAGTTTCTACTATCAGACGAAACAGGAATTTTTGGGTTAGGTCAAACCGTTCGCGAGATATGGGAGTTTGAAGCCAAGAAATGGTTGAGAAGGCAAAAAATTTTTCGCAATTCTGGTGCTCCAAACGCTTAACCAGAATGGCCCAGGGAAAAAATACACATACCGTTGTAATCGGGCGAGTCTCTACTTTCAGATGCAATAGGAATTTTTGGGTTAGGTCAATCCGTTCGCGAGATATGGGTGTTTGAAGCCAAGAAATGGTTGAGAAGGCAAAAAATTTTTCGCAATTATGCTGCTCCAAACGCTTAACCAGAATGGCCTAAGGAAAAAATACACATACCGTTGTAATCGGGCGAGTTTCTACTTTCATAAGCAACAGGAATTTTTGGGTTAGGTCAATCCGTCCGCGTGATATGGGAGTGTGAAGCCAAGAAATGGTAGAGAAGGCAAAAAATTTTTCACAATTCTGCTGCTCCAAACGCTTAACCAGAATGGCCTAGGGAAAAAATACACATGCCGTTATAATCGGGCGAGTTTCTACTTTCAGATGCAATAGGAATTTTTGGGTTAGGTCAATCTGTTCGCGAGAAATGGGACTTTGAAGCTAAGAAATGGTCGAGAAGACAACAAATTTTTCGCAATTCTGCTGCTCCAAACGCTTAACCAGAATGGGCTAGGGAAAAAATACACATACCGTTGTAATCGGGCGAGTTTCTAAATACTTTCAGAAGCAACAGGAATTTTTGGGTTAGGTCAATCCGTTCGCGAGATATGGGAGTTCGAAGCCAAGAAATGGTTGAGAAGGCAAAAAATTTTTCGCAATTCTGCTGCTTCAAACGGTTAACCAGAATGGCCTAGGGAAAAAATACACATTCCGTTGTAATCGTGCGAGTTTCTACTTTCAGTTACAATAGGAATTTTTGGGTTAGGTCAATCTGTTCGCGAGACATGGGACTTTGAAGCTAAGAAATGGTCGAGAAGACAACAAATTTTTCGCAATTCTGCTGCTCCAAACGCTTAACCAGAATGGGCTAGGGAAAAAATACACATACCGTTGTAATCGGGCGAGTTTCTAAATACTTTCAGAAGCAACAGGAATTTTTGGGTTATGTCAATCCGTTTGCGAGATATGGGAGTGTGAAGACAAGAAATGGTTGAGAAGGCAAAAAATTTTTCGCAATTCTGCTGCTCCAAACGCTTAACCAGAATGGCCTAAGGGAAAAATACCCATACCGTTGTAATCGGGCGAGTTTCTACTTCCAGATGCAACAGGAATTTTTGGGTTAGGTCAATCCGTTCGCGAGATATGGGAGTTTGAAGACAAGAAATGGTTGAGGAGGCAAAAAATTTTTCGCAATTATGCTGCTCCAAACGCTTAACCAGAATGGCCTAAGGAAAAAATACACATACCGTTGTAATCGGGCGAGTTTCCACTTTCAGAAGCAACAGGAATTTTTGGGTTAGGTCAATCCGTTCGCGAGATATGGGAGTTTGAAGCCAAGAAATGGTAGAGAAGGCAAAAAATTTTTCACAATTCTGCTGCTCCAAACGCTTAACCAGAATGGCCTAAGGAAAAAATACACATACCGTTGTAATCGGGCGTGTTTCTACTTTCTGATGCAACAGGAATTTTTGGGTTAGGTCAATCCGTTCGCGAGATATGGGAGTTTGAAACCAAGAAATGGTTGAGAAGGCAAAAAATTTTTCGCAATTCTGCTGCTCCAAGCGCTTAACCAGAATGGCCTAGGGAAAAAATGCACATACCGTTGTAATCGTGCGAGTTTCTACTTTCAGATGCAATAGGAATTTTTGGGTTAGGTCAATCCGTTCGCCAGATACGGGAGTTTGAAGACAAGAAATGGTTGAGAAGGCAAAAAATTTTTCGCAATTATGCTGCTCCAAACGCTTAACCAGAATGGCCTAAGGAAAAAATACACATACCGTTGTAATCGGGCGAGTTTCTACTTTCAGAAGCAACAGGAATTTTTGGGTTAGGTCAATCCGTTCGCGAGATATGGGAATTTGAAGCCAAGAAATGGTAGAGAAGGCAAAAAATTTTTCACAAATCTGCTGCTCCAAACGCTTAACCAGGATGGCCTAAGGAAAAAATACACATACCGTTGTAATCGTGCGAGTTTCTACTTTCAGTTACAATAGGAATTTTTGGGTTAGGTCAATCCGTTCGCGAGACATGGGACTTTGAAGCTAAGAAATGGTCGAGAAGACAACAAATTTTTCGCAATTCTGCTGCTCCAAACGCTTAACCTGAATGGCCTAGGGAAAAAATACGCATACCGTTGTAATCGGGCCAGATTCTACTTTCAGATGCGACAGGAATTTTTGGGTTAGGTCAATCCGTTCGCGAGATATGGGAGTTTGAAGCCAAGAAATGGTAGAGAAGGCAAAAAATTTTTCACAATTCTGCTGCTCCAAACGCTTAACCAGAATGGCCTAGGGAGAAAATACACATACCGTTATAATCGGGCGAGTTTCCACTTTCAGATGCAATAGGAATTTTTGGGTTAGGTCAATCCGTTCGCGAGATATGGGCGTTTGAAGCCAAGAAATGGTTGAGAAGGCAAAAAATTTTTCGCAATTCTGCTGCTTCAAACGGTTAACCAGAAGGGCCTAGGGTAAAAATACACATACCGTTGTAATCGTGCGAGTTTCTACTTTCAGTTACAATAGGAATTTTTGGGTTAGGTCAATCCGTTCGCGAGACATGGGACTTTGAAGCTAAGAAATGGTCGAGAAGACAACAAATTTTTCGCAATTCTGCTGGTCCAAACGCTTAACCTGAATGGCCTAGGGAAAAAATACGCATACCGTTGTAATCGGGCCAGATTCTACTTTCAGATGCGACAGGAATTTTTGGGTTAGGTCAATCCGTTCGCGAGATATGGGAGTTTGAAGCCAAGAAATGGTAGAGAAGGCAAAAAATTTTTCACAATTCTGCTGCTCCAAACGCTTAACCAGAATGGCCTAGGGAAAAAATACACATACCGTTATAATCGGGCGAGTTTCTACTTTCAGATGCAATAGGAATTTTTGGGTTAGGTCAATCCGTTCGCGAGATATGGGCGTTTGAAGCCAAGAAATGGTTGAGAAGGCAAAAAATTTTTCGCAATTCTGCTGCTTCAAACGGTTAACCAGAAGGGCCTAGGGAAAAAATACACATACCGTTGTAATCGGGCGAATTTCTACTTTCAGATGCAATAGGAATTTTTGGGTTAGGTCAATTCGTTCGCGAGACATGGGACTTTGAAGCTAAGAAATGGTCGAGAAGACAACAAATTTTTCGCAATTCTGCTGCTCCAAACGCTTAACCAGAATGGCCTAGGGAAAAAATGCACATACCGTTGTAATCGGGCGAGTTTCTACTTTCAGATGCAATAGGAATTTTTGGGTTAGGTCAATACGTTCGCGAGATATGGGAGTTTGAAGCCAAGAAATGGTTGAGAAGACAACAAATTTTTCGCAATTCTGCTGCTCCAGTCGCTTAACCAGAATGGGCTAGGCAAAAAATACACATACCTTTGTAACCGGGCGAGTTTCTACTTTCAGACGCAACAGGAATTTTTGGGTTAGGTCAATCCGTTCGCGAGATATGGGAGTTTGAAGCCGAGAAATGGTTGAGAAGACAACAAATTTCTCGCACTTCTGCTGCTCCAATCGCTTAACCAGAATGGCCTAGGGGAAAAATACAAGTACCGTTGCAATCGGGCGAGTTTCTACATTCAAATGCAATAGGAATTTTTGGGTTAGGTCAATCCGTTCGCGAGATATGGGAGCTTGAAGCTAAGAAATGGTTGAGAAGACAACAAATTTTTCGCAATTCTGCTGCTCCAAACGCTTAACCTGAATGGCCTAGGGAAAAAATACGCATACAGTTGTAATCGGGCCAGATTCTACTTTCAGATGCGACAGGAATTCTTGGGTTAGGTCAATCCGTTCGCGAGATATGGGAGTTTGAAGCCAAGAAATGGTTGAGAAGGCAAAAAATTTCTCGCAATTCTGCTGCTTCAAACGCTTAACCAGAATGGCCTAGGGAAAAAATACACATACCGTTGTAATCGGGCGAGTTTCTACTTTCAGATGCAATAGGAATTTTTGGGTTAGGTCAATCCGTTCGCGAGATATGGGAGTTTGAAGCCAAGAAATGGTTGAGAAGGCAAAAAATTTTACGCAATTCTGCTGCTTCAAAGGCTTAACCAGAATGGCCTAGGGAAAAAATACACATACCGTTGTAATCGGGCGAGTTTCTACTTTCAGATGCAATAGGAATATTTGGGTTAGGTCAATCCGTTCGCGAGATATGGGACTTTGAAGCTAAGAAATGGTTGAGAAGACAACAAATTTTTCGCAATTCTGCTGCTCCAAACGCTTAACCTGAATGGCCTAGGGAAAAAATACACATACCGTTGTAATCGTGCGAGTTTCTACTTTCAGTTACAATAGGAATTTTTGGGTTAGGTCAATCCGTTCGCGAGACATGGGACTTTGAAGCTAAGAAATGGTCGAGAAGACAACAAATTTTTCGCAATTCTGCTGCTCCAAACGCTTAACCTGAATGGCCTAGGGAAAAAATACGCATACCGTTGTAATCGGGCCAGATTCTACTTTCAGATGCGACAGGAATTTTTGGGTTAGGTCAATCCGTTCGCGAGATATGGGAGTTTGAAGCCAAGAAATGGTAGAGAAGGCAAAAAATTTTTCACAATTCTGCTGCTCCAAACGCTTAACCAGAATGGCCTAGGGAGAAAATACACATACCGTTATAATCGGGCGAGTTTCCACTTTCAGATGCAATAGGAATTTTTGGGTTAGGTCAATCCGTTCGCGAGATATGGGCGTTTGAAGCCAAGAAATGGTTGAGAAGGCAAAAAATTTTTCGCAATTCTGCTGCTTCAAACGGTTAACCAGAAGGGCCTAGGGAAAAAATACACATACCGTTGTAATCGTGCGAGTTTCTACTTTCAGTTACAATAGGAATTTTTGGGTTAGGTCAATCCGTTCGCGAGACATGGGACTTTGAAGCTAAGAAATGGTCGAGAAGACAACAAATTTTTCGCAATTCTGCTGCTCCAAACGCTTAACCTGAATGGCCTAGGGAAAAAATACGCATACCGTTGTAATCGGGCCAGATTCTACTTTCAGATGCGACAGGAATTTTTGGGTTAGGTCAATCCGTTCGCGAGATATGGGAGTTTGAAGCCAAGAAATGGTAGAGAAGGCAAAAAATTTTTCACAATTCTGCTGCTCCAAACGCTTAACCAGAATGGCCTAGGGAAAAAATACACATACCGTTATAATCGGGCGAGTTTCTACTTTCAGATGCAATAGGAATTTTTGGGTTAGGTCAATCCGTTCGCGAGATATGGGCGTTTGAAGCCAAGAAATGGTTGAGAAGGCAAAAAATTTTTCGCAATTCTGCTGCTTCAAACGGTTAACCAGAAGGGCCTAGGGAAAAAATACACATACCGTTGTAATCGGGCGAATTTCTACTTTCAGATGCAATAGGAATTTTTGGGTTAGGTCAATTCGTTCGCGAGACATGGGACTTTGAAGCTAAGAAATGGTCGAGAAGACAACAAATTTTTCGCAATTCTGCTACTCCAAACGCTCAACCAGAATGGCCTAGGGAAAAAATGCACATACCGTTGTAATCGGGCGAGTTTCTACTTTCAGATGCAATAGGAATTTTTGGGTTAGGTCAATACGTTCGCGAGATATGGGAGTTTGAAGCCAAGAAATGGTTGAGAAGACAACAAATTTTTCGCAATTCTGCTGCTCCAGTCGCTTAACCAGAATGGGCTAGGCAAAAAATACACATACCTTTGTAACCGGGCGAGTTTCTACTTTCAGACGCAACAGGAATTTTTGGGTTAGGTCAATCCGTTCGCGAGATATGGGAGTTTGAAGCCGAGAAATGGTTGAGAAGACAACAAATTTCTCGCACTTCTGCTGCTCCAATCGCTTAACCAGAATGGCCTAGGGGAAAAATACAAGTACCGTTGTAATCGGGCGAGTTTCTACATTCAAATGCAATAGGAATTTTTGGGTTAGGTCAATCCGTTCGCGAGATATGGGAGCTTGAAGCTAAGAAATGGTTGAGAAGACAACAAATTTTTCGCAATTCTGCTGCTCCAAACGCTTAACCTGAATGGCCTAGGGAAAAAATACGCATACAGTTGTAATCGGGCCAGATTCTACTTTCAGATGCGACAGGAATTCTTGGGTTAGGTCAATCCGTTCGCGAGATATGGGAGTTTGAAGCCAAGAAATGGTTGAGAAGGCAAAAAATTTCTCGCAATTCTGCTGCTTCAAACGCTTAACCAGAATGGCCTAGGGAAAAAATACACATACCGTTGTAATCGGGCGAGTTTCTACTTTCAGATGCAATAGGAATTTTTGGGTTAGGTCAATCCGTTCGCGAGATATGGGAGTTTGAAGCCAAGAAATGGTTGAGAAGGCAAAAAATTTTACGCAATTCTGCTGCTTCAAAGGCTTAACCAGAATGGCCTAGGGAAAAAATACACATACCGTTGTAATCGGGCGAGTTTCTACTTTCAGATGCAATAGGAATTTTTGGGTTAGGTCAATCCGTTCGCGAGATATGGGACTTTGAAGCTAAGAAATGGTTGAGAAGACAACAAATTTTTCGCAATTCTGCTGCTCCAAACGCTTAACCTGAATGGCCTAGGGAAAAAATACAAATACCGTTGTAATCGGGCGAGTTTCTACTTTCAAATGCAATAGGAATTTTTGGGTTAGGTCAATCCGTTCGTGAGATATGGGAGTTTAAAGCTAAGAAATGGTTGAGAAGACAACAAATTTTTCGCAATTCTGCTGCTCCAAACGCTTAACCTGAATGGCCTAGGGAAAAAATACGCATACAGTTGTAATCGGGCCAGATTCTACTTTCAGATGCGGCAGGAATTTTTGGGTTAGGTCAATCCGTTCGCGAGATATGGGAGTTTGAAGCCAAGAAATGGTTGAGAAGGCAAAAAATTTTTCGCAATTCTGCTGCTCCAGTCGCTTAACCAGAATGGGCTAGGGAAAAAATACACATACCTTTGTAACCGGGCGAGTTTCTACTTTCAGACGCAACAGGAATTTTTGGGTTAGGTCAATCCGTTCGCGAGATATGGGAGTTTGATGCCGAGAAATGGTTGACAAGACAACAAATTTCTCGCACGTCTGCTGCTCCAATCGCTAAACCAGAATGGCCTAGGGGAAAAATACAACTACCGTTGTAATCGGGCGAGTTTCTACTTTCAAATGCAATAGGAATTTTTGGGTTAGGTCAATCCGTTCGCGAGATATGGGAGTTTAAAGCTAAGAAATGGTTGAGAAGACAACAAATTTTTCGCAATTCTGCTGCTCCAAACGCTTAACCTGAATGGCCTAGGGAAAAAATACGCATACAGTTGTAATCGGGCCAGATTCTACTTTCAGATGCGGCAGGAATTTTTGGGTTAGGTCAATCCGTTAGCGAGATATGGGAGTTTGAAGCCTGGAAATGGCTGAGAAGGCAAAAAATTTTTCGCAATTCTGCTGCTTCAAACGCTTAACCAGAATGGCCTAGGGAAAAAATGCACATACCGTTGTAATCGGGCGTGTTTCGACTTTCAGATGCAATAGGAATTTTTGGGTTAGGTCAATCCGCTCGCGCGATATGGGCGTTTGAAGCCAAGAAATGGTTGAGAAGGCAAAAAATTTTTCACAATTCTGCTGCTCCAAACGCTTAACCAGAATGGCCTAGGGAGAAAATACACATACCGTTATAATCGGGCGAGTTTCCACTTTCAGATGCAATAGGAATTTTTGGGTTAGGTCAATCCGTTCGCGAGATATGGGTGTTTGAAGCCAAGAAATGGTTGAGAAGGCAAAAAATTTTTCGCAATTCTGCTGCTTCAAACGGTTAACCAGAAGGGCCTAGGGAAAAAATACACATACCGTTGTAATCGTGCGAGTTTCTACTTTCAGTTACAATAGGAATTTTTGGGTTAGGTCAATCCGTTCGCGAGACATGGGACTTTGAAGCTAAGAAATGGTCGAGAAGACAACAAATTTTTCGCAATTCTGCTGCTCCAAACGCTTAACCTGAATGGCCTAGGGAAAAAATACGCATACCGTTGTAATCGGGCCAGATTCTACTTTCAGATGCGACAGGAATTTTTGGGTTAGGTCAATCCGTTCGCGAGATATGGGAGTTTGAAGCCAAGAAATGGTAGAGAAGGCAAAAAATTTTTCACAATTCTGCTGCTCCAAACGCTTAACCAGAATGGCCTAGGGAAAAAATACACATACCGTTATAATCGCGCGAGTTTCTACTTTCAGATGCAATAGGAATTTTTGGGTTAGGTCAATCCGTTCGCGAGATATGGGCGTTTGAAGCCAAGAAATGGTTGAGAAGGCAAAAAATTTTTCGCAATTCTGCTGCTTCAAACGGTTAACCAGAAGGGCCTAGGGAAAAAATACACATACCGTTGTAATCGGGCGAATTTCTACTTTCAGATGCAATAGGAATTTTTGGGTTAGGTCAATTCGTTCGCGAGACATGGGACTTTGAAGCTAAGAAATGGTCGAGAAGACAACAAATTTTTGGCAATTCTGCTGCTCCAAACGCTTAACCAGAATGGCCTAGGGAAAAAATGCACATACCGTTGTAATCGGGCGAGTTTCTACTTTCAGATGCAATAGGAATTTTTGGGTTAGGTCAATACGTTCGCGAGATATGGGAGTTTGAAGCCAAGAAATGGTTGAGAAGACAACAAATTTTTCGCAATTCTGCTGCTCCAGTCGCTTAACCAGAATGGGCTAGGCAAAAAATACACATACCTTTGTAACCGGGCGAGTTTCTACTTTCAGACGCAACAGGAATTTTTGGGTTAGGTCAATCCGTTCGCGAGATATGGGAGTTTGAAGCCGAGAAATGGTTGAGAAGACAACAAATTTCTCGCACTTCTGCTGCTCCAATCGCTTAACCAGAATGGCCTAGGGGAAAAATACAAGTACCGTTGTAATCGGGCGAGTTTCTACATTCAAATGCAATAGGAATTTTTGGGTTAGGTCAATCCGTTCGCGAGATATGGGAGCTTGAAGCTAAGAAATGGTTGAGAAGACAACAAATTTTTCGCAATTCTGCTGCTCCAAACGCTTAACCTGAATGGCCTAGGGAAAAAATACGCATACAGTTGTAATCGGGCCAGATTCTACTTTCAGATGCGACAGGAATTCTTGGGTTAGGTCAATCCGTTCGCGAGATATGGGAGTTTGAAGCCAAGAAATGGTTGAGAAGGCAAAAAATTTCTCGCAATTTTGCTGCTTCAAACGCTTAACCAGAATGGCCTAGGGAAAAAATACACATACCGTTGTAATCGGGCGAGTTTCTACTTTCAGATGCAATAGGAATTTTTGGGTTAGGTCAATCCGTTCGCGAGATATGGGAGTTTGAAGCCAAGAAATGGTTGAGAAGGCAAAAAATTTTACGCAATTCTGCTGCTTCAAAGGCTTAACCAGAATGGCCTAGGGAAAAAATACACATACCGTTGTAATCGGGCGAGTTTCTACTTTCAGATGCAATAGGAATTTTTGGGTTAGGTCAATCCGTTCGCGAGATATGGGACATTGAAGCTAAGAAATGGTTGAGAAGACAACAAATTTTTCGCAATTCTGCTGCTCCAAACGCTTAACCTGAATGGCCTAGGGAAAAAATACAAATACCGTTGTAATCGGGCGAGTTTCTACTTTCAAATGCAATAGGAATTTTTGGGTTAGGTCAATCCGTTCGTGAGATATGGGAGTTTAAAGCTAAGAAATGGTTGAGAAGGCAACAAATTTTTCGCAATTCTGCTGCTCCAAACGCTTAACCTGAATGGCCTAGGGAAAAAATACGCATACAGTTGTAATCGGGCCAGATTCTACTTTCAGATGCGGCAGGAATTTTTGGGTTAGGTCAATCCGTTCGCGAGATATGGGAGTTTGAAGCCAAGAAATGGTTGAGAAGGCAAAAAATTTTTCGCAATTCTGCTGCTCCAGTCGCTTAACCAGAATGGGCTAGGGAAAAAATACACATACCTTTGTAACCGGGCGAGTTTCTACTTTCAGACGCAACAGGAATTTTTGGGTTAGGTCAATCCGTTCGCGAGATATGGGAGTTTGATGCCGAGAAATGGTTGACAAGACAACAAATTTCTCGCACTTCTGCTGCTCCAATCGCTTAACCAGAATGGCCTAGGGGAAAAATACAACTACCGTTGTAATCGGGCGAGTTTCTACTTTCAAATGCAATAGGAATTTTTGGGTTAGGTCAATCCGTTCGCGAGATATGGGAGTTTAAAGCTAAGAAATGGTTGAGAAGACAACAAATTTTTCGCAATTCTGCTGCTCCAAACGCTTAACCTGAATGGCCTAGGGAAAAAATACGCATACAGTTGTAATCGGGCCAGATTCTACTTTCAGATGCGGCAGGAATTTTTGGGTTAGGTCAATCCGTTAGCGAGATATGGGAGTTTGAAGCCTAGAAATGGCTGAGAAGGCAAAAAATTTTTCGCAATTCTGCTGCTTCAAACGCTCAACCAGAATGGCCTAGGGAAAAAATGCACATACCGTTGTAATCGGGCGTGTTTCGACTTTCAGATGCAATAGGAATTTTTGGGTTAGGTCAATCCGCTCGCGCGATATGGGCGTTTGAAGCCAAGAAATGGTTGAGAAGGCAAAAAATTTTTCGCAATTCTGCTGCTTCAAACGGTTAACCAGAAGGGCCTAGGGAAAAAATACACATACCGTTGTAATCGTGCGAGTTTCTACTTTCAGTTACAATAGGAATTTTTGGGTTAGGTCAATCCGTTCGCGAGACATGGGACTTTGAAGCTAAGAAATGGTCGAGAAGACAACAAATTTTTCGCAATTCTGCTGCTCCAAACGCTTAACCTGAATGGCCTAGGGAAAAAATACGCATACCGTTGTAATCGGGCCAGATTCTACTTTCAGATGCGACAGGAATTCTTGGGTTAGGTCAATCCGTTCGCGAGATATGGGAGTATGAAGCCAAGAAATGGTTGAGAAGGCAAACAATTTTTCGCAATTCTGCTGCTTCAAACGCTTAACCAGAATGGCCTAGGGAAAAAATACACATACCGTTGTAATCGGGCGAGTTTCTACTTTCAGATGCAATAGGAATTTTTGGGTTAGGTCAACTCGTTCGCGAGACATGGGACTTTGAAGCTAAGAAATGGTCGAGAAGACAACAAATTTTTCGCAATTCTGTGCTCCAAACGCTTAACCAGAATAGGCTAGGGAAAAAATACACATACCGTTGTAATCGGGCGAGTCTCTACTTTCAGATGCAATAGGAATTTTTGGGTTAGGTCTATCCGTTCGCGAGATATGGGAGTTTGAAGCCAAGAAATGGTGGAGAAGGCAAAAAATTTTTCACAATTCTGCTGCTCCAAACGCTTAACCAGGATGGCCTAGGGAAAAAATGCACATACCGTTGTAATCGGGCGAGTTTCTACTTTCAGATGCAATAGGAATTTTTGGGTTAGGTCAATACGTTCGCGAGATATGGGAGTTTGAAGCCAAGAAATGGTTGAGAAGACAACAAATTTTTCGCAATTCTGCTGCTCCAGTCGCTTAACCAGAATGGGCTAGGGAAAAAATACACATACCTTTGTAACCGGGCGAGATTCTACTTTCAGACGCAACAGGAATTTTTGGGTTAGGTCAATCCGTTCGCGCGATATGGGAGTTTGAAGCCGAGAAATGGTTGACAAGACAACAAATTTCTCGCACTTCTGCTGCTCCAATCGCTTAACCAGAATGGCCTAGGGGAAAAATACAAGTACCGTTGTAATCGGGCGAGTTTCTACATTCAAATGCAATAGGAATTTTTGGGTTAGGTCAATCCGTTCGCGAGATATGGGAGCTTGAAACTAAGAAATGGTTGAGAAGACAACAAATTTTTCGCAATTCTGCTGCTCCGAACGCTTAACCTGAATGGCCTAGGGAAAAAATACGCATACCGTTGTAATCGGGCGAGTTTCTACTTTCAGATGCAATAGGAATTTTTGGGTTAGGTCAATCCGTTCGCGAGATATGGGAGTTTGAAGCCTAGAAATGGCTGAGAAGGCAAAAAATTTTTCGCAATTCTGCTGCTTCAAACGCTTAACCAGAATGGCCTAGGGAAAAAATGCACATACCGTTGTAATCGGGCGTGTTTCGACTTTCAGATGCAATAGGAATTTTTGGGTTAGGTCAATCCGCTCGCGCGATATGGGCGTTTGAAGCCAAGAAATGGTTGAGAAGGCAAAAAATTTTTCGCAATTCTGCTGCTTCAAACGGTTAACCAGAAGGGCCTAGGGAAAAAATACACATACCGTTGTAATCGTGCGAGTTTCTACTTTCAGTTACAATAGGAATTTTTGGGTTAGGTCAATCCGTTCGCGAGACATGGGACTTTGAAGCTAAGAAATGGTCGAGAAGACAACAAATTTTTCGCAATTCTGCTGCTCCAAACGCTTAACCTGAATGGCCTAGGGAAAAAATACGCATACCGTTGTAATCGGGCCAGATTCTACTTTCAGATGCGACAGGAATTCTTGGGTTAGGTCAATCCGTTCGCGAGATATGGGAGTATGAAGCCAAGAAATGGTTGAGAAGGCAAACAATTTTTCGCAATTCTGCTGCTTCAAACGCTTAACCAGAATGGCCTAGGGAAAAAATACACATACCGTTGTAATCGGGCGAGTTTCTACTTTCAGATGCAATAGGAATTTTTGGGTTAGGTCTATCCGTTCGCGAGATATGGGAGTTTGAAGCCAAGAAATGGTGGAGAAGGCAAAAAATTTTTCACAATTCTGCTGCTCCAAACGCTTAACCAGGATGGCCTAGGGAAAAAATGCACATACCGTTGTAATCGGGCGAGTTTCTACTTTCAGATGCAATAGGAATTTTTGGGTTAGGTCAATACGTTCGCGAGATATGGGAGTTTGAAGCCAAGAAATGGTTGAGAAGACAACAAATTTTTCGCAATTCTGCTGCTCCAGTCGCTTAACCAGAATGGGCTAGGGAAAAAATACACATACCTTTGTAACCGGGCGAGATTCTACTTTCAGACGCAACAGGAATTTTTGGGTTAGGTCAATCCGTTCGCGAGATATGGGAGTTTGAAGTCAAGAAATGGTTGAGAAGGAAAAAAATTTTTCGCAATTCTGCTGCTTCAAACGGTTAACCAGAATGGCCTAGGGAAAAAATACGCATACCGTTGTAATCGGGCGAGTTTCTACTTTCAGATGCAATAGGAATTTTTGGGTTAGGTCAATCCGTTCGCGAGATATGGGAGTTTGAAGCTAAGAAATGGTCGAGAAGACAACAAATTTTTCGCAATTCTGCTGCTCCAAACGCTTAACCAGAATGGCATAAGGAAAAAATACACATACCGTTGTAATCGGGCGAGTTTCTACTTTCAGAAGCAACAGGAATTTTTGGGTTAGGTCAATCCGTTCGCGAGAAATGGGAGTTTGAAGACAAGAAATGGTTGAGAAGGCAAAAAATTTTTCGCAATTATGCTGCTCCAAACGCTTAACCAGAATGGCATAAGGAAAAAATACACATACCGTTGTAATCGGGCGAGTTTCTACTTTCAGACGAAACAGGAATTTTTGGGTTAGGTCAAACCGTTCGCAAGATATGGGAGTTTGAAGCCAAGAAATGGTTGAGAAGGCAAAAAATTTTTCGCAATTCTGATGCTCCAAACGCTTAACCAGAATGGCCCAGGGAAAAAATACACATACCGTTGTAATCGGGCGAGTCTCTACTTTCAGATGCAATAGGAATTTTTGGGTTAGGTCAATCCGTTCGCGAGATATGGGTGTTTGAAGCCAAGAAATGGTTGAGAAGGCAAAAAATTTTTCGCAATTATGCTGCCCCAAACGCTTAACCAGAATGGCCTAAGGAAAAAATACACATACCGTTGTAATCGGGCGAGTTTCTACTTTCAGAAGCAACAGGAATTTTTGGGTTAGGTCAATCCGTTCGCGAGATATGGGAGTGTGAAGCCAAGAAATGGTAGAGAAGGCAAAAAATTTTTCACAATTCTGCTGCTCCAAACGCTTAACCAGAATGGCCTAGGGAAAAAATACACATACCGTTATAATCGGGCGAGTTTCTACTTTCAGATGCAATAGGAATTTTTGGGTTAGGTCAATCCGTTCGCGAGATATGGGAGTTCGAAGCCAAGAAATGGTTGAGAAGGCAAAAAATTTTTCGCAATTCTGCTGCTTCAAACGGTTAACAAGAATGGCCTAGGGAAAAAATACACATTCCGTTGTAATCGTGCGAGTTTACACTTTCAGTTACAATAGGAATTTTTGGGTTAGGTCAATCCGTTCGCGAGACATGGGACTTTGAAGCTAAGAAATGGTCGAGAAGACAACAAATTTTTCGCAATTCTGCTGCTCCAAACGCTTAACCAGAATGGGCTAGGGAAAAAATACACATACCTTTGTAACCGGGCGAGTTTCTACTTTCAGACGCAACAGGAATTTTTGGGTTAGGTCAATCCGTTCGCGAGATATGGGAGTTTGAAGCCGAGAAATGGTTGAGCAGACAACAAATTTCTCGCAATTCTGCTGCTCCAATCGCTTAACCAGAATGGCCTAGGGGAAAAATACACATACCGTTATAATCGGGCGGGTTTCTACTTTCAGATGCAATAGGAATTTTTGGGTAAGGTCAATCCGTTCGCGAGATATGGGCGTTTGAAGCCAAGAAATGGTTGAGAAGGCAAAAAATTTTTCGCAATTCTGCTGCTTCAAACGGTTAACCAGAAGGGCCTAGGGAAAAAATACACATACCGTTGTAATCGGGCGAGTTTCTACTTTCAGATGCAATAGGAATTTTTGGGTTAGGTCAATTCGTTCGCGAGACATGGGACTTTGAAGCTAAGAAATGGTCGAGAAGACAACAAATTTTTCGCAATTCTGCTGCTCCAAACGCTTAACCATAATGGCGTAGGGAAAAAATGCACATACCGTTGTAATCGGGCGAGTTTCTACTTTCAGATGCAATAGGAATTTTTGGGTTAGGTCAATACGTTCGCGAGATATGGGAGTTTGAAGCCAAGAAATGGTTGAGAAGACAACAAATTTTTCGCAATTCTGCTGCTCCAGTCGCTTAACCAGAATGGGCTAGGGAAAAAATACACATACCTTTGTAACCGGGCGAGTTTCTACTTTCAGACGCAACAGGAATTTTTGGGTTAGGTCAATCCGTTCGCGAGATATGGGAGTTTGAAGCCGAGAAATGGTTGAGCAGACAACAAATTTCTCGCACTTCTGCTGCTCCAATCGCTTAACCAGAATGGCCTAGGGGAAAAATACAAGTACCGTTGTAATCGGGCGAGTTTCTACATTCAAATGCAATAGGAATTTTTGGGTTAGGTCAATCCGTTCGCGAGATATGGGAGTTTGAAGCCAAGAAATGGTTGAGAAGGCAAAAAATTTCTCGCAATTCTGCTGCTTCAAACGCATAACCAGAATGGCCTAGGGAAAAAATACACATACCTTTGTAATCGGGCGAGTTTCTACTTTCAGATGCAATAGGAATTTTTGGGTTAGGTCAATCCGTTCGCGAGATATGGGAGTTTGAAGCCAAGAAATGGTTGAGAAGGCAAAAAATTTTACGCAATTCTGCTGTTTCAAAGGCTTAACCAGAATGGCCTAGGGAAAAAATACACATACCGTTGTAATCGGGCGAGTTTCTACTTTCAGATGCAATAGGAATTTTTGGGTTAGGTCAATCCGTTCGCGAGATATGGGACTTTGAAGCTAAGAAATGGTTGAGAAGACAACAAATTTTTCGCAATTCTGCTGCTCCAAACGCTTAACCTGAACGGCCTAGGGGAAAAATACAAATACCGTTGTAATTGGGCGAGTTTCTACTTTCAAATGCAATAGGAATTTTTGGGTTAGGTCAATCCGTTCGCTAGATATGGGAGTTTAAAGCTAAGAAATGGTTGAGAAGACAACAAATTTTTCGCAATTCTGCTGCTCCAAACGCTTAACCTGAATGGCCTAGGGAAAAAATACGCATACCGTTGTAATCGGGCGAGTTTCTACTTTCAGATGCAATAGGAATTTTTGGGTTAGGTCAATCCGTTCGCGAGATATGGGAGTTTAAAGCTAAGAAATGGTTGAGAAGACAACAAATTTTTCGCAATTCTGCTGCTCCAGTCGCTTAACCAGAATGGGCTAGGGAAAAAATACACATACCTTTGTAACCGGGCGAGTTTCTACTTTCAGACGCAACAGGAATTTTTGGGTTAGGTCAATCCGTTCGCGAGATATGGGAGTTTGAAGCTAAGAAATGGTTGAGAAGACAACAAATTTTTCGCAATTCTGCTGCTCCAAACGCTTAACCTGAATGGCCTAGGGGAAAAATACAAATACCGTTGTAATCGGGCGAGTTTCTACTTTCAAATGCAATAGGAATTTTTGGGTTAGGTCAATCCGTTCGCGAGATATGGGAGCTTGAAGCTAAGAAATGGTTGAGAAGACAACAAATTTTTCGCAATTCTGCTGCTCCAAACGCTTAACCTGAATGGCCTAGGGAAAAAATACGCATACCGTTGTAATCGGGCCAGATTCTACTTTCAGATGCGACAGGAATTCTTGGGTTAGGTCAATCCGTTCGCGAGATATGGGAGTTTGAAGCCAAGAAATGGTTGAGAAGGCAAAAAATTTCTCGCAATTCTGCTGCTTCAAACGCATAACCAGAATGGCCTAGGGAAAAAATACACATACCTTTGTAATCGGGCGAGTTTCTACTTTCAGATGCAATAGGAATTTTTGGGTTAGGTCAATCCGTTCGCGAGATATGGGAGTTTGAAGCCAAGAAATGGTTGAGAAGGCAAAAAATTTTACGCAATTCTGCTGTTTCAAAGGCTTAACCAGAATGGCCTAGGGAAAAAATACACATACCGTTGTAATCGGGCGAGTTTCTACTTTCAGATGCAATAGGAATTTTTGGGTTAGGTCAATCCGTTCGCGAGATATGGGACTTTGAAGCTAAGAAATGGTTGAGAAGACAACAAATTTTTCGCAATTCTGCTGCTCCAAACGCTTAACCTGAACGGCCTAGGGGAAAAATACAAATACCGTTGTAATTGGGCGAGTTTCTACTTTCAAATGCAATAGGAATTTTTGGGTTAGGTCAATCCGTTCGCTAGATATGGGAGTTTAAAGCTAAGAAATGGTTGAGAAGACAACAAATTTTTCGCAATTCTGCTGCTCCAAACGCTTAACCTGAATGGCCTAGGGGAAAAATACAAATACCGTTGTAATCGGGCGAGTTTCTACTTTCAAATGCAATAGGAATTTTTGGGTTAGGTCGATCCGTTCGCGAGATATGGGAGTTTAAAGCCGAGAAATGGTAGAGAAGGCAAAAAATTTTTCACAATTCTGCTGCTCCAAACGCTTAACCAGAATGGCCTAAGGAAAAAATACACATACCGGTGTAATCGGGCGAGTTTCTACTTTCAGAAGCAACAGGAATTTTTGGGTTAGGTCAATCCGTTCGCGAGATATGGGAATTTGAAGCCAAGAAATGGTAGAGAAGGCAAAAAATTTTTCACAAATCTGCTGCTCCAAACGCTTTACCAGGATGGCCTAAGGAAAAAATACACATACCGTTGTAATCGTGCGAGTTTCTACTTTCAGTTACAATAGGAATTTTTGGGTTAGGTCAATCCGTTCGCGAGACATGGGACTTTGAAGCTAAGAAATGGTCGAGAAGACAACAAATTTTTCGCAATTCTGCTGCTTCAAACGCTTAACCTGAATGGCCTAGGGAAAAAATACGCATACCGTTGTAATCGGGCCAGATTCTACTTTCAGATGCGGCAGGAATTTTTGGGTTAGGTCAATCCGTTCGCGAGATATGGGAGTTTGAAGCCATGAAATGGTTGAGAAGGCAAAAAATTTTTCGCAATTCTGCTGCTTCAAACGCTTAACCAGAATGGCCTAGGGAAAAAATGCACATACCGTTGTAATCGGGCGTGTTTCTACTTTAAGATGCAATAGGAATTTTTGGGTTAGGTCAATCCGCTCGCGCGATATGGGAGTTTGAAGACAAGAAATGGTTGAGAAGGCAAAAAATTTTTTGCAATTCTGCTGTTCCAAACGCTTAACCAGAATGGCCTAAGGAAAGAATACACATACCGTTGTAATCGGGCGAGTTTCTACTTCCAGATGCAACAGGAATTTTTGGGTTAGGTCATTCCGTTCGCGAGATATGGGACTTTGAAGCTATGAAATGGTTGAGAAGACAACAAATTTTTCGCAATTCTGCTGCTCCAAACGCTTAACCTGAATGGCCTAGGAAAAAAATACGCATACCGTTGTAATCGGGCGAGTTTCTACTTTAAGATGCGACAGGAATTTTTGGGTTAGGTCTATCCGTTCGCGAGATATGGGAGTTTGAAGCCAAGAAATGGTTGAGAAGGCAAAAAATTTTTCACAATTCTGCTGCTCCAAACGCTTAACCAGAATGGCCTAGGGAAAAAATACACATACCGTTGTAATAGGGCGAGTTTCTACTTTCAGTTACAATAGGAATTGTTGGGTTAGGTCAATCCGTTCGCGAGATATGGGAGTTTGAAGCCAAGAAATGGTTGAGAAGGCAAAAAATTTTTCGCAATTCTGCTGCTTCAAAGGCTTAACCAGAATGGCCTAGGGAAAAAATACACATACCGTTGTAATCGGGCGAGTTTCTACTTTCAGATGCAATAGGAATTTTTGGGTTAGGTCAATCCGTTCGCGAGATATGGGACTTTGAAGCTAAGAAATGGTTGAGAAGACAACAAATTTTTCGCAATTCTGCTGCTCCAAACGCTTAACCTGAATGGCCTAGGGGAAAAATACAAATACCGTTGTAATCGGGCGAGTTTCTACTTTCAAATGCAATAGGAATTTTTGGGTTAGGTCGATCCGTTCGCGAGATATGGGAGTTTAAAGCTAAGAAATGGTTGAGAAGACAACAAATTTTTCGCAATTCTGCGGCTCCAGTCGCTTAACCAGAATGGGCTAGGGAAAAAATACACATACCTTTGTAATCGGGCGAGTTTCTACTTTCAGAAGCAACAGGAATTTTTGGGTTAGGTCAATCCGTTCGCGAGATATGGGAATTTGAAGCCAAGAAATGGTAGAGAAGGCAAAAAATTTTTCACAAATCTGCTGCTCCAAACGCTTTACCAGGATGGCCTAAGGAAAAAATACACATACCGTTGTAATCGTGCGAGTTTCTACTTTCAGTTACAATAGGAATTTTTGGGTTAGGTCAATCCGTTCGCGAGACATGGGACTTTGAAGCTAAGAAATGGTCGAGAAGACAACAAATTTTTCGCAATTCTGCTGCTTCAAACGCTTAACCAGAATGGCCTAGGGAAAAAATACACATACCGTTGTAATCGGGCGAGTTTCTACTTTCAGATGCAATAGGAATTTTTGGGTTAGGTCTATCCGTTCGCGAGATATGGGAGTTTGAAGCCAAGAAATGGTGGAGAAGGCAAAAAATTTTTCACAATTCTGCTGCTCCAAACGCTTAACCAGGATGGCCTAGGGAAAAAATGCACATACCGTTGTAATCGGGCGAGTTTCTACTTTCAGATGCAATAGGAATTTTTGGGTTAGGTCAATACGTTCGCGAGATATGGGAGTTTGAAGCCAAGAAATGGTTGAGAAGACAACAAATTTTTCGCAATTCTGCTGCTCCAGTCGCTTAACCAGAATGGGCTAGGGAAAAAATACACATACCTTTGTAACCGGGCGAGATTCTACTTTCAGACGCAACAGGAATTTTTGGGTTAGGTCAATCCGTTCGCGAGATATGGGAGTTTGAAGTCAAGAAATGGTTGAGAAGGAAAAAAATTTTTCGCAATTCTGCTGCTTCAAACGGTTAACCAGAATGGCCTAGGGAAAAAATACGCATACCGTTGTAATCGGGCGAGTTTCTACTTTCAGATGCAATAGGAATTTTTGGGTTAGGTCAATCCGTTCGCGAGATATGGGAGTTTGAAGCTAAGAAATGGTCGAGAAGACAACAAATTTTTCGCAATTCTGCTGCTCCAAACGCTTAACCAGAATGGCATAAGGAAAAAATACACATACCGTTGTAATCGGGCGAGTTTCTACTTTCAGAAGCAACAGGAATTTTTGGGTTAGGTCAATCCGTTCGCGAGAAATGGGAGTTTGAAGACAAGAAATGGTTGAGAAGGCAAAAAATTTTTCGCAATTATGCTGCTCCAAACGCTTAACCAGAATGGCATAAGGAAAAAATACACATACCGTTGTAATCGGGCGAGTTTCTACTTTCAGACGAAACAGGAATTTTTGGGTTAGGTCAAACCGTTCGCAAGATATGGGAGTTTGAAGCCAAGAAATGGTTGAGAAGGCAAAAAATTTTTCGCAATTCTGATGCTCCAAACGCTTAACCAGAATGGCCCAGGGAAAAAATACACATACCGTTGTAATCGGGCGAGTCTCTACTTTCAGATGCAATAGGAATTTTTGGGTTAGGTCAATCCGTTCGCGAGATATGGGTGTTTGAAGCCAAGAAATGGTTGAGAAGGCAAAAAATTTTTCGCAATTATGCTGCCCCAAACGCTTAACCAGAATGGCCTAAGGAAAAAATACACATACCGTTGTAATCGGGCGAGTTTCTACTTTCAGAAGCAACAGGAATTTTTGGGTTAGGTCAATCCGTTCGCGAGATATGGGAGTGTGAAGCCAAGAAATGGTAGAGAAGGCAAAAAATTTTTCACAATTCTGCTGCTCCAAACGCTTAACCAGAATGGCCTAGGGAAAAAATACACATACCGTTATAATCGGGCGAGTTTCTACTTTCAGATGCAATAGGAATTTTTGGGTTAGGTCAATCCGTTCGCGAGATATGGGAGTTCGAAGCCAAGAAATGGTTGAGAAGGCAAAAAATTTTTCGCAATTCTGCTGCTTCAAACGGTTAACAAGAATGGCCTAGGGAAAAAATACACATTCCGTTGTAATCGTGCGAGTTTACACTTTCAGTTACAATAGGAATTTTTGGGTTAGGTCAATCCGTTCGCGAGACATGGGACTTTGAAGCTAAGAAATGGTCGAGAAGACAACAAATTTTTCGCAATTCTGCTGCTCCAAACGCTTAACCAGAATGGGCTAGGGAAAAAATACACATACCTTTGTAACCGGGCGAGTTTCTACTTTCAGACGCAACAGGAATTTTTGGGTTAGGTCAATCCGTTCGCGAGATATGGGAGTTTGAAGCCGAGAAATGGTTGAGCAGACAACAAATTTCTCGCAATTCTGCTGCTCCAATCGCTTAACCAGAATGGCCTAGGGGAAAAATACACATACCGTTATAATCGGGCGGGTTTCTACTTTCAGATGCAATAGGAATTTTTGGGTAAGGTCAATCCGTTCGCGAGATATGGGCGTTTGAAGCCAAGAAATGGTTGAGAAGGCAAAAAATTTTTCGCAATTCTGCTGCTTCAAACGGTTAACCAGAAGGGCCTAGGGAAAAAATACACATACCGTTGTAATCGGGCGAGTTTCTACTTTCAGATGCAATAGGAATTTTTGGGTTAGGTCAATTCGTTCGCGAGACATGGGACTTTGAAGCTAAGAAATGGTCGAGAAGACAACAAATTTTTCGCAATTCTGCTGCTCCAAACGCTTAACCATAATGGCGTAGGGAAAAAATGCACATACCGTTGTAATCGGGCGAGTTTCTACTTTCAGATGCAATAGGAATTTTTGGGTTAGGTCAATACGTTCGCGAGATATGGGAGTTTGAAGCCAAGAAATGGTTGAGAAGACAACAAATTTTTCGCAATTCTGCTGCTCCAGTCGCTTAACCAGAATGGGCTAGGGAAAAAATACACATACCTTTGTAACCGGGCGAGTTTCTACTTTCAGACGCAACAGGAATTTTTGGGTTAGGTCAATCCGTTCGCGAGATATGGGAGTTTGAAGCCGAGAAATGGTTGAGCAGACAACAAATTTCTCGCACTTCTGCTGCTCCAATCGCTTAACCAGAATGGCCTAGGGGAAAAATACAAGTACCGTTGTAATCGGGCGAGTTTCTACATTCAAATGCAATAGGAATTTTTGGGTTAGGTCAATCCGTTCGCGAGATATGGGAGTTTGAAGCCAAGAAATGGTTGAGAAGGCAAAAAATTTCTCGCAATTCTGCTGCTTCAAACGCATAACCAGAATGGCCTAGGGAAAAAATACACATACCTTTGTAATCGGGCGAGTTTCTACTTTCAGATGCAATAGGAATTTTTGGGTTAGGTCAATCCGTTCGCGAGATATGGGAGTTTGAAGCCAAGAAATGGTTGAGAAGGCAAAAAATTTTACGCAATTCTGCTGTTTCAAAGGCTTAACCAGAATGGCCTAGGGAAAAAATACACATACCGTTGTAATCGGGCGAGTTTCTACTTTCAGATGCAATAGGAATTTTTGGGTTAGGTCAATCCGTTCGCGAGATATGGGACTTTGAAGCTAAGAAATGGTTGAGAAGACAACAAATTTTTCGCAATTCTGCTGCTCCAAACGCTTAACCTGAACGGCCTAGGGGAAAAATACAAATACCGTTGTAATTGGGCGAGTTTCTACTTTCAAATGCAATAGGAATTTTTGGGTTAGGTCAATCCGTTCGCTAGATATGGGAGTTTAAAGCTAAGAAATGGTTGAGAAGACAACAAATTTTTCGCAATTCTGCTGCTCCAAACGCTTAACCTGAATGGCCTAGGGAAAAAATACGCATACCGTTGTAATCGGGCGAGTTTCTACTTTCAGATGCAATAGGAATTTTTGGGTTAGGTCAATCCGTTCGCGAGATATGGGAGTTTAAAGCTAAGAAATGGTTGAGAAGACAACAAATTTTTCGCAATTCTGCTGCTCCAGTCGCTTAACCAGAATGGGCTAGGGAAAAAATACACATACCTTTGTAACCGGGCGAGTTTCTACTTTCAGACGCAACAGGAATTTTTGGGTTAGGTCAATCCGTTCGCGAGATATGGGAGTTTGAAGCTAAGAAATGGTTGAGAAGACAACAAATTTTTCGCAATTCTGCTGCTCCAAACGCTTAACCTGAATGGCCTAGGGGAAAAATACAAATACCGTTGTAATCGGGCGAGTTTCTACTTTCAAATGCAATAGGAATTTTTGGGTTAGGTCAATCCGTTCGCGAGATATGGGAGCTTGAAGCTAAGAAATGGTTGAGAAGACAACAAATTTTTCGCAATTCTGCTGCTCCAAACGCTTAACCTGAATGGCCTAGGGAAAAAATACGCATACCGTTGTAATCGGGCCAGATTCTACTTTCAGATGCGACAGGAATTCTTGGGTTAGGTCAATCCGTTCGCGAGATATGGGAGTTTGAAGCCAAGAAATGGTTGAGAAGGCAAAAAATTTCTCGCAATTCTGCTGCTTCAAACGCATAACCAGAATGGCCTAGGGAAAAAATACACATACCTTTGTAATCGGGCGAGTTTCTACTTTCAGATGCAATAGGAATTTTTGGGTTAGGTCAATCCGTTCGCGAGATATGGGAGTTTGAAGCCAAGAAATGGTTGAGAAGGCAAAAAATTTTACGCAATTCTGCTGTTTCAAAGGCTTAACCAGAATGGCCTAGGGAAAAAATACACATACCGTTGTAATCGGGCGAGTTTCTACTTTCAGATGCAATAGGAATTTTTGGGTTAGGTCAATCCGTTCGCGAGATATGGGACTTTGAAGCTAAGAAATGGTTGAGAAGACAACAAATTTTTCGCAATTCTGCTGCTCCAAACGCTTAACCTGAACGGCCTAGGGGAAAAATACAAATACCGTTGTAATTGGGCGAGTTTCTACTTTCAAATGCAATAGGAATTTTTGGGTTAGGTCAATCCGTTCGCTAGATATGGGAGTTTAAAGCTAAGAAATGGTTGAGAAGACAACAAATTTTTCGCAATTCTGCTGCTCCAAACGCTTAACCTGAATGGCCTAGGGGAAAAATACAAATACCGTTGTAATCGGGCGAGTTTCTACTTTCAAATGCAATAGGAATTTTTGGGTTAGGTCGATCCGTTCGCGAGATATGGGAGTTTAAAGCCGAGAAATGGTAGAGAAGGCAAAAAATTTTTCACAATTCTGCTGCTCCAAACGCTTAACCAGAATGGCCTAAGGAAAAAATACACATACCGGTGTAATCGGGCGAGTTTCTACTTTCAGAAGCAACAGGAATTTTTGGGTTAGGTCAATCCGTTCGCGAGATATGGGAATTTGAAGCCAAGAAATGGTAGAGAAGGCAAAAAATTTTTCACAAATCTGCTGCTCCAAACGCTTTACCAGGATGGCCTAAGGAAAAAATACACATACCGTTGTAATCGTGCGAGTTTCTACTTTCAGTTACAATAGGAATTTTTGGGTTAGGTCAATCCGTTCGCGAGACATGGGACTTTGAAGCTAAGAAATGGTCGAGAAGACAACAAATTTTTCGCAATTCTGCTGCTTCAAACGCTTAACCTGAATGGCCTAGGGAAAAAATACGCATACCGTTGTAATCGGGCCAGATTCTACTTTCAGATGCGGCAGGAATTTTTGGGTTAGGTCAATCCGTTCGCGAGATATGGGAGTTTGAAGCCATGAAATGGTTGAGAAGGCAAAAAATTTTTCGCAATTCTGCTGCTTCAAACGCTTAACCAGAATGGCCTAGGGAAAAAATGCACATACCGTTGTAATCGGGCGTGTTTCTACTTTAAGATGCAATAGGAATTTTTGGGTTAGGTCAATCCGCTCGCGCGATATGGGAGTTTGAAGACAAGAAATGGTTGAGAAGGCAAAAAATTTTTTGCAATTCTGCTGTTCCAAACGCTTAACCAGAATGGCCTAAGGAAAGAATACACATACCGTTGTAATCGGGCGAGTTTCTACTTCCAGATGCAACAGGAATTTTTGGGTTAGGTCATTCCGTTCGCGAGATATGGGACTTTGAAGCTATGAAATGGTTGAGAAGACAACAAATTTTTCGCAATTCTGCTGCTCCAAACGCTTAACCTGAATGGCCTAGGAAAAAAATACGCATACCGTTGTAATCGGGCGAGTTTCTACTTTAAGATGCGACAGGAATTTTTGGGTTAGGTCTATCCGTTCGCGAGATATGGGAGTTTGAAGCCAAGAAATGGTTGAGAAGGCAAAAAATTTTTCACAATTCTGCTGCTCCAAACGCTTAACCAGAATGGCCTAGGGAAAAAATACACATACCGTTGTAATAGGGCGAGTTTCTACTTTCAGTTACAATAGGAATTGTTGGGTTAGGTCAATCCGTTCGCGAGATATGGGAGTTTGAAGCCAAGAAATGGTTGAGAAGGCAAAAAATTTTTCGCAATTCTGCTGCTTCAAAGGCTTAACCAGAATGGCCTAGGGAAAAAATACACATACCGTTGTAATCGGGCGAGTTTCTACTTTCAGATGCAATAGGAATTTTTGGGTTAGGTCAATCCGTTCGCGAGATATGGGACTTTGAAGCTAAGAAATGGTTGAGAAGACAACAAATTTTTCGCAATTCTGCTGCTCCAAACGCTTAACCTGAATGGGCTAGGGAAAAAATACACATACCTTTGTAACCGGGCGAGTTTCTACTTTCAGACGCAACAGGAATTTTTGGGTTAGGTCAATCCGTTCGCGAGATATGGGAGTTTGAAGCCGAGAAATGGTTGACAAGGCAACAAATTTCTCGCACTTCTGCTGCTCCAATCGCTTAACCAGAGTGGCCTAGGGGAAAAATACAAGTACCGTTGTGATCGGGCGAGTTTCTACATTCAAATGCAATAGAAATTTTTGGGTTAGGTCAATCCGTTCGCGAGATATGGGAGCTTGAAGCTAAGAAATGGTTGAGAAGACAACAAATTTTTCGCAATTCTGCTGCTCCAAACGCTTAACCTGAATGGCCTAGGGGAAAAATACAAATACCGTTGTAATCAGGCGAGTTTCTACTTTCAGATGCGACAGGAATTGTTGGGTTAGTTCAATCCGTTCGCGAGACATGGGACTTTGAAGCTAAGAAATGGTCGAGAAGACAACAAATTTTTCGCAATTCTGCTGCTTCAAACGATTAACCTGAATGGCCTAGGGAAAAAATACGCATACCGTTGTAATCGGGCCAGATTCTACTTTCAGATGCGACAGGAATTTTTGGGTTAGGTCAATCCGTTCGCGAGATATGGGAGTTTGAAGCCGAGAAATGGTTGACAAGACAACAAATTTCTCGCACTTCTGCTGCTCCAATCGCTTAACCAGAATGGCCTATGGGAAAAATACAAGTACCGTTGTAATCGGGCGAGTTTCTACTTTCAAATGCAATAGGAATTTTTGGGTTAGGTCAATCCGTTCGCGAGATATGGGAGTTTAAAGCTAAGAAATGGTTGAGAAGACAACAAATTTTTCGCAATTCTGCTGCTCCAAACGCTTAACCTGAATGGCCTAGGGAAAAAATACGCATACCGTTGTAACCGGGCCAGATTCTACTTTCAGATGCGGCAGGAATTTTTGGGTTAGGTCAATCCGTTCGCGAGATATGGGAGTTTGAAGCCGAGAAATGGTTGACAAGACAACAAATTTCTCGCACTTCTGCTGCTCCAATCGCTTAACCAGAATGGCCTAGGGAAAAAATACGCATACCGTTGTAATCGGGCCAGATTCTACTTTCAGATGCGACAGGAATTTTTGGGTTAGGTCAATCCGTTCGCGAGATATGGGAGTTTGAAGCCAAGAAATGGTTGAGAAGACAACAAATTTTTCGCAATTCTGCTGCTCCAGTCGCTTAACCAGAATGGGCTAGGGAAAAAATACACATACCTTTGTAACCGGGCGAGTTTCTACTTTCAGACGCAACAGGAATTTTTGGGTTAGGTCAATCCGTTCGCGAGATATGGGAGTTTGAAGCCGAGAAATGGTTGACAAGACAACAAATTTCTCGCACTTCTGCTGCTCCAATCGCTTAACCAGAATGGCCTAGGGGAAAAATACAAGTACCGCTGTAATCGGGCCAGATTCTACTTTCAGTTACAATAGGAATTTTTGGGTTAGGTCAAACCGTTCGCGAGACATGGGACTTTGAAGCTAAGAAATGGTCGAGAAGACAACAAATTTTTCGCAATTCTGCTGCTCCAAACGCTTAACCAGAATGGGCTAGGGAAAAAATACACATACCGTTGTAATCGGGCGAGTTTCTACTTTGAGAAGCAACAGCAATTTTTGGGTTAGGTCAATCCGTTCGCGAGATATGGGAGTTTGAAGCTAAGAAATGGTTGAGAAGACAACAAATTTTTCGCAATTCTGCTGCTCCAAACGCTTAACCTGAATGGCCTAGGGAAAAAATACACATACCGTTGTAATCGGGCGAGTTTCTACTTTCAGAAGCAATAGGAATTTTTGGGTAAGGTCATTCCGTTCGCGAGATATGGGAGTTTGAAGACAAGAAATGGTTGAGAAGGCAAAAAATTTTTCGCAATTATGCTGCTCCAAACGCTTAACCAAAATGGCCTAAGGAAAAAATACACATACCGTTGTAATCGGGCGAGTTTCTACTTTCAGAAGCAACAGGAATTTTTGGGTTTGGTCAATCCGTTTGCGAGATATGGGAGTTTGAAGCCAAGAAATGGTTGAGAAGGCAAGAAATTTTTCGCAATTCTGCTGCTTCAAACGCTTAACCAGAATGGCCTATGGGAAAAATACAAGTACCGTTGTAATCGGGCGAGTTTCTACTTTCAAATGCAATAGGAATTTTTGGGTTAGGTCAATCCGTTCGCGAGATATGGGAGTTTAAAGCTAAGAAATGGTTGAGAAGACAACAAATTTTTCGCAATTCTGCTGCTCCAAACGCTTAACCTGAATGGCCTAGGGAAAAAATACGCATACCGTTGTAACCGGGCCAGATTCTACTTTCAGATGCGGCAGGAATTTTTGGGTTAGGTCAATCCGTTCGCGAGATATGGGAGTTTGAAGCCGAGAAATGGTTGACAAGACAACAAATTTCTCGCACTTCTGCTGCTCCAATCGCTTAACCAGAATGGCCTAGGGAAAAAATACGCATACCGTTGTAATCGGGCCAGATTCTACTTTCAGATGCGACAGGAATTTTTGGGTTAGGTCAATCCGTTCGCGAGATATGGGAGTTTGAAGCCAAGAAATGGTTGAGAAGACAACAAATTTTTCGCAATTCTGCTGCTCCAGTCGCTTAACCAGAATGGGCTAGGGAAAAAATACACATACCTTTGTAACCGGGCGAGTTTCTACTTTCAGACGCAACAGGAATTTTTGGGTTAGGTCAATCCGTTCGCGAGATATGGGAGTTTGAAGCCGAGAAATGGTTGACAAGACAACAAATTTCTCGCACTTCTGCTGCTCCAATCGCTTAACCAGAATGGCCTAGGGAAAAAATACGCATACCGTTGTAATCGGGCCAGATTCTACTTTCAGTTACAATAGGAATTTTTGGGTTAGGTCAAACCGTTCGCGAGACATGGGACTTTGAAGCTAAGAAATGGTCGAGAAGACAACAAATTTTTCGCAATTCTGCTGCTCCAAACGCTTAACCAGAATGGGCTAGGGAAAAAATACACATACCGTTGTAATCGGGCGAGTTTCTACTTTGAGAAGCAACAGCAATTTTTGGGTTAGGTCAATCCGTTCGCGAGATATGGGAGTTTGAAGCTAAGAAATGGTTGAGAAGACAACAAATTTTTCGCAATTCTGCTGCTCCAAACGCTTAACCTGAATGGCCTAGGGAAAAAATACACATACCGTTGTAATCGGGCGAGTTTCTACTTTCAGAAGCAATAGGAATTTTTGGGTAAGGTCATTCCGTTCGCGAGATATGGGAGTTTGAAGACAAGAAATGGTTGAGAAGGCAAAAAATTTTTCGCAATTATGCTGCTCCAAACGCTTAACCAAAATGGCCTAAGGAAAAAATACACATACCGTTGTAATCGGGCGAGTTTCTACTTTCAGAAGCAACAGGAATTTTTGGGTTAGGTCAATCCGTTTGCGAGATATGGGAGTTTGAAGCCAAGAAATGGTTGAGAAGGCAAGAAATTTTTCGCAATTCTGCTGCTTCAAACGCTTAACCAGAATGGCCTATGGGAAAAATACAAGTACCGTTGTAATCGGGCGAGTTTCTACTTTCAGACGCAATAGGAATTTTTGGGAAAGGTCATTCCGTTCGCGAGATATGGGAGTTTGAAGACAAGAAATGGTTGAGAAGGCAAAAAATTTTTCGCAATTATGCTGCTCCAAACGCTTAACCAGAATGGCCTAAGGAAAAAATACACATACCGTTGTAATCGGGCGAGTTTCTACTTTCAGAAGCAACAGGAATTTTTTGTTAGGTCAATCCGTTCGCGAGAAATGGGAGTTTGAAGCCAAGAAATGGTAGAGAAAGCAAAAAATGTTTCACAATTCTGCTGCTCCAAACGCTTAACCAGAATGGCCTAGGGAAAAAATACACATACCGTTATAATCGGGCGAGTTTCTACTTTCAGATGCAATAGGAATTTTTGGATTATGTCAATCCGTTCGCGAGATATGGGAGTTTGAATCCAAGAAATGGTTGAGAAGGCAAACAATTTTTCGCAATTCTGATGCTTCAAACGGTTAAACAGAATGGCCTAGGGAAAAAATACACATACCGTTGTAATCGTGCGAGTTTCTACTTTCAGTTACAAATGGAATTTTTGGGTTAGGTCAATCCGTTCGCGAGACATGGGACTTTGAATCTAAGAAATGGTCGAGAAGACAACAAATTTTTCGCAATTCTGCTGCTCCAAACGCTTAACCAGAATGGGCTAGTGAAAAAATACACATACCGTTGTAATCGGGCGAGTTTCTACTTTCAGAAGCAACAGGAATTTTTGGGTTAGGTCAATCCGTTCGCGAGATATGGGAGTTTGAAGACAAGAAATGGTTGAGAAGGCAAAAAATTTTTCGCAATTCTGCTGCTCCAAACGCTTAACCAGAATGGCCTAAGGGAAAAATACCCATACCGTTCTAATCGGGCGAGTTTCTACTTCCAGATGCAACAGGAATTTTTGGGTTAGGTCAATCCGTTCGCGAGATATGGGAGTTTGAAGACAAGAAATGGTTGAGGAGGCAAAAAATTTCTCGCAATTATGCTGCTCCAAACGCTTAACCAGAATGGCCTAAGGAAAAAATACACATACCGTTGTAATCGGGCGAGTTTCTACTTTCAGAAGCAACAGGAATTTTTGGGTTAGGTCAATCCGTTCGCGAGATATGGGAGTGTGAAGCCAAGAAATGGTAGAGAAGGCAAAAAATTTTTCACAATTCTGCTGCTCCAAACGCTTAACCGGAATGGCCTAGGGAAAAAATAGAAATACCGTTATAATCGGGCGAGTTTCTACTTTCAGATGCAATAGGAATTTTTGGGTTAGGTCAATCCGTTCGCGAGATATGGGAGTTCGAAGCCAAGAAATGGTTGAGAAGGCAAAAAATTTTTCGTAATTCTGCTGCTTCAAACGGTTAACCAGAATGGCCTAGGGAAAAAATACACATTCCGTTGTAATCGTGCGAGTTTCTACTTTCAGTTACAATAGGAATTTTTGGGTTAGGTCAATCCGTTCGCGAGACATGGGACTTTTAAGCTAAGAAATGGTCGAGAAGACAACAAATTTTTCGCAATTCTGCTGCTCCAAACGCTTAACCAGAACGGGCTAGTGAAAAAATACACATACCGTTGTAATCGGGCGCGTTTCTACTTTCAGAAGCAACAGGAATTTTTGGGTTAGGTCAATCCGTTCGCGAGATATGGGAGTTTGAAGCTAAGAAATGGTTGAGAAGACAACAAATTTTTCGCAATTCTGCTGCTCCAAACGCTTAACCTGAATGGCCTAGGGAAAAAATACGCATACCGTTCTAATCGGGCGAGTTTCTACTTCCAGATGCAACAGGAATTTTTGGGTTAGGTCAATCCGTTCGCGAGATATGGGAGTTTGAAGACAAGAAATGGTTGAGGAGGCAAAAAATTTTTCGCAATTATGTTGCTCCAAACGCTTAACCAGAATGGCCTAAGGAAAAAATACACATACCGTTGTAATCGGCCGAGTTTCCACTTTCAGAAGCAACAGGAATTTTTGGGTTAGGTCAATCCGTTCGCGAGTTGTGGGAGTTTGAAGCCAAGAAATGGTAGAGAAGGCAAAAAATTTTTCACAATTCTGCTGCTCCAAACGCTTAACCAGAATGGCCTAAGGAAAAAATACACATACCGTTGTAATCGGGCGAGTTTCTACTTTCAGAAGCAACAGGAATTTTTGGGTTAGGTCAATCCGTTCGCGAGATATGGGAATTTGAAGCCAAGAAATGGTAGAGAAGGCAAAAAATTTTTCACAAATCTGCTGCTCCAAACGCTTAACCAGGATGGCCTAAGGTAAAAATACACATACCGTTGTAATCGTGCGAGTTTCTACTTTCAGTTACAATAGGAATTTTTGGGTTAGGTCAATCCGTTCGCGAGACATGGGACTTTTAAGCTAAGAAATGGTCGAGAAGACAACAAATTTTTCGCAATTCTGCTGCTTCAAACGCTTAACCTGAATGGCCTAGGGAAAAAATACGCATACCGTTGTAATCGGGCCAGATTCTACTTTCAGATGCGACAGGAATTTTTGGGTTAGGTCAATCCGTTCGCGAGATATGGGAGTTTGAAGCTAAGAAATGGTTGAGAAGACAACAAATTTTTCGCAATTCTGCTGCTCCAAACGCTTAACCTGAATGGCCTAGGGAAAAAATACGCATACCGTTGTAATCGGGCCAGATTCTACTTTCAGATGCGACAGGAATTTTTGGGTTATGTCAATCCGTTTGCGAGATATGGGAGTTTGAAGACAAGAAATGGTTGAGAAGGCAAAAAATTTTTCGCAATTCTGCTGCTCCAAACGCTTAACCAGAATGGCCTAAGGGAAAAATACCCATACCGTTCTAATCGGGCGAGTTTCTACTTCCAGATGCAACAGGAATTTTTGGGTTAGGTCAATCCGTTCGCGAGATATGGGAGTTTGAAGCCAAGAAATGGTAGAGAAGGCAAAAAATTTTTCACAATTCTGCTGCTCCAAACGCTTAACCAGAATGGCCTAGGGAAAAAATACACATACCGTTATAATCGGGCGAGTTTCTACTTTCAGATGCAATAGGAATTTTTGGGTTAGGTCAATCTGTTCGCGAGATATGGGCGTTTGAAGCCAAGAAATGGTTGAGAAGGCAAAAAATTTTTCGCAATTCTGCTGCTTCAAACGGTTAACCAGAAGGTCCTAGGGAAAAAATACACATACCGTTGTAATCGGGCGAGTTTCTACTTTCAGATGCAATAGGAATTTTTGGGTTAGGTCAATTCGTTCGCGAGACATGGGACTTTGAAGCTAAGAAATGGTCGAGAAGACAACAAATTTTTCGCAATTCTGCTGCTCCAGTCGCTTAACCAGAATGGGCTAGGGAAAAAATACACATACCTTTGTAACCGGGCGAGTTTCTACTTTCAGACGCAACAGGAATTTTTGGGTTAGGTCAATCCGTTCGCGAGATATGGGAGTTTGAAGCCAAGAAATGGTAGAGAAGGCAAAAAATTTTTCACAATTCTGCTGCTCCAAACGCTTAACCAGGATGGCCTAGGGAAAAAATGCACATACCGTTGTAATCGGGCGAGTTTCTACTTTCAGATGCAATAGGAATTTTTGGGTTAGGTCAATACGTTCGCGAGATATGGGAGTTTGAAGCCAAGAAATGGTTGAGAAGACAACAAATTTTTCGCAATTCTGCTGCTCCAATCGCTTAACCAGAATGGCCTAGGGGAAAAATACAAGTACCGTTGTAATCGGGCGAGTTTCTACTTTCAATTGCAATAGGAATTTTTGGGTTAGGTCAATCCGTTCGCAAGATATGGGAGTTTAAAGCTAAGAAATGGTTGAGAAGGCAAAAAATTTTTCGCAATTATGTTGCTCCAAACGCTTAACCAGAATGGCCTAAGGAAAAAATACACATACCGTTGTAATCGGGCGAGTTTCCACTTTCAGAAGCAACAGGAATTTTTGGGTTAGGTCAATCCGTTCGCGAGTTGTGGGAGTTTGAAGCCAAGAAATGGTAGAGAAGGCAAAAAATTTTTCACAATTCTGCTGCTCCAAACGCTTAACCAGAATGGCCTAAGGAAAAAATACACATACCGTTGTAATCGGGCGAGTTTCTACTTTCAGAAGCAACAGGAATTTTTGGGTTAGGTCAATCCGTTCGCGAGATATGGGAATTTGAAGCCAAGAAATGGTAGAGAAGGCAAAAAATTTTTCACAAATTTGCTGCTCCAAACGCTTAACCAGGATGGCCTAAGGTAAAAATACACATACCGTTGTAATCGTGCGAGTTTCTACTTTCAGTTACAATAGGAATTTTTGGGTTAGGTCAATCCGTTCGCGAGACATGGGACTTTTAAGCTAAGAAATGGTCGAGAAGACAACAAATTTTTCGCAATTCTGCTGCTTCAAACGCTTAACCTGAATGGCCTAGGGAAAAAATACGCATACCGTTGTAATCGGGCCAGATTCTACTTTCAGATGCGACAGGAATTTTTGGGTTAGGTCAATCCGTTCGCGAGATATGGGAGTTTGAAGCCAAGAAATGGTAGAGAAGGCAAAAAATTTTTCACAATTCTGCTGCTCCAAACGCTTAACCAGAATGGCCTAGGGAAAAAATACACATACCGTTATAATCGGGCGAGTTTCTACTTTCAGATGCAATAGGAATTTTTGGGTTAGGTCAATCTGTTCGCGAGATATGGGCGTTTGAAGCCAAGAAATGGTTGAGAAGGCAAAAAATTTTTCGCAATTCTGCTGCTTCAAACGGTTAACCAGAAGGTCCTAGGGAAAAAATACACATACCGTTGTAATCGGGCGAGTTTCTACTTTCAGATGCAATAGGAATTTTTGGGTTAGGTCAATTCGTTCGCGAGACATGGGACTTTGAAGCTAAGAAATGGTCGAGAAGACAACAAATTTTTCGCAATTCTGCTGCTCCAGTCGCTTAACCAGAATGGGCTAGGGAAAAAATACACATACCTTTGTAACCGGGCGAGTTTCTACTTTCAGACGCAACAGGAATTTTTGGGTTAGGTCAATCTGTTCGCGAGACATGGGACTTTGAAGCTAAGAATTGGTCGAGAAGACAACAAATTTTTCGCAATTCTGCTGCTCCAAACGCTTAACCAGAACGGGCTAGTGAAAAAATACACATACCGTTGTAATCGGGCGCGTTTCTACTTTCAGAAGCAACAGGAATTTTTGGGTTAGGTCAATCCGTTCGCGAGATATGGGAGTTTGAAGCTAAGAAATGGTTGAGAAGACAACAAATTTTTCGCAATTCTGCTGCTCCAAACGCTTAACCTGAATGGCCTAGGGAAAAAATACGCATACCGTTGTAATCGGGCCAGATTCTACTTTCAGATGCGACAGGAATTTTTGGGTTATGTCAATCCGTTTGCGAGATATGGGAGTTTGAAGACAAGAAATGGTTGAGAAGGCAAAAAATTTTTCGCAATTCTGCTGCTCCAAACGCTTAACCAGAATGGCCTAAGGGAAAAATACCCATACCGTTCTAATCGGGCGAGTTTCTACTTCCAGATGCAACAGGAATTTTTGGGTTAGGTCAATCCGTTCGCGAGATATGGGAGTTTGAAGACAAGAAATGGTTGAGGAGGCAAAAAATTTTTCGCAATTATGTTGCTCCAAACGCTTAACCAGAATGGCCTAAGGAAAAAATACACATACCGTTGTAATCGGGCGAGTTTCCACTTTCAGAAGCAACAGGAATTTTTGGGTTAGGTCAATCCGTTCGCGAGTTGTGGGAGTTTGAAGCCAAGAAATGGTCGAGAAGACAACAAATTTTTCGCAATTCTGCTGCTCCAAACGCTTAACCAGAACGGGCTAGTGAAAAAATACACATACCGTTGTAATCGGGCGCGTTTCTACTTTCAGAAGCAACAGGAATTTTTGGGTTAGGTCAATCCGTTCGCGAGATATGGGAGTTTGAAGCTAAGAAATGGTTGAGAAGACAACAAATTTTTCGCAATTCTGCTGCTCCAAACGCTTAACCTGAATGGCCTAGGGAAAAAATACGCATACCGTTGTAATCGGGCCAGATTCTACTTTCAGATGCGACAGGAATTTTTGGGTTATGTCAATCCGTTTGCGAGATATGGGAGTTTGAAGACAAGAAATGGTTGAGAAGGCAAAAAATTTTTCGCAATTCTGCTGCTCCAAACGCTTAACCAGAATGGCCTAAGGGAAAAATACCCATACCGTTCTAATCGGGCGAGTTTCTACTTCCAGATGCAACAGGAATTTTTGGGTTAGGTCAATCCGTTCGCGAGATATGGGAGTTTGAAGACAAGAAATGGTTGAGGAGGCAAAAAATTTTTCGCAATTATGTTGCTCCAAACGCTTAACCAGAATGGCCTAAGGAAAAAATACACATACCGTTGTAATCGGGCGAGTTTCCACTTTCAGAAGCAACAGGAATTTTTGGGTTAGGTCAATCCGTTCGCGAGTTGTGGGAGTTTGAAGCCAAGAAATGGTAGAGAAGGCAAAAAATTTTTCACAATTCTGCTGCTCCAAACGCTTAACCAGAATGGCCTAAGGAAAAAATACACATACCGTTGTAATCGGGCGAGTTTCTACTTTCAGAAGCAACAGGAATTTTTGGGTTAGGTCAATCCGTTCGCGAGATATGGGAATTTGAAGCCAAGAAATGGTAGAGAAGGCAAAAAATTTTTCACAAATCTGCTGCTCCAAACGCTTAACCAGGATGGCCTAAGGTAAAAATACACATACCGTTGTAATCGTGCGAGTTTCTACTTTCAGTTACAATAGGAATTTTTGGGTTAGGTCAATCCGTTCGCGAGACATGGGACTTTTAAGCTAAGAAATGGTCGAGAAGACAACAAATTTTTCGCAATTCTGCTGCTTCAAACGCTTAACCTGAATGGCCTAGGGAAAAAATACGCATACCGTTGTAATCGGGCCAGATTCTACTTTCAGATGCGACAGGAATTTTTGGGTTAGGTCAATCCGTTCGCGAGATATGGGAGTTTGAAGCCAAGAAATGGTAGAGAAGGCAAAAAATTTTTCACAATTCTGCTGCTCCAAACGCTTAACCAGAATGGCCTAGGGAAAAAATACACATACCGTTATAATCGGGCGAGTTTCTACTTTCAGATGCAATAGGAATTTTTGGGTTAGGTCAATCTGTTCGCGAGATATGGGCGTTTGAAGCCAAGAAATGGTTGAGAAGGCAAAAAATTTTTCGCAATTCTGCTGCTTCAAACGGTTAACCAGAAGGTCCTAGGGAAAAAATACACATACCGTTGTAATCGGGCGAGTTTCTACTTTCAGATGCAATAGGAATTTTTGGGTTAGGTCAATTCGTTCGCGAGACATGGGACTTTGAAGCTAAGAAATGGTCGAGAAGACAACAAATTTTTCGCAATTCTGCTGCTCCAGTCGCTTAACCAGAATGGGCTAGGGAAAAAATACACATACCTTTGTAACCGGGCGAGTTTCTACTTTCAGACGCAACAGGAATTTTTGGGTTAGGTCAATCCGTTCGCGAGATATGGGAGTTTGAAGCCAAGAAATGGTAGAGAAGGCAAAAAATTTTTCACAATTCTGCTGCTCCAAACGCTTAACCAGGATGGCCTAGGGAAAAAATGCACATACCGTTGTAATCGGGCGAGTTTCTACTTTCAGATGCAATAGGAATTTTTGGGTTAGGTCAATACGTTCGCGAGATATGGGAGTTTGAAGCCAAGAAATGGTTGAGAAGACAACAAATTTTTCGCAATTCTGCTGCTCCAGTCGCTTAACCTGAATGGGCTAGGGAAAAAATACACATACCTTTGTAATCGGGCGAGTTTCTACTTTCAAATGCAATAGGAATTTTTGGGTTAGGTCAATCCGTTCGCGAGATATGGGAGTTTAAAGCTAAGAAATGGTTGAGAATACAACAAATTTTTCGCAATTCTGCTGCTCCAGTCGCTTAACCAGAATGGGCTAGGGAAAAAATACACATACCTTTGTAAACGGGCGAGTTTCTACTTTCAGACGCAACAGGAATTTTTGGGTTAGGTCAATCCGTTCGCGAGATATGGGAGTTTGAAGTCAAGAAATGGTTGAGAAGGCAAAAAATTTTTCGCAATTCTGCTGCTCCAAACGCTTAACCAGAATGGCCTAGGGAAAAAATGCACATACCGTTGTAATCGGGCGTGTTTCTACTTTCAGATGCAATAGGAATTTTTGGGTTAGGTCAATCCGCTCGCGCGATATGGGAGTTTGAAGACAAGAAATGGTTGAGAAGGCAAAAAATTTTTCGCAATTCTGCTGCTCCAAACGCTTAACCAGAATGGCCTAAGGAAAGAATACACATACCGTTGTAATCGGGCGAGTTTCTACTTCCAGATGCAACAGGAATTTTTGGGTTAGGTCAATCCGTTCGCGAGATATGGGACTTTGAAGCTAAGAAATGGTTGAGAAGACAACAAATTTTTCGCAATTCTGCTGCTCCAAACGCTTAACCTGAATGGCCTAGGGAAAAAATACGCATACCGTAGTAATCGGGCCAGATTCTACTTTCAGATGCGACAGGAATTTTTGGGTTAGGTCAATCCGTTCGCGAGATATGGGAGTTTGAAGCCAAGAAATGGTTGAGAAGACAACAAATTTTTCGCAATTCTGCTGCTCCAAACGCTTAACCAGAGTGGCCTAGGGAAAAAATACGCATACCGTTGTAATCGGGCGAGATTCTACTTTAAGAAGCGACAGGAATTTTTGGGTTAGGTCAATCCGTTCGCGAGAAATGGGAGTTTGAAGCTAAGAAATGGTTGAGAAGACAACAAATTTTTCGCAATTCTGCTGCTCCAAACGCTTAACCTGAATGGCCTAGGGAAAAAATACACATACCGTTGTAATCGGGCGAGTTTCTACTTTCAGATGCAATAGGAATTTTTGGGTTAGGTCAATTCGTTCGCGAGACATGGGACTTTGAAGCTAAGAAATGGTCGAGAAGACAACAAATTTTTCGCAATTCTGCTGCTCCAGTCGCTTAACCAGAATGGGCTAGGGAAAAAATACACATACCTTTGTAACCGGGCGAGTTTCTACTTTCAGACGCAACAGGAATTTTTGGGTTAGGTCAATCCGTTCGCGAGATATGGGAGTTTGAAGCCAAGAAATGGTAGAGAAGGCAAAAAATTTTTCACAATTCTGCTGCTCCAAACGCTTAACCAGGATGGCCTAGGGAAAAAATGCACATACCGTTGTAATCGGGCGAGTTTCTACTTTCAGATGCAATAGGAATTTTTGGGTTAGGTCAATACGTTCGCGAGATATGGGAGTTTGAAGCCAAGAAATGGTTGAGAAGACAACAAATTTTTCGCAATTCTGCTGCTCCAGTCGCTTAACCTGAATGGGCTAGGGAAAAAATACACATACCTTTGTAATCGGGCGAGTTTCTACTTTCAAATGCAATAGGAATTTTTGGGTTAGGTCAATCCGTTCGCGAGATATGGGAGTTTAAAGCTAAGAAATGGTTGAGAATACAACAAATTTTTCGCAATTCTGCTGCTCCAGTCGCTTAACCAGAATGGGCTAGGGAAAAAATACACATACCTTTGTAAACGGGCGAGTTTCTACTTTCAGACGCAACAGGAATTTTTGGGTTAGGTCAATCCGTTCGCGAGATATGGGAGTTTGAAGTCAAGAAATGGTTGAGAAGGCAAAAAATTTTTCGCAATTCTGCTGCTCCAAACGCTTAACCAGAATGGCCTAGGGAAAAAATGCACATACCGTTGTAATCGGGCGTGTTTCTACTTTCAGATGCAATAGGAATTTTTGGGTTAGGTCAATCCGCTCGCGCGATATGGGAGTTTGAAGACAAGAAATGGTTGAGAAGGCAAAAAATTTTTCGCAATTCTGCTGCTCCAAACGCTTAACCAGAATGGCCTAAGGAAAGAATACACATACCGTTGTAATCGGGCGAGTTTCTACTTCCAGATGCAACAGGAATTTTTGGGTTAGGTCAATCCGTTCGCGAGATATGGGACTTTGAAGCTAAGAAATGGTTGAGAAGACAACAAATTTTTCGCAATTCTGCTGCTCCAAACGCTTAACCTGAATGGCCTAGGGAAAAAATACGCATACCGTAGTAATCGGGCCAGATTCTACTTTCAGATGCGACAGGAATTTTTGGGTTAGGTCAATCCGTTCGCGAGATATGGGAGTTTGAAGCCAAGAAATGGTTGAGAAGACAACAAATTTTTCGCAATTCTGCTGCTCCAAACGCTTAACCAGAGTGGCCTAGGGAAAAAATACGCATACCGTTGTAATCGGGCGAGATTCTACTTTAAGAAGCGACAGGAATTTTTGGGTTAGGTCAATCCGTTCGCGAGAAATGGGAGTTTGAAGCTAAGAAATGGTTGAGAAGACAACAAATTTTTCGCAATTCTGCTGCTCCAAACGCTTAACCTGAATGGCCTAGGGAAAAATACCCATACCGTTCTAATCGGGCGAGTTTCTACTTCCAGATGCAACAGGAATTTTTGGGTTAGGTCAATCCGTTCGCGAGATATGGGAGTTTGAAGACAAGAAATGGTTGAGGAGGCAAAAAATTTCTCGCAATTATGCTGCTCCAAACGCTTAACCAGAATGGCCTAAGGAAAAAATACACATACCGTTGTAATCGGGCGAGTTTCTACTTTCAGAAGCAACAGGAATTTTTGGGTTAGGTCAATCCGTTCGCGAGATATGGGAGTGTGAAGCCAAGAAATGGTAGAGAAGGCAAAAAATTTTTCACAATTCTGCTGCTCCAAACGCTTAACCAGAATGGCCTAGGGAAAAAATACAAACACCGTTATAATCGGGCGAGTTTCTACTTTCAGATGCAATAGGAATTTTTGGGTTAGGTCAATCCGTTCGCGAGATATGGGAGTTCGAAGCCAAGAAATGGTTGAGAAGGCAAAAAATTTTTCGTAATTCTGCTGCTTCAAACGGTTAACCAGAATGGCCTAGGGAAAAAATATACATTCCGTTGTAATCGTGCGAGTTTCTACTTTCAGTTACAATAGGAATTTTTGGGTTAGGTCAATCCGTTCGCGAGACATGGGACTTTGAAGCTAAGAAATGGTCGAGAAGACAACAAATTTTTCGCAATTCTGCTGCTCCAAACGCTTAACCAGAATGGGCTAGTGAAAAAATACACATACCGTTGTAATCGGGCGAGTTTCTACTTTCAGATGCAACAGGAATTTTTGGGTTAGGTCAATCCGTTCGCGAGATATGGGAGTTTGAAGCTAAGAAATGGTTGAGAAGACAACAAATTTTTCGCAATTCTGCTGCTCCAAACGCTTAACCTGAATGGCCTAGGGAAAAAATACGCATACCGTTGTAATCGGGCCAGATTCTACTTTCAGATGCGACAGGAATTTTTGGGTTATGTCAATCCGTTTGCGAGATATGGGAGTTTGAAGACAAGAAATGGTTGAGAAGGCAAAAAATTTTTCGCAATTCTGCTGCTCCAAACGCTTAACCAGAATGGCCTAAGGGAAAAATACCCATACCGTTCTAATCGGGCGAGTTTCTACTTCCAGATGCAACAGGAATTTTTGGGTTAGGTCAATCCGTTCGCGAGATATGGGAGTTTGAAGACAAGAAATGGTTGAGGAGGCAAAAAATTTTTCGCAATTATGTTGCTCCAAACGCTTAACCAGAATGGCCTAAGGAAAAAATACACATACCGTTGTAATCGGGCGAGTTTCCACTTTCAGAAGCAACAGGAATTTTTGGGTTAGGTCAATCCGTTCGCGAGATGTGGGAGTTTGAAGCCAAGAAATGGTAGAGAAGGCAAAAAATTTTTCACAATTCTGCTGCTCCAAACGCTTAACCAGAATGGCCTAAGGAAAAAATACACATACCGTTGTAATCGGGCGAGTTTCTACTTTCAGAAGCAACAGGAATTTTTGGGTTAGGTCAATCCGTTCGCGAGATATGGGAATTTGAAGCCAAGAAATGGTAGAGAAGGCAAAAAATTTTTCACAAATCTGCTGCTCCAAACGCTTAACCAGGATGGCCTAAGGAAAAAATACACATACCGTTGTAATCGTGCGAGTTTCTACTTTCAGTTACAATAGGAATTTTTGGGTTAGGTCAATCCGTTCGCGAGACATGGGACTTTTAAGCTAAGAAATGGTCGAGAAGACAACAAATTTTTCGCAATTCTGCTGCTTCAAACGCTTAACCTGAATGGCCTAGGGAAAAAATACGCATACCGTTGTAATCGGGCCAGATTCTACTTTCAGATGCGACAGGAACTTTTGGGTTATGTCAATCCGTTTGCGAGATATGGGAGTTTGAAGACAAGAAATGGTTGAGAAGGCAAAAAATTTTTCGCAATTCTGCTGCTCCAAACGCTTAACCAGAACGGCCTAAGGGAAAAATACCCATACCGTTCTAATCGGGCGAGTTTCTACTTCCAGATGCAACAGGAATTTTTGGGTTAGGTCAATCCGTTCGCGAGATATGGGAGTTTGAAGACAAGAAATGGTTGAGGAGGCAAAAAATTTTTCGCAATTATGTTGCTCCAAACGCTTAACCAGAATGGCCTAAGGAAAAAATACACATACCGTTGTAATCGGGCCAGATTCTACTTTCAGATGCGACAGGAATTTTTGGGTTAGGTCAATCCGTTCGCGAGATATGGGAGTTTGAAGCCAAGAAATGGTAGAGAAGGCAAAAAATTTTTCACAATTCTGCTGCTCCAAACGCTTAACCAGAATGGCCTAGGGAATAAATACACATACCGTTATAATCGGGCGAGTTTCTACTTTCAGATGCAATAGGAATTTTTGGGTTAGGTCAATCTGTTCGCGAGATATGGGCGTTTGAAGCCAAGAAATGGTTGAGAAGGCAAAAAATTTTTCGCAATTCTGCTGCTTCAAACGGTTAACCAGAAGGGCCTAGGGAAAAAATACACATACCGTTGTAATCGGGCGAGTTTCTACTTTCAGATGCAATAGGAATTTTTGGGTTAGGTCAATTCGTTCGCGAGACATGGGACTTTGAAGCTAAGAAATGGTCGAGAAGACAACAAATTTTTCGCAATTCTGCTGCTCCAGTCGCTTAACCAGAATGGGCTAGGGAAAAAATACACATACCTTTGTAACCGGGCGAGTTTCTACTTTCAGACGCAACAGGAATTTTTGGGTTAGGTTAATCCGTTCGCGAGATATGGGAGTTTGAAGCCAAGAAATGGTAGAGAAGGCAAAAAATTTTTCACAATTCTGCTGCTCCAAACGGTTAACCAGGATGGCCTAGGGAAAAAATGCACATACCGTTGTAATCGGGCGAGTTTCTACTTTCAGATGCAATAGGAACTTTTGGGTTAGGTCAATACGTTCGCGAGATATGGGAGTTTGAAGCCAAGAAATGGTTGAGAAGACAACAAATTTTTCGCAATTCTGCTGCTCCAGTCGCTTAACCTGAATGGGCTAGGGAAAAAATACACATACCTTTGTAATCGGGCGAGTTTCTACTTTCAAATGCAATAGGAATTTTTGGGTTAGGCCAATCCGTTCGCGAGATATGGGAGTTTAAAGCTAAGAAATGGTTGAGAATACAACAAATTTTTCGCAATTCTGCTGCTCCAGTCGCTTAACCAGAATGGGCTAGGGAAAAAATACACATACCTTTGTAACCGGGCGAGTTTCTACTTTCAGACGCAACAGGAATTTTTGGGTTAGGTCAATCCGTTCGCGAGATATGGGAGTTTGAAGCCGAGAAATGGTTGACAAGACAACAAATTTCTCGCACTTCTGCTGCTCCAATCGCTTAACCAGAATGGCCTAGGGGAAAAATACAAGTACCGTTGTAATCGGGCGAGTTTCTACTTTCAATTGCAATAGGAATTTTTGGGTTAGGTCAATCCGTTCGCAAGATATGGGAGTTTAAAGCTAAGAAATGGTTGAGAAGACAACAAACTTTTCGCAATTCTGCTGCTCCAAACGCTTAACCTGAATGGCCTAGGGAAAAAATACGCATACCGTTGTAATCGGGCCAGATTCTACTTTCAGATGCGGCACGAATTTTTGGGTTAGGTCAATCCGTTCGCGAGATATGGGAGTTTGAAGTCAAGAAATGGTTGAGAAGGCAAAAAATTTTTCGCAATTCTGCTGCTTCAAACGCTTAACCAGAATGGCCTAGGGAAAAAATGCACATACCGTTGTAATCGGGCGTGTTTCTACTATCAGATGCAATAGGAATTTTTGGGTTAGGTCAATCCGCTCGCGCGATATGGGAGTTTGAAGACAAGAAATGGTTGAGAAGGCAAAAAATTTTTCGCAATTCTGCTGCTCCAAACGCTTAACCAGAATGGCCTAAGGAAAGAATACACATACCGTTGTAATCGGGCGAGTTTCTACTTCCAGATGCAACAGGAATTTTTGGGTTAGGTCAATCCGTTCGCGAGATATGGGACTTTGAAGTTAAGAAATGGTTGAGAAGACAACAAATTTTTCGCAATTCTGCTGCTCCAAACGCTTAACCTGAATGGCCTAGGGAAAAAATACGCATACCGTAGTAATCGGGCCAGATTCTACTTTCAGATGCGACAGGAATTTTTGGGTTAGGTCAATCTGTTCGCGAGATATGGGAGCTTGAAGCCAAGAAATGGTTGAGAAGACAACAAATTTTTCGCAATTCTGCTGCTCCAAACGCTTAACCAGAGTGGCCTAGGGAAAAAATACGCATACCGTTGTAATCGGGCGAGATTCTACTTTAAGAAGCGACAGGAATTTTTGGGTTAGGTCTATCCGTTCGCGAGATATGGGAGTTTGAAGCCAAGAAATGGTTGAGAAGGCAAAAAATTTTTCACAATTCTGCTGCTCCAAACGCTTAACCAGAATGGCCTAGGGAAAAAATACACATACCGTTGTAATAGGGCGAGTTTCTACTTTCAGTTACAATAGGAATTTTTGGGTTAGGTCAATCCGTTCGCGAGATATGGGAGTTTGAAGCCAAGAAATGGTTGAGAAGGCAAAAAATTTTTCGCAATTCTGCTGCTTCAAACGCTTAACCAGAATGGCCTAGGGAAAAAATGCACATACCGTTGTAATCGGGCGTGTTTCTACTTTCAGATGCAATAGGAATTTTTGGGTTAGGTCAATCCGTTCGCGAGATATGGGAGTTTGAAGCCAAGAAATGGTTGAGAAGGCAAAAAATTTTACGCAATTCTGCTGCTTCAAAGGCTTAACCAGAATGGGCTAGGGAAAAAATACACATACCTTTGTAACCGGGCGAGTTTCTACTTTCAGACGCAACAGGAATTTTTGGGTTAGGTCAATCCGTTCGCGAGATATGGGAGTTTGAAGCCGAGAAATGGTTGACAAGACAACAAATTTCTCGCACTTCTGCTGCTCCAATCGCTTAACCTGAATGGCCTAGGGAAAAAATACGCATACCGTTGTAATCGGGCCAGATTCTACTTTCAGATGCGGCAGGAATTTTTGGGTTAGGTCAATCCGTTCGCGAGATACGGGAGTTTGAAGTCAAGAAATGGTTGAGAAGGCAAAAAATTTTTCGCAATTCTGCTGCTTCAAACGCTTAACCAGAATGGCCTAGGGAAAAAATGCACATACCGTTGTAATCGGGCGTGTTTCTACTATCAGATGCAATAGGAATTTTTGGGTTAGGTCAATCCGCTCGCGCGATATGGGAGTTTGAAGACAAGAAATGGTTGAGAAGCCAAAAATTTTTCGCAATTCTGCTGCTCCAAACGCTTAACCAGAATGGCCTAAGGAAAGAATACACATACCGTTGTAATCGGGCGAGTTTCTACTTCCAGATGCAACAGGAATTTTTGGGTTAGGTCAATCCGTTCGCGAGATATGGGAGTTTAAAGCTAAGAAATGGTTGAGAAGACAACAAATTTTTCGCAATTCTGCTGCTCCAAACGCTTAACCTGAATGGCCTAGGGAAAAAATACGCATACCGTAGTAATCGGGCCAGATTCTACTTTCAGATGCGACAGGAATTTTTGGGTTAGGTCAATCCGTTCGCGAGATATGGGAGTTTGAAGCCAAGAAATGGTTGAGAAGACAACAAATTTTTCGCAATTCTGCTGCTCCAAACGCTTAACCAGAGTGGCCTAGGGAAAAAATACGCATACCGTTGTAATCGCGCGAGATTCTACTTTAAGAAGCGACAGGAATTTTTGGGTTAGGTCTATCCGTTCGCGAGATATGGGAGTTTGAAGCCAAGAAATGGTTGAGAAGGCAAAAAATTTTTCACAATTCTGCTGCTCCAAACGCTTAACCAGAATGGCCTAGGGAAAAAATACACATACCGTTGTAATAGGGCGAGTTTCTACTTTCAGTTACAATAGGAATTTTTGGGTTAGGTCAATCCGTTCGCGAGATATGGGAGTTTGAAGCCAAGAAATGGTTGAGAAGGCAAAAAATTTTTCGCAATTCTGCTGCTTCAAACGCTTAACCAGAATGGCCTAGGGAAAAAATGCACATACCGTTGTAATCGGGCGTGTTTCTACTTTCAGATGCAATAGGAATTTTTGGGTTAGGTCAATCCGTACGAGAGATATGGGAGTTTGAAGCCAAGAAATGGTTGAGAAGGCAAAAAATTTTACGCAATTCTGCTGCTTCAAAGGCTTAACCCGAATGGCCTAGGGAAAAAATACACATACCGTTGTAATCGGGCGAGTTTCTACTTTCAGATGCAATAGAAACTTTGGGTTAGGTCAATCCGTTCGCGAGATATGGGACTTTGTAGCTAAGAAATGGTTGAGAAGACAACAAATTTTTCGCAATTCTGCTGCTCCAAACGCTTAACCTGAATGGCCTAGGGGAAAAATACAAATACCGTTGTAATCGGGCGAGTTTCTACTTTCAAATGCAATAGGAATTTTTGGGTTAGTTCAATCCGTTCGCGAGATATGGGAGTTTAAAGCTAAGAAATGGTTGAGAAGACAACAAATTTTTCGCAATTCTGCTGCTCCAAACGCTTAACCTGAATGGCCTAGGGAAAAAATACGCATACCGTTGTAATCGGGCCAGATTCTACTTTCAGATGCGGCAGGAATTTTTGGGTTAGGTCAATCCGTTCGCGAGATATGGGAGTTTGAAGCCAAGAAATGGTTGAGAAGGCAAAAAATTTTTCGCAATTCTGCTGCTTCAAACGCTTAACCAGAATGGCCTAGCGAAAAAATGCACGTACCGTTGTAATCGGGCGTGTTTCTACTTTCAGATGCAATAGGAATTTTTGGGTTAGGTCAATCCGCTCGCGCGATATGGGAGTTTGAACACAAGAAATGGTTGAGAAGGCAAAAAATTTTTCGCAATTCTGCTGCTCCAAACGCTTAACCAGAATGGCGTAAGGAAAGAATACACATACCGTTGTAATCGGGCGAGTTTCTACTTCCAGATGCAACAGGAATTTTTGGGTTAGGTCAATCCGTTCGCGAGATATGGGACTTTGAATCTAAGAAATGGTTGAGAAGACAACAAATTTTTCGCAATTCTGCTGCTCCAAACGCTTAACCTGAATGGCCTAGGGAAAAAATACGCATACCGTTGTAATCGGGCCAGATTCTACTTTCAGATGCGACAGGAATTTTTGGGTTAGGTCAATCCGTTCGCGAGATATGGGAGCTTGAAGCTAAGAAATGGTTGAGAAGACAACAAATTTTTCGCAATTCTGCTGCTCCAAACGCTTAACCTGAATGGCCTAGGGGAAAAATACAAATACCGTTGTAATCAGGCGAGTTTCTACTTTCAGATGCGACAGGAATTGTTGGGTTAGGTCAATCCGTTCGCGAGACATGGGACTTTGAAGCCAAGAAATGGTTGAGAAGGCAAAAAATTTTTCGCAATTCTGCTGCTTCAAACGCTTAACCAGAATGGCCTAGCGAAAAAATGCACGTACCGTTGTAATCGGGCGTGTTTCTACTTTCAGATGCAATAGGAATTTTTGGGTTAGGTCAATCCGCTCGCGCGATATGGGAGTTTGAACACAAGAAATGGTTGAGAAGGCAAAAAATTTTTCGCAATTCTGCTGCTCCAAACGCTTAACCAGAATGGCGTAAGGAAAGAATACACATACCGTTGTAATCGGGCGAGTTTCTACTTCCAGATGCAACAGGAATTTTTGGGTTAGGTCAATCCGTTCGCGAGATATGGGACTTTGAATCTAAGAAATGGTTGAGAAGACAACAAATTTTTCGCAATTCTGCTGCTCCAAACGCTTAACCTGAATGGCCTAGGGAATAAATACGCATACCGTTGTAATCGGGCCAGATTCTACTTTCAGATGCGACAGGAATTTTTGGGTTAGGTCAATCCGTTCGCGAGATATGGGAGTTTGAAGCCAAGAAATGGTTGAGAAGGCAAAAAATTTTTCGCAATTCTGCTGCTTCAAACGCTTAACCAGAATGGCCTAGGGAAAAAATGCACATACCGTTGTAATCGGGCGTGTTTCTACTTTCAGATGCAATAGGAATTTTTGGGTTAGGTCAATCCGTTCGCGAGATATGGGACTTTGTAGCTAAGAAATGGTTGAGAAGACAACAAATTTTTCGCAATTCTGCTGCTCCAAACGCTTAACCTGAATGGGCAAGGGGAAAAATACAAATACCGTTGTAATCGGGCGAGTTTCTACTTTCAAATGCAATAGGAATTTTTGGGTTAGGTCAATCCGTTCGCGCGATATGGGAGTTTAAAGCTAAGAAATGGTTGAGAAGACAACAAATTTTTCGCAATTCTGCTGCTCCAGTCGCTTAACCAGAATGGGCTAGGGAAAAAATACGCATACCGTTGTAATCGGGCCAGATTCTACTTTCAGATGCGACAGGAATTTTTGGGTTAGGTCTATCCGTTCGCGAGATATGGGAGTTTGAAGCCAAGAAATGGTTGAGAAGGCAAAAAATTTTTCACAATTATGCTGCTCCAAACGCTTAACCAGAATGGCCTAGGGAAAAAATACACATACCGTTGTAATAGGGCGAGTTTCTACTTTCAGTTACAATAGGAATTTTTGGGTTAGGTCAATCCGTTCGCGAGATATGGGAGTTTGAAGCCAAGAAATGGTTGAGAAGGCAAAAAATTTTTCGCAATTCTGCTGCTTCAAACGCTTAACCAGAATGGCCTAGGGAAAAAATGCACATACCGTTGTAATCGGGCGTGTTTCTACTTTCAGATGCAATAGGAATTTTTGGGTTAGGTCAATCCGTTCGCGAGATATGGGACTTTGTAGCTAAGAAATGGTTGAGAAGACAACAAATTTTTCGCAATTCTGCTGCTCCAAACGCTTAACCTGAATGGGCAAGGGAAAAAATACACATACCTTTGTAACCGGGCGAGTTTCTACTTTCAGACGCAACAGGAATTTTTGGGTTAGGTCAATCCGTTCGCGAGATATGGGAGTTTGAAGCCGAGAAATGGTTGACAAGACAACAAATTTCTCGCACTTCTGCTGCTCCAATCGCTTAACCAGAATGGCCTAGGGGAAAAATACAAGTACCCTTGTAATCGGGCGAGTTTCTACTTTCAAATGCAATAGGAATTTTTGGGTTAGGTCAATCCGATCGCGAGATATGGGAGTTTAAAGCTAAGAAATGGTTGAGAAGACAACAAATTTTTCGCAATTCTGCTGCTTCAAACGCTTAACCAGAATGGCCTAGCGAAAAAATGCACGTACCGTTGTAATCGGGCGTGTTTCTACTTTCAGATGCAATAGGAATTTTTGGGTTAGGTCAATCCGCTCGCGCGATATGGGAGTTTGAACACAAGAAATGGTTGAGAAGGCAAAAAATTTTTCGCAATTCTGCTGCTCCAAACGCTTAACCTGAATGGCCTAGGGGAAAAATACAAATACCGTTGTAATCGGGCGAGTTTCTACTTTCAAATGCAATAGGAATTTTTGGGTTAGGTCAATCCGTTCGCGCGATATGGGAGTTTAAAGCTAAGAAATGGTTGAGAAGACAACAAATTTTTCGCAATTCTGCTGCTCCAGTCGCTTAACCAGAATGGGCTAGGGAAAAAATACGCATACCGTTGTAATCGGGCCAGATTCTACTTTCAGATGCGACAGGAATTTTTGGGTTAGGTCTATCCGTTCGCGAGATATGGGAGTTTGAAGCCAAGAAATGGTTGAGAAGGCAAAAAATTTTTCACAATTATGCTGCTCCAAACGCTTAACCAGAATGGCCTAGGGAAAAAATACACATACCGTTGTAATAGGGCGAGTTTCTACTTTCAGTTACAATAGGAATTTTTGGGTTAGGTCAATCCGTTCGCGAGATATGGGAGTTTGAAGCCAAGAAATGGTTGAGAAGGCAAAAAATTTTTCGCAATTCTGCTGCTTCAAACGCTTAACCAGAATGGCCTAGGGAAAAAATGCACATACCGTTGTAATCGGGCGTGTTTCTACTTTCAGATGCAATAGGAATTTTTGGGTTAGGTCAATCCGTTCGCGAGATATGGGACTTTGTAGCTAAGAAATGGTTGAGAAGACAACAAATTTTTCGCAATTCTGCTGCTCCAAACGCTTAACCTGAATGGGCAAGGGGAAAAATACAAATACCGTTGTAATCGGGCGAGTTTCTACTTTCAAATGCAATAGGAATTTTTGGGTTAGGTCAATCCGTTCGCGCGATATGGGAGTTTAAAGCTAAGAAATGGTTGAGAAGACAACAAATTTTTCGCAATTCTGCTGCTCCAGTCGCTTAACCAGAATGGGCTAGGGAAAAAATACGCATACCGTTGTAATCGGGCCAGATTCTACTTTCAGATGCGACAGGAATTTTTGGGTTAGGTCTATCCGTTCGCGAGATATGGGAGTTTGAAGCCAAGAAATGGTTGAGAAGGCAAAAAATTTTTCACAATTATGCTGCTCCAAACGCTTAACCAGAATGGCCTAGGGAAAAAATACACATACCGTTGTAATAGGGCGAGTTTCTACTTTCAGTTACAATAGGAATTTTTGGGTTAGGTCAATCCGTTCGCGAGATATGGGAGTTTGAAGCCAAGAAATGGTTGAGAAGGCAAAAAATTTTTCGCAATTCTGCTGCTTCAAACGCTTAACCAGAATGGCCTAGGGAAAAAATGCACATACCGTTGTAATCGGGCGTGTTTCTACTTTCAGATGCAATAGGAATTTTTGGGTTAGGTCAATCCGTTCGCGAGATATGGGACTTTGTAGCTAAGAAATGGTTGAGAAGACAACAAATTTTTCGCAATTCTGCTGCTCCAAACGCTTAACCTGAATGGGCAAGGGAAAAAATACACATACCTTTGTAACCGGGCGAGTTTCTACTTTCAGACGCAACAGGAATTTTTGGGTTAGGTCAATCCGTTCGCGAGATATGGGAGTTTGAAGCCGAGAAATGGTTGACAAGACAACAAATTTCTCGCACTTCTGCTGCTCCAATCGCTTAACCAGAATGGCCTAGGGGAAAAATACAAGTACCCTTGTAATCGGGCGAGTTTCTACTTTCAAATGCAATAGGAATTTTTGGGTTAGGTCAATCCGATCGCGAGATATGGGAGTTTAAAGCTAAGAAATGGTTGAGAAGACAACAAATTTTTCGCAATTCTGCTGCTTCAAACGCTTAACCAGAATGGCCTAGCGAAAAAATGCACGTACCGTTGTAATCGGGCGTGTTTCTACTTTCAGATGCAATAGGAATTTTTGGGTTAGGTCAATCCGCTCGCGCGATATGGGAGTTTGAACACAAGAAATGGTTGAGAAGGCAAAAAATTTTTCGCAATTCTGCTGCTCCAAACGCTTAACCAGAATGGCGTAAGGAAAGAATACACATACCGTTGTAATCGGGCGAGTTTCTACTTCCAGATGCAACAGGAATTTTTGGGTTAGGTCAATCCGTTCGCGAGATATGGGACTTTGAATCTAAGAAATGGTTGAGAAGACAACAAATTTTTCGCAATTCTGCTGCTCCAAACGCTTAACCTGAATGGCCTAGGGAAAAAATACGCATACCGTTGTAATCGGGCCAGATTCTACTTTCAGATGCGACAGGAATTTTTGGGTTAGGTCAATCCGTTCGCGAGATATGGGAGTTTGAAGCCAAGAAATGGTTGAGAAGGCAAAAAATTTTTCGCAATTCTGCTGCTTCAAACGCTTAACCAGAATGGCCTAGGGAAAAAATGCACATACCGTTGTAATCGGGCGTGTTTCTACTTTCAGATGCAATAGGAATTTTTGGGTTAGGTCAATCCGTTCGCGAGATATGGGAGTTTGAAGACAAGAAATGGTTGAGAAGGCAAAAAATTTTTCGCAATTCTGCTGCTCCAAACGCTTAACCAGAATGGCCTAGGGATAAAATGCACATACCGTTGTAATCGGGCGTGTTTCTGCTTTCAGATGCAATTGGAATTTTTGGGTTAGGTCAATCCGTTCGCGAGATATGGGAGTTTGAAGCCAAGAAATGGTTGAGAAGGCAAAAAATTTTTCGCAATTCTGCTGCTTCAAACGCTTAACCAGAATGGCCTAGGGAAAAAATGCACATACCGTTGTAATCGGGCGTGTTTCTACTTTCAGATGCAACAGGAATTTTTGGGTTAGGTCAATCCGTTCGCGAGATATGGGAGTTTGAAGCCAAGAAATGGTTGAGAAGGCAAAAAATTTTACGCAATTCTGCTGCTTCAAAGGCTTAACCAGAATGGCCTAGGGAAAAAATACACATACCGTTGTAATCGGGCGAGTTTCTACTTTCAGATGCAATAGAAATTTTTGGGTTAGGTCAATCCGTTCGCGAGATATGGGACTTTGTAGCTAAGAAATGGTTGAGAAGACAACAAATTTTTCGCAATTCTGCTGCTCCAAACGCTTAACCTGAATGGCCTAGGGGAAAAATACAAATACCGTTGTAATCGGGCGAGTTTCTACTTTCAAGTGCAATAGGAATTTTTGGGTTAGGTCAATCCGTTCGCGAGATATGGGAGTTTAGAGCTAAGAAATGGTTGAGAAGACAACAAATTTTTCGCAATTCTGCTGCTCCAGTCGCTTAACCAGAATGGGCAAGGGAAAAAATACACATACCTTTGTAACCGGGCGAGTTTCTACTTTCAGACGCAACAGGAATTTTTGGGTTAGGTCAATCCGTTCGCGAGATATGGGAGTTTGAAGCCGAGAAATGGTTGACAAGACAACAAATTTCTCGCACTTCTGCTGCTCCAATCGCTTAACCAGAATGGCCTAGGGGAAAAATACAAGTACCCTTGTAATCGGGCGAGTTTCTACTTTCAAATGCAATAGGAATTTTTGGGTTAGGTCAATCCGATCGCGAGATATGGGAGTTTAAAGCTAAGAAATGGTTGAGAAGACAACAAATTTTTCGCAATTCTGCTGCTCCAAACGCTTAACCTGAATGGCCTAGGGAAAAAATACGCATACCGTTGTAATCGGGCCAGATTCTACTTTCAGATGCGGCAGGAATTTTTGGGTTAGGTCAATCCGTTCGCGAGATATGGGAGTTTGAAGTCAAGAAATGGTTGAGAAGGCAAAAAATTTTTCGCAATTCTGCTGCTTCAAACGCTTAACCAGAATGGCCTAGGGAAAAAATACACATACCGTTGTAATAGGGCGAGTTTCTACTTTCAGTTACAATAGGAATTTTTGGGTTAGGTCAATCCGTTCGCGAGATATGGGAGTTTGAAGCCAAGAAATGGTTGAGAAGGCAAAAAATTTTTCGCAATTCTGCTGCTTCAAACGCTTAACCAGAATGGCCTAGGGAAAAAATGCACATACCGTTGTAATCGGGCGTGTTTCTACTTTCAGATGCAATAGGAATTTTTGGGTTAGGTCAATCCGTTCGCGAGATATGGGACTTTGTAGCTAAGAAATGGTTGAGAAGACAACAAATTTTTCGCAATTCTGCTGCTCCAAACGCTTAACCTGAATGGGCAAGGGGAAAAATACAAATACCGTTGTAATCGGGCGAGTTTCTACTTTCAAATGCAATAGGAATTTTTGGGTTAGGTCAATCCGTTCGCGCGATATGGGAGTTTAAATCTAAGAAATGGTTGAGAAGACAACAAATTTTTCGCAATTCTGCTGCTCCAGTCGCTTAACCAGAATGGGCTAGGGAAAAAATACGCATACCGTTGTAATCGGGCCAGATTCTACTTTCAGATGCGACAGGAATTTTTGGGTTAGGTCTATCCGTTCGCGAGATATGGGAGTTTGAAGCCAAGAAATGGTTGAGAAGGCAAAAAATTTTTCACAATTATGCTGCTCCAAACGCTTAACCAGAATGGCCTAGGGAAAAAATACACATACCGTTGTAATAGGGCGAGTTTCTACTTTCAGTTACAATAGGAATTTTTGGGTTAGGTCAATCCGTTCGCGAGATATGGGAGTTTGAAGCCAAGAAATGGTTGAGAAGGCAAAAAATTTTTCGCAATTCTGCTGCTTCAAACGCTTAACCAGAATGGCCTAGGGAAAAAATGCACATACCGTTGTAATCGGGCGTGTTTCTACTTTCAGATGCAATAGGAATTTTTGGGTTAGGTCAATCCGTTCGCGAGATATGGGACTTTGTAGCTAAGAAATGGTTGAGAAGACAACAAATTTTTCGCAATTCTGCTGCTCCAAACGCTTAACCTGAATGGGCAAGGGAAAAAATACACATACCTTTGTAACCGGGCGAGTTTCTACTTTCAGACGCAACAGGAATTTTTGGGTTAGGTCAATCCGTTCGCGAGATATGGGAGTTTGAAGCCGAGAAATGGTTGACAAGACAACAAATTTCTCGCACTTCTGCTGCTCCAATCGCTTAACCAGAATGGCCTAGGGGAAAAATACAAGTACCCTTGTAATCGGGCGAGTTTCTACTTTCAAATGCAATAGGAATTTTTGGGTTAGGTCAATCCGATCGCGAGATATGGGAGTTTAAAGCTAAGAAATGGTTGAGAAGACAACAAATTTTTCGCAATTCTGCTGCTTCAAACGCTTAACCAGAATGGCCTAGCGAAAAAATGCACGTACCGTTGTAATCGGGCGTGTTTCTACTTTCAGATGCAATAGGAATTTTTGGGTTAGGTCAATCCGCTCGCGCGATATGGGAGTTTGAACACAAGAAATGGTTGAGAAGGCAAAAAATTTTTCGCAATTCTGCTGCTCCAAACGCTTAACCAGAATGGCGTAAGGAAAGAATACACATACCGTTGTAATCGGGCGAGTTTCTACTTCCAGATGCAACAGGAATTTTTGGGTTAGGTCAATCCGTTCGCGAGATATGGGACTTTGAATCTAAGAAATGGTTGAGAAGACAACAAATTTTTCGCAATTCTGCTGCTCCAAACGCTTAACCTGAATGGCCTAGGGAAAAAATACGCATACCGTTGTAATCGGGCCAGATTCTACTTTCAGATGCGACAGGAATTTTTGGGTTAGGTCAATCCGTTCGCGAGATATGGGAGTTTGAAGCCAAGAAATGGTTGAGAAGGCAAAAAATTTTTCGCAATTCTGCTGCTTCAAACGCTTAACCAGAATGGCCTAGGGAAAAAATGCACATACCGTTGTAATCGGGCGTGTTTCTACTTTCAGATGCAATAGGAATTTTTGGGTTAGGTCAATCCGTTCGCGAGATATGGGAGTTTGAAGACAAGAAATGGTTGAGAAGGCAAAAAATTTTTCGCAATTCTGCTGCTCCAAACGCTTAACCAGAATGGCCTAGGGAAAAAATGCACATACCGTTGTAATCGGGCGTGTTTCTACTTTCAGATGCAATAGGAATTTTTGGGTTAGGTCAATCCGTTCGCGAGATATGGGAGTTTGAAGACAAGAAATGGTTGAGAAGGCAAAAAATTTTTCGCAATTCTGCTGCTCCAAACGCTTAACCAGAATGGCCTAGGGATAAAATGCACATACCGTTGTAATCGGGCGTGTTTCTACTTTCAGATGCAATTGGAATTTTTGGGTTAGGTCAATCCGTTCGCGAGATATGGGAGTTTGAAGCCAAGAAATGGTTGAGAAGGCAAAAAATTTTTCGCAATTCTGCTGCTTCAAACGCTTAACCAGAATGGCCTAGGGAAAAAATGCACATACCGTTGTAATCGGGCGTGTTTCTACTTTCAGATGCAACAGGAATTTTTGGGTTAGGTCAATCCGTTCGCGAGATATGGGAGTTTGAAGCCAAGAAATGGTTGAGAAGGCAAAAAATTTTACGCAATTCTGCTGCTTCAAAGGCTTAACCAGAATGGCCTAGGGAAAAAATACACATACCGTTGTAATCGGGCGAGTTTCTACTTTCAGATGCAATAGAAATTTTTGGGTTAGGTCAATCCGTTCGCGAGATATGGGACTTTGTAGCTAAGAAATGGTTGAGAAGACAACAAATTTTTCGCAATTCTGCTGCTCCAAACGCTTAACCTGAATGGCCTAGGGGAAAAATACAAATACCGTTGTAATCGGGCGAGTTTCTACTTTCAAGTGCAATAGGAATTTTTGGGTTAGGTCAATCCGTTCGCGAGATATGGGAGTTTAGAGCTAAGAAATGGTTGAGAAGACAACAAATTTTTCGCAATTCTGCTGCTCCAGTCGCTTAACCAGAATGGGCAAGGGAAAAAATACACATACCTTTGTAACCGGGCGAGTTTCTACTTTCAGACGCAACAGGAATTTTTGGGTTAGGTCAATCCGTTCGCGAGATATGGGAGTTTGAAGCCGAGAAATGGTTGACAAGACAACAAATTTCTCGCACTTCTGCTGCTCCAATCGCTTAACCAGAATGGCCTAGGGGAAAAATACAAGTACCCTTGTAATCGGGCGAGTTTCTACTTTCAAATGCAATAGGAATTTTTGGGTTAGGTCAATCCGATCGCGAGATATGGGAGTTTAAAGCTAAGAAATGGTTGAGAAGACAACAAATTTTTCGCAATTCTGCTGCTCCAAACGCTTAACCTGAATGGCCTAGGGAAAAAATACGCATACCGTTGTAATCGGGCCAGATTCTACTTTCAGATGCGGCAGGAATTTTTGGGTTAGGTCAATCCGTTCGCGAGATATGGGAGTTTGAAGTCAAGAAATGGTTGAGAAGGCAAAAAATTTTTCGCAATTCTGCTGCTTCAAACGCTTAACCAGAATGGCCTAGGGAAAAAATACACATACCGTTGTAATAGGGCGAGTTTCTACTTTCAGTTACAATAGGAATTTTTGGGTTAGGTCAATCCGTTCGCGAGATATGGGAGTTTGAAGCCAAGAAATGGTTGAGAAGGCAAAAAATTTTTCGCAATTCTGCTGCTTCAAACGCTTAACCAGAATGGCCTAGGGAAAAAATGCACATACCGTTGTAATCGGGCGTGTTTCTACTTTCAGATGCAATAGGAATTTTTGGGTTAGGTCAATCCGTTCGCGAGATATGGGACTTTGTAGCTAAGAAATGGTTGAGAAGACAACAAATTTTTCGCAATTCTGCTGCTCCAAACGCTTAACCTGAATGGGCAAGGGGAAAAATACAAATACCGTTGTAATCGGGCGAGTTTCTACTTTCAAATGCAATAGGAATTTTTGGGTTAGGTCAATCCGTTCGCGCGATATGGGAGTTTAAAGCTAAGAAATGGTTGAGAAGACAACAAATTTTTCGCAATTCTGCTGCTCCAGTCGCTTAACCAGAATGGGCTAGGGAAAAAATACGCATACCGTTGTAATCGGGCCAGATTCTACTTTCAGATGCGACAGGAATTTTTGGGTTAGGTCTATCCGTTCGCGAGATATGGGAGTTTGAAGCCAAGAAATGGTTGAGAAGGCAAAAAATTTTTCACAATTATGCTGCTCCAAACGCTTAACCAGAATGGCCTAGGGAAAAAATACACATACCGTTGTAATAGGGCGAGTTTCTACTTTCAGTTACAATAGGAATTTTTGGGTTAGGTCAATCCGTTCGCGAGATATGGGAGTTTGAAGCCAAGAAATGGTTGAGAAGGCAAAAAATTTTTCGCAATTCTGCTGCTTCAAACGCTTAACCAGAATGGCCTAGGGAAAAAATGCACATACCGTTGTAATCGGGCGTGTTTCTACTTTCAGATGCAATAGGAATTTTTGGGTTAGGTCAATCCGTTCGCGAGATATGGGACTTTGTAGCTAAGAAATGGTTGAGAAGACAACAAATTTTTCGCAATTCTGCTGCTCCAAACGCTTAACCTGAATGGGCAAGGGAAAAAATACACATACCTTTGTAACCGGGCGAGTTTCTAGTTTCAGACGCAACAGGAATTTTTGGGTTAGGTCAATCCGTTCGCGAGATATGGGAGTTTGAAGCCGAGAAATGGTTGACAAGACAACAAATTTCTCGCACTTCTGCTGCTCCAATCGCTTAACCAGAATGGCCTAGGGGAAAAATGCACATACCGTTGTAATCGGGCGTGTTTCTACTTTCAGATGCAACAGGAATTTTTGGGTTAGGTCAATCCGTTCGCGAGATATGGGAGTTTGAGGCCAAGAAATGGTTGAGAAGGCAAAAAATTTTACGCAATTCTGCTGCTTCAAAGGCTTAACCAGAATGGCCTAGGGAAGAAATACACATACCGTTGTAATCGGGCGAGTTTCTACTTTCAGATGCAATAGAAATTTTTGGGTTAGGTCAATCCGTTCGCGAGATATGGGACTTTGTAGCTAAGAAATGGTTGAGAAGACAACAAATTTTTCGCAATTCTGCTGCTCCAAACGCTTAACCTGAATGGCCTAGGGGAAAAATACAAATACCGTTGTAATCGGGCGAGTTTCTACTTTCAAATGCAATAGGAATTTTTGGGTTAGGTCAATCCGTTCGCGCGATATGGGAGTTTAAAGCTAAGAAATGGTTGAGAAGACAACAAATTTTTCGCAATTCTGCTGCTCCAGTCGCTTAACCAGAATGGGCTAGGGAAAAAATACGCATACCGTTGTAATCGGGCCAGATTCTACTTTCAGATGCGACAGGAATTTTTGGGTTAGGTCAATCCGTTCGCGAGATATGGGAGTTTGAAGCCAAGAAATGGTTGAGAAGACAACAAATTTTTCGCAATTCTGCTGCTCCAAACGCTTAACCAGAGTGGCCTAGGGAAAAAATACGCATACCGTTGTAATCGGGCGAGATTCTACTTTAAGAAGCGACAGGAATTTTTGGGTTAGGTCTATCCGTTCGCGAGATATGGGAGTTTGAAGCCAAGAAATGGTTGAGAAGGCAAAAAATTTTTCACAATTATGCTGCTCCAAACGCTTAACCAGAATGGCCTAGGGAAAAAATACACATACCGTTGTAATAGGGCGAGTTTCTACTTTCAGTTACAATAGGAATTTTTGGGTTAGGTCAATCCGTTCGCGAGATATGGGAGTTTGAAGCCAAGAAATGGTTGAGAAGGCAAAAAAATTTTCGCAATTCTGCTGCATCAAACGCTTAACCAGAATGGCCTAGGGAAAAAATGCACATACCGTTGTAATCGGGCGTGTTTCTACTTTCAGATGCAATAGGAATTTTTGGGTTAGGTCAATCCGTTCGCGAGATATGGGACTTTGTAGCTAAGAAATGGTTGAGAAGACAACAAATTTTTCGCAATTCTGCTGCTCCAAACGCTTAACCTGAATGGCCTAGGGGAAAAATACAAATACCGTTGTAATCGGGCGAGTTTCTACTTTCAAATGCAATAGGAATTTTTGGGTTAGGTCAATCCGTTCGCGAGATATGGGAGTTTAAAGCTAAGAAATGGTTGAGAAGACAACAAATTTTTCGCAATTCTGCTGCTCCAGTCGCTTAACCAGAATGGGCTAGGGAAAAAATATGCATACCGTTGTAATCGGGCCAGATTCTACTTTCAGATGCGACAGGAATTTTTGGGTTAGGTCAATCCGTTCGCGAGATATGGGAGTTTGAAGCCAAGAAATGGTTGAGAAGACAACAAATTTTTCGCAATTCTGCTGCTCCAAACGCTTAACCAGAGTGGCCTAGGGAAAAAATACGCATAGCGTTGTAATCGGGCGAGATTCTACTTTAAGAAGCGACAGGAATTTTTGGGTTAGGTCTATCCGTTCGCGAGATATGGGAGTTTGAAGCCAAGAAATGGTTGAGAAGGCAAAAAATTTTTCACAATTCTGCTGCTCCAAACGCTTAACCAGAATGGCCTAGGGAAAAAATACACATACCGTTGTAATAGGGCGAGTTTCTACTTTCAGTTACAATAGGAATTTTTGGGTTAGGTCAATCCGTTCGCGAGATATGGGAGTTTGAAGCCAAGAAATGGTTGAGAAGGCAAAAAATTTTTCGCAATTCTGCTGCTCCAAACGCTTAACCTGAGTGGCCTAGGGGAAAAATACAAATACCGTTGTAATCGGGCGAGTTTCTACTTTCAAATGCAATAGGAATTTTTGGGTTAGGTCAATCCGTTCGCGAGATATGGGAGTTTAAAGCTAAGAAATGGTTGAGAAGACAACAAATTTTTCGCAATTCTGCTGCTCCAGTCGCTTAACCAGAATGGGCTAGGGAAAAAATACACATACCTTTGTAACCGGGCGAGTTTCTACTTTCAGACGCAACAGGAATTTTTGGGTTAGGTCAATCCGTTCGCGAGATATGGGAGTTTGAAGCCGAGAAATGGTTGACAAGACAACAAATTTCTCGCACTTCTGCTGCTCCAATCGCTTTACCAGAATGGCCTAGGGGAAAAATACAAGTACCCTTGTAATCGGGCGAGTTTCTACTTTCAAATGCAATAGGAATTTTTGGGTTAGGTCAATCCGTTCGCGAGATATGGGAGTTTAAAGCTAAGAAATGGTTGAGAAGACAACAAATTTTTCGCAATTCTGCTGCTCCAAACGCTTAACCTGAATGGCCTAGGGAAAAAATACGCATACCGTTGTAATCGGGCCAGATTCTACTTTCAGATGCGACAGGAATTTTTGGGTTAGGTCAATCCGTTCGCGAGATATGGTAATTTGTAGCTAAGAAATGGTTGAGAAGACAACAAATTTTTCGCAATTCTGCTGCTCCAAACGCTTAACCTGAATGGCCTAGGGGAAAAATACAAATACCGTTGTAATCGGGCGAGTTTCTACTTTCAAATGCAATAGGAATTTTTGGGTTAGGTCAATCCGTTCGCGAGATATGGGAGTTTAAAGCTAAGAAATGGTTGAGAAGACAACAAATTTTTCGCAATTCTGCTGCTCCAGTCGCTTAACCAGAATGGGCTAGGGAAAAAATACACATACCTTTGTAACCGGGCGAGTTTCTACTTTCAGACGCAACAGGAATTTTTGGGTTAGGTCAATCCGTTCGCGAGATATGGGAGTTTGAAGCCGAGAAATGGTTGACAAGACAACAAATTTCTCGCACTTCTGCTGCTCCAATCGCTTAACCAGAATGGCCTAGGGGAAAAATACAAGTACCGTTGTAATCGGGCGGGTTTCTACTTTCAAATGCAATAGGAATTTTTGGGTTAGGTCAATCCGTTCGCGAGATATGGGAGTTTAAAGCTAAGAAATGGTTGAGAAGACAACAAATTTTTCGCAATTCTGCTGCTCCAAACGCTTAACCTGAATGGCCTAGGGAAAAAATACGCATACCGTTGTAATCGGGCCAGATTCTACTTTCAGATGCGGCAGGAATTTTTGGGTTAGGTCAATCCGTTCGCGAGATATGGGAGTTTGAAGCCAAGAAATGGTTGAGAAGGCATACAATTTTTCGCAATTCTGCTGCTTCAAACGCTTAACCAGAATGGCCTAGGGAAAAAATGCACATACCGTTGTAATCGGGCGTGTTTCTACTTTCAGATGCAATAGGAATTTTTGGGTTAGGTCAATCCGCTCGCGCGATATGGGAGTTTGAAGACAAGAAATGGTTGAGAAGGCAAAAAATTTTTCGCAATTCTGCTGCTCCAAACGCTTAACCAGAATGGCCTAAGGAAAGAATACACATACCGTTGTAATCGGGCGAGTTTCTACTTCCAGATGCAACAGGAATTTTTGGGTTAGGTCAATCCGTTCGCGAGATATGGGACTTTGAATCTAAGAAATGGTTGAGAAGACAACAAATTTTTCGCAATTCTGCTGCTCCAAACGCTTAACCTGAATGGCCTAGGGAAAAAATACGCATACCGTTGTAATCGGGCCAGATTCTACTTTCAGATGCGACAGGAATTTTTGGGTTAGGTCAATCCGTTCGCGAGATATGGGAGTTTGAAGACAAGAAATGGTTGAGAAGGCAAAGAATTTTTCGCAATTCTGCTGCTCCAAACGCTTAACCAGAATGGCCTAGGGAAAAAATGCACATACCGTTGTAATCGGGCGTGTTTCTACTTTCAGATGCAATAGGAATTTTTGGGTTAGGTCAATCCGTTCGCGAGATATGGGACTTTGAAGCTAAGAAATGGTTGAGAAGACAACAAATCTTTCGCAATTCTGCTGCTCCAAACGCTTAACCAGAGTGGCCTAGGGAAAAAATACGCATACCGTTGTAATCGGGCGAGATTCTACTTTAAGAAGCGACAGGAATTTTTGGGTTAGGTCTATCCGTTCGCGAGATATGGGAGTTTGAATCCAAGAAATGGTTGAGAAGGCAAAAAATTTTTCACAATTCTGCTGCTCCAAACGCTTAACCAGAATGGCCTAGGGAAAAAATACACATACCGTTGTAATAGGGCGAGTTTCTACTTTCAGTTACAATAGGAATTTTTGGGTTAGGTCAATCCGTTCGCGAGATATGGGAGTTTGAAGCCAAGAAATGGTTGAGAAGGCAAAAAATTTTTCGCAATTCTGCTGCTTCAAACGCTTAACCAGAATGGCCTAGGGAAAAAATGCACATACCGTTGTAATCGGGCGTGTTTCTACTTTCAGATGCAATAGGAATTTTTGGGTTAGGTCAATCCGTTCGCGAGATATGGGAGTTTGAGGCCAAGAAATGGTTGAGAAGGCAAAAAATTTTACGCAATTCTGCTGCTTCAAAGGCTTAACCAGAATGGCCTAGGGAAAAAATACACATACCGTTGTAATCGGGCGAGTTTCTACTTTCAGATGCAATAGAAATTTTTGGGTTAGGTCAATCCGTTCGCGAGATATGGGACTTTGTAGCTAAGAAATGGTTGAGAAGACAACAAATTTTTCGCAATTCTGCTGCTCCAAACGCTTAACCTGAATGGCCTAGGGGAAAAATACAAATACCGTTGTAATCGGGCGAGTTTCTACTTTCAAATGCAATAGGAATTTTTGGGTTAGGTCAATCCGTTCGCGAGATATGGGAGTTTAAAGCTAAGAAATGGTTGAGAAGACAACAAATTTTTCGCAATTCTGCTGCTCCAGTCGCTTAACCAGAATGGGCTAGGGAAAAAATACGCATACCGTTGTAATCGGGCCAGATTCTACTTTCAGATGCGACAGGAATTTTTGGGTTAGGTCAATCCGTTCGCGAGATATGGGAGTTTGAAGCCAAGAAATGGTTGAGAAGACAACAAATTTTTCGCAATTCTGCTGCTCCAAACGCTTAACCAGAGTGGCCTAGGGAAAAAATACGCATACCGTTGTAATCGGGCGAGATTCTACTTTAAGAAGCGACAGGAATTTTTGGGTTAGGTCTATCCGTTCGCGAGATATGGGAGTTTGAAGCCAAGAAATGGTTGAGAAGGCAAAAAATTTTTCACAATTATGCTGCTCCAAACGCTTAACCAGAATGGCCTAGGGAAAAAATACACATACCGTTGTAATAGGGCGAGTTTCTACTTTCAGTTACAATAGGAATTTTTGGGTTAGGTCAATCCGTTCGCGAGATATGGGAGTTTGAAGCCAAGAAATGGTTGAGAAGGCAAAAAATTTTTCGCAATTCTGCTGCTCCAAACGCTTAACCTGAGTGGCCTAGGGGAAAAATACAAATACCGTTGTAATCGGGCGAGTTTCTACTTTCAAATGCAATAGGAATTTTTGGGTTAGGTCAATCCGTTCGCGAGATATGGGAGTTTAAAGCTAAGAAATGGTTGAGAAGACAACAAATTTTTCGCAATTCTGCTGCTCCAGTCGCTTAACCAGAATGGGCTAGGGAAAAAATACACATACCTTTGTAACCGGGCGAGTTTCTACTTTCAGACGCAACAGGAATTTTTGGGTTAGGTCAATCCGTTCGCGAGATATGGGAGTTTGAAGCCGAGAAATGGTTGACAAGACAACAAATTTCTCGCACTTCTGCTGCTCCAATCGCTTAACCAGAATGGCCTAGGGGAAAAATACAAGTACCCTTGTAATCGGGCGAGTTTCTACTTTCAAATGCAATAGGAATTTTTGGGTTAGGTCAATCCGTTCGCGAGATATGGGAGTTTAAAGCTAAGAAATGGTTGAGAAGACAACAAATTTTTCGCAATTCTGCTGCTCCAAACGCTTAACCTGAATGGCCTAGGGAAAAAATACGCATACCGTTGTAATCGGGCCAGATTCTACTTTCAGATGCGGCAGGAATTTTTGGGTTAGGTCAATCCGTTCGCGAGATATGGGAGTTTGAAGCCAAGAAATGGTTGAGAAGGCAAAAAATTTTTCGCAATTCTGCTGCTTCAAACGCTTAACCAGAATGGCCTAGGGAAAAAATGCACATACCGTTGTAATCGGGCGTGTTTCTACTTTCAGATGCAATAGGAATTTTTGGGTTAGGTCAATCCGCTCGCGCGATATGGGAGTTTGAAGACAAGAAATGGTTGAGAAGGCAAAAAATTTTTCGCAATTCTGCTGCTCCAAACGCTTAACCTGAATGGCCTAGGGAAAAAATACGCATACCGTTGTAATCGGGCCAGATTCTACTTTCAGATGCGACAGGAATTTTTGGGTTAGGTCAATCCGTTCGCGAGATATGGGAGTTTGAATCCAAGAAATGGTTGAGAAGGCAAAAAATTTTTCACAATTCTGCTGCTCCAAACGCTTAACCAGAATGGCCTAGGGAAAAAATACACATACCGTTGTAATAGGGCGAGTTTCTACTTTCAGTTACAATAGGAATTTTTGGGTTAGGTCAATCCGTTCGCGAGATATGGGAGTTTGAAGCCAAGAAATGGTTGAGAAGGCAAAAAATTTTTCGCAATTCTGCTGCTTCAAACGCTTAACCAGAATGGCCTAGGGAAAAAATGCACATACCGTTGTAATCGGGCGTGTTTCTACTTTCAGATGCAATAGGAATTTTTGGGTTAGGTCAATCCGTTCGCGAGATATGGGAGTTTGAGGCCAAGAAATGGTTGAGAAGGCAAAAAATTTTACGCAATTCTGCTGCTTCAAAGGCTTAACCAGAATGGCCTAGGGAAAAAATACACATACCGTTGTAATCGGGCGAGTTTCTACTTTCAGATGCAATAGAAATTTTTGGGTTAGGTCAATCCGTTCGCGAGATATGGGACTTTGTAGCTAAGAAATGGTTGAGAAGACAACAAATTTTTCGCAATTCTGCTGCTCCAAACGCTTAACCTGAATGGCCTAGGGGAAAAATACAAATACCGTTGTAATCGGGCGAGTTTCTACTTTCAAATGCAATAGGAATTTTTGGGTTAGGTCAATCCGTTCGCGAGATATGGGAGTTTAAAGCTAAGAAATGGTTGAGAAGACAACAAATTTTTCGCAATTCTGCTGCTCCAGTCGCTTAACCAGAATGGGCTAGGGAAAAAATACGCATACCGTTGTAATCGGGCCAGATTCTACTTTCAGATGCGACAGGAATTTTTGGGTTAGGTCAATCCGTTCGCGAGATATGGGAGTTTGAAGCCAAGAAATGGTTGAGAAGACAACAAATTTTTCGCAATTCTGCTGCTCCAAACGCTTAACCAGAGTGGCCTAGGGAAAAAATACGCATACCGTTGTAATCGGGCGAGATTCTACTTTAAGAAGCGACAGGAATTTTTGGGTTAGGTCTATCCGTTCGCGAGATATGGGAGTTTGAAGCCAAGAAATGGTTGAGAAGGCAAAAAATTTTTCACAATTATGCTGCTCCAAACGCTTAACCAGAATGGCCTAGGGAAAAAATACACATACCGTTGTAATAGGGCGAGTTTCTACTTTCAGTTACAATAGGAATTTTTGGGTTAGGTCAATCCGTTCGCGAGATATGGGAGTTTGAAGCCAAGAAATGGTTGAGAAGGCAAAAAATTTTTCGCAATTCTGCTGCTCCAAACGCTTAACCTGAGTGGCCTAGGGGAAAAATACAAATACCGTTGTAATCGGGCGAGTTTCTACTTTCAAATGCAATAGGAATTTTTGGGTTAGGTCAATCCGTTCGCGAGATATGGGAGTTTAAAGCTAAGAAATGGTTGAGAAGACAACAAATTTTTCGCAATTCTGCTGCTCCAGTCGCTTAACCAGAATGGGCTAGGGAAAAAATACACATACCTTTGTAACCGGGCGAGTTTCTACTTTCAGACGCAACAGGAATTTTTGGGTTAGGTCAATCCGTTCGCGAGATATGGGAGTTTGAAGCCGAGAAATGGTTGACAAGACAACAAATTTCTCGCACTTCTGCTGCTCCAAACGCTTAACCAGAATGGCCTAGGGGAAAAATACAAGTACCCTTGTAATCGGGCGAGTTTCTACTTTCAAATGCAATAGGAATTTTTGGGTTAGGTCAATCCGTTCGCGAGATATGGGAGTTTAAAGCTAAGAAATGGTTGAGAAGACAACAAATTTTTCGCAATTCTGCTGCTCCAAACGCTTAACCTGAATGGCCTAGGGAAAAAATACGCATACCGTTGTAATCGGGCCAGATTCTACTTTCAGATGCGGCAGGAATTTTTGGGTTAGGTCAATCCGTTCGCGAGATATGGGAGTTTGAAGCCAAGAAATGGTTGAGAAGGCAAAAAATTTTTCGCAATTCTGCTGCTTCAAACGCTTAACCAGAATGGCCTAGGGAAAAAATGCACATACCGTTGTAATCGGGCGTGTTTCTACTTTCAGATGCAATAGGAATTTTTGGGTTAGGTCAATCCGCTCGCGCGATATGGGAGTTTGAAGACAAGAAATGGTTGAGAAGGCAAAAAATTTTTCGCAATTCTGCTGCTCCAAACGCTTAACCTGAATGGCCTAGGGAAAAAATACGCATACCGTTGTAATCGGGCCAGATTCTACTTTCAGATGCGACAGGAATTTTTGGGTTAGGTCAATCCGTTCGCGAGATATGGGAGTTTGAATCCAAGAAATGGTTGAGAAGGCAAAAAATTTTTCACAATTCTGCTGCTCCAAACGCTTAACCAGAATGGCCTAGGGAAAAAATACACATACCGTTGTAATAGGGCGAGTTTCTACTTTCAGTTACAATAGGAATTTTTGGGTTAGGTCAATCCGTTCGCGAGATATGGGGGTTTGAAGCCAAGAAATGGTTGAGAAGGCAAAAAATTTTTCGCAATTCTGCTGCTTCAAACGCTTAACCAGAATGGCCTAGGGAAAAAATGCACATACCGTTGTAATCGGGCGTGTTTCTACTTTCAGATGCAATAGGAATTTTTGGGTTAGGTCAATCCGTTCGCGAGATATGGGAGTTTGAGGCCAAGAAATGGTTGAGAAGGCAAAAAATTTTACGCAATTCTGCTGCTTCAAAGGCTTAACCAGAATGGCCTAGGGAAAAAATACACATACCGTTGTAATCGGGCGAGTTTCTACTTTCAGATGCAATAGAAATTTTTGGGTTAGGTCAATCCGTTCGCGAGATATGGGACTTTGTAGCTAAGAAATGGTTGAGAAGACAACAAATTTTTCGCAATTCTGCTGCTCCAAACGCTTAACCTGAGTGGCCTAGGGGAAAAATACAAATACCGTTGTAATCGGGCGAGTTTCTACTTTCAAATGCAATAGGAATTTTTGGGTTAGGTCAATCCGTTCGCGAGATATGGGAGTTTAAAGCTAAGAAATGGTTGAGAAGACAACAAATTTTTCGCAATTCTGCTGCTCCAGTCGCTTAACCAGAATGGGCTAGGGAAAAAATACACATACCTTTGTAACCGGGCGAGTTTCTACTTTCAGACGCAACAGGAGTTTTTGGGTTAGGTCAATCCGTTCGCGAGATATGGGAGTTTGAAGCCGAGAAATGGTTGACAAGACAACAAATTTCTCGCACTTCTGCTGCTCCAATCGCTATACCAGAATGGCCTAGGGGAAAAATACAAGTACCCTTGTAATCGGGCGAGTTTCTACTTTCAAATGCAATAGGAATTTTTGGGTTAGGTCAATCCGTTCGCGAGATATGGGAGTTTAAAGCTAAGAAATGGTTGAGAAGACAACAAATTTTTCGCAATTCTGCTGCTCCAAACGCTTAACCTGAATGGCCTAGGGAAAAAATACGCATACCGTTGTAATCGGGCCAGATTCTACTTTCAGATGCGACAGGAATTTTTGGGTTAGGTCAATCCGTTCGCGAGATATGGGAGTTTGAAGCCAAGAAATGGTTGAGAAGGCAAAAAATTTTTCGCAATTCTGCTGCTTCAAACGCTTAACCAGAATGGCCTAGGGAAAAAATACACATACCGTTGTAATCGGGCGAGTTTCTACTTTCAGATGCAATAGAAATTTTTGGGTTAGGTCAATCCGTTCGCGAGATATGGTAATTTGTAGCTAAGAAATGGTTGAGAAGACAACAAATTTTTCGCAATTCTGCTGCTCCAAACGCTTAACCTGAATGGCCTAGGGGAAAAATACAAATACCGTTGTAATCGGGCGAGTTTCTACTTTCAAATGCAATAGGAATTTTTGGGTTAGGTCAATCCGTTCGCGAGATATGGGAGTTTAAAGCTAAGAAATGGTTGAGAAGACAACAAATTTTTCGCAATTCTGCTGCTCCAGTCGCTTAACCAGAATGGGCTAGGGAAAAAATACACATACCTTTGTAACCGGGCGAGTTTCTACTTTCAGACGCAACAGGAATTTTTGGGTTAGGTCAATCCGTTCGCGAGATATGGGAGTTTGAAGCCGAGAAATGGTTGACAAGACAACAAATTTCTCGCACTTCTGCTGCTCCAATCGCTTAACAAGAATGGCCTAGTGGAAAAATACAAGTACCGTTGTAATCGGGCGGGTTTCTACTTTCAAATGCAATAGGAATTTTTGGGTTAGGTCAATCCGTTCGCGAGATATGGGAGTTCAAAGCTGAGAAATGGTTAAGAAGACAACAAATTTTTCGCAATTCTGCTGCTCCAAACGCTTAACCTGAATGGCCTAGGGAAAAAATACGCATACCGTTGTAATCGGGCCAGATTCTACTTTCAGATGCGGCAGGAATTTTTGGGTTAGGTCAATCCGTTCGCGAGATATGGGAGTTTGAAGCCAAGAAATGGTTGAGAAGGCATACAATTTTTCGCAATTCTGCTGCTTCAAACGCTTAACCAGAATGGCCTAGGGAAAAAATGCACATACCGTTGTAATCGGGCGTGTTTCTACTTTCAGATGCAATAGGAATTTTTGGGTTAGGTCAATCCGCTCGCGCGATATGGGAGTTTGAAGACAAGAAATGGTTGAGAAGGCAAAAAATTTTTCGCAATTCTGCTGCTCCAAACGCTTAACCAGAATGGCCTAAGGAAAGAATACACATACCGTTGTAATCGGGCGAGTTTCTACTTCCAGATGCAACAGGAATTTTTGGGTTAGGTCAATCCGTTCGCGAGATATGGGACTTTGAATCTAAGAAATGGTTGAGAAGACAACAAATTTTTCGCAATTCTGCTGCTCCAAACGCTTAACCTCAATGGCCTAGGGAAAAAATACGCATACCGTTGTAATCGGGCCAGATTCTACTTTCAGATGCGACAGGAATTTTTGGGTTAGGTCAATCCGTTCGCGAGATATGGGAGTTTGAAGACAAGAAATGGTTGAGAAGGCAAAAAATTTTTCGCAATTCTGCTGCTCCAAACGCTTAACCAGAATGGCCTAGGGAAAAAATGCACATACCGTTGTAATCGGGCGTGTTTCTACTTTCAGATGCAATAGGAATTTTTGGGTTAGGTCAATCCGTTCGCGAGATATGGGAGTTTGAAGCCAAGAAATGGTTGAGAAGGCAAAAAATTTTTCGCAATTCTGCTGCTTCAAACGCTTAACCAGAATGGCCTAGGGAAAAAATGCACATACCGTTGTAATCGGGCGTGTTTCTACTTTCAGATGCAATAGGAATTTTTGGGTTAGGTCAATCCGTTCGCGAGATATGGGAGTTTGAGGCCAAGAAATGGTTGAGAAGGCAAAAAATTTTACGCAATTCTGCTGCTTCAAAGGCTTAACCAGAATGGCCTAGGGAAAAAATACACATACCGTTGTAATCGGGCGAGTTTCTACTTTCAGATGCAATAGAAATTTTTGGGTTAGGTCAATCCGTTCGCGAGATATGGGACTTTGTAGCTAAGAAATGGTTGAGAAGACAACAAATTTTTCGCAATTCTGCTGCTCCAAACGCTTAACCTGAATGGCCTAGGGGAAAAATACAAATACCGTTGTAATCAGGCGAGTTTCTACTTTCAGATGCGACAGGAATTTTTGGGTTAGGTCAATCCGTTCGCGAGATATGGGAGTTTGAAGCCAAGAAATGGTTGAGAAGACAACAAATTTTTCGCAATTCTGCTGCTCCAAACGCTTAACCAGAGTGGCCTGGGGAAAAAATACGCATACCGTTGTAATCGGGCGAGATTCTACTTTAAGAAGCGACAGGAATTTTTGGGTTAGGTCTATCCGTTCGCGAGATATGGGAGTTTGAAGCCAAGAAATGGTTGAGAAGGCAAAAAATTTTTCACAATTCTGCTGCTCCAAACGCTTAACCAGAATGGCCTAGGGAAAAAATACACATACCGTTGTAATAGGGCGAGTTTCTACTTTCAGTTACAATAGGAATTTTTGGGTTAGGTCAATCCGTTCGCGAGATATGGGAGTTTGAAGCCAAGAAATGGTTGAGAAGGCAAAAAATTTTTCGCAATTCTGCTGCTCCAAACGCTTAACCTGAGTGGCCTAGGGGAAAAATACAAATACCGTTGTAATCGGGCGAGTTTCTACTTTCAAATGCAATAGGAATTTTTGGGTTAGGTCAATCCGTTCGCGAGATATGGGAGTTTAAAGCTAAGAAATGGTTGAGAAGACAACAAATTTTTCGCAATTCTGCTGCTCCAGTCGCTTAACCAGAATGGGCTAGGGAAAAAATACACATACCTTTGTAACCGGGCGAGATTCTACTTTCAGACGCAACAGGAATTTTTGGGTTAGGTCAATCCGTTCGCGAGATATGGGAGTTTGAAGCCGAGAAATGGTTGACAAGACAACAAATTTCTCGCACTTCTGCTGCTCCAATCGCTTTACCAGAATGGCCTAGGGGAAAAATACAAGTACCCTTGTAATCGGGCGAGTTTCTACTTTCAAATGCAATAGGAATTTTTGGGTTAGGTCAATCCGTTCGCGAGATATGGGAGTTTAAAGCTAAGAAATGGTTGAGAAGACAACAAATTTTTCGCAATTCTGCTGCTCCAAACGCTTAACCTGAATGGCCTAGGGAAAAAATACGCATACCGTTGTAATCGGGCCAGATTCTACTTTCAGATGCGACAGGAATTTTTGGGTTAGGTCAATCCGTTCGCGAGATATGGGAGTTTGAAGCCAAGAAATGGTTGAGAAGGCAAAAAATTTTTCGCAATTCTGCTGCTTCAAACGCTTAACCAGAATGGCCTAGGGAAAAAATACACATACCGTTGTAATCGGGCGAGTTTCTACTTTCAGATGCAATAGAAATTTTTGGGTTAGGTCAATCCGTTCGCGAGATATGGTAATTTGTAGCTAAGAAATGGTTGAGAAGACAACAAATTTTTCGCAATTCTGCTGCTCCAAACGCTTAACCTGAATGGCCTAGGGGAAAAATACAAATACCGTTGTAATCGGGCGAGTTTCTACTTTCAAATGCAATAGGAATTTTTGGGTTAGGTCAATCCGTTCGCGAGATATGGGAGTTTAAAGCTAAGAAATGGTTGAGAAGACAACAAATTTTTCGCAATTCTGCTGCTCCAATCGCTTAACCAGAATGGGCTAGGGAAAAAATACACATACCTTTGTAACCGGGCGAGTTTCTACTTTCAGACGCAACAGGAATTTTTGGGTTAGGTCAATCCGTTCGCGAGATATGGGAGTTTGAAGCCGAGAAATGGTTGACAAGACAACAAATTTCTCGCACTTCTGCTGCTCCAATCGCTTAACCAGAATGGCCTAGGGGAAAAATACAAGTACCCTTGTAATCGGGCGAGTTTCTACTTTCAAATGCAATAGGAATTTTTGGGTTAGGTCAATCCGTTCGCGAGATATGGGAGTTTAAAGCTAAGAAATGGTTGAGAAGACAACAAATTTTTCGCAATTCTGCTGCTCCAAACGCTTAACCTGAATGGCCTAGGGAAAAAATACGCATACCGTTGTAATCGGGCCAGATTCTACTTTCAGATGCGGCAGGAATTTTTGGGTTAGGTCAATCCGTTCGCGAGATATGGGAGTTTGAAGCCAAGAAATGGTTGAGAAGGCAAAAAATTTTTCGCAATTCTGCTGCTTCAAACGCTTAACCAGAATGGCCTAGGGAAAAAATGCACATACCGTTGTAATCGGGCGTGTTTCTACTTTCAGATGCAATAGGAATTTTTGGGTTAGGTCAATCCGCTCGCGCGATATGGGAGTTTGAAGACAAGAAATGGTTGAGAAGGCAAAAAATTTTTCGCAATTCTGCTGCTCCAAACGCTTAACCAGAATGGCCTAAGGAAAGAATACACATACCGTTGTAATCGGGCGAGTTTCTACTTCCAGATGCAACAGGAATTTTTGGGTTAGGTCAATCCGTTCGCGAGATATGGGATTTTGAATCTAAGAAATGGTTGAGAAGACAACAAATTTTTCGCAATTCTGCTGCTCCAAACGCTTAACCTGAATGGCCTAGGGAAAAAATACGCATACCGTTGTAATCGGGCGAGTTTCTACTTCCAGATGCAACAGGAATTTTTGGGTTAGGTCAATCCGTTCGCGAGATATGGGACTTTGAATCTAAGAAATGGTTGAGAAGACAACAAATTTTTCGCAATTCTGCTGCTCCAAACGCTTAACCTGAATGGCCTAGGAAAAAATACGCATACCGTTGTAATCGGGCCAGATTCTACTTTCAGATGCGGCAGGAATTTTTGGGTTAGGTCAATCCGTTCGCGAGATATGGGAGTTTGAAGCCAAGAAATGGTTGAGAAGGCAAAAAATTTTTCGCAATTCTGCTGCTTCAAACGCTTAACCAGAATGGCCTAGGGAAAAAATGCACATACCATTGTAATCGGGCGTGTTTCTACTTTCAGATGCAATAGGAATTTTTGGGTTAGGTCAATCAGTTCGCGAGATATGGGAGTTTGAAGCCAAGAAATGGTTGAGAAGGCAAAAAATTTTTCGCAATTCTGCTGCTTCAAACGCTTAACCAGAATGGCCTAGGGAAAAAATGCACATACCGTTGTAATCGGGCGTGTTTCTACTTTCAGATGCAATAGGAATTTTTGGGTTAGGTCAATCCGTTCGCGAGATATGGGAGTTTGAAGCCAAGAAATGGTTGAGAAGGCAAAAAATTTTACGCAATTCTGCTGCTTCAAAGGCTTAACCAGAATGGCCTAGGGAAAAAATACACATACCGTTGTAATCGGGCGAGTTTCTACTTTCAGATGCAATAGAAATTTTTGGGTTAGGTCAATCCGTTCGCGAGATATGGGACTTTGTAGCTAAGAAAGGGTTGAGAAGACAACAAATTTTTCGCAATTCTGCTGCTCCAAACGCTTAACCTGAATGGCCTAGGGGAAAAATACAAATACCGTTGTAATCGGGCGAGTTTCTACTTTCAAATGCAATAGGAATTTTTGGGTTAGGTCAATCCGTTCGCGAGATATGGGAGTTTAAAGCTAAGAAATGGTTGAGAAGACAACAAATTTTTCGCAATTCTGCTGCTCCAGTCGCTTAACCAGAATGGGCTAGGGAAAAAATACACATACATTTGTAACCGGGCGAGTTTCTACTTTCAGACGCAACAGGAATTTTTGGGTTAGGTCAATCCGTTCGCGAGATATGGGAGTTTGAAGCCGAGAAATGGTTGACAAGACAACAAATTTCTCGCACTTCTGCTGCTCCAATCGCTTAACCAGAATGGCCTAGGGGAAAAATACAAGTACCCTTGTAATCGGGCGAGTTTCTACTTTCAAATGCAATAGGAATTTTTGGGTTAGGTCAATCCGTTCGCGAGATATGGGAGTTTAAAGCTAAGAAATGGTTGAGAAGACAACAAATTTTTCGCAATTCTGCTGCTCCAAACGCTTAACCTGAATGGCCTAGGGAAAAAATACGCATACCGTTGTAATCGGGCGTGTTTCTACTTTCAGATGCAATAGGAATTTTTGGGTTAGGTCAATCCGCTCGCGCGATATGGGAGTTTAAAGCTAAGAAATGGTTGAGAAGACAACAAATTTTTCGCAATTCTGCTGCTCCAGTCGCTTAACCAGAATGGGCTAGGGAAAAAATACACATACCTTTGTAACCGGGCGAGTTTCTACTTTCAGACGCAACAGGAATTTTTGGGTTAGGTCAATCCGTTCGCGAGATATGGGAGTTTGAAGCCGAGAAATGGTTGACAAGACAACAAATTTCTCGCACTTCTGCTGCTCCAATCGCTTAACCAGAATGGCCTAGGGGAAAAATACAAGTACCGTTGTAATCGGGCGAGTTTCTACTTTCAAATGCAATAGGAATTTTTGGGTTAGGTCAATCCGTTCGCGAGATATGGGAGTTTAAAGCTAAGAAATGGTTGAGAAGACAACAAATTTTTCGCAATTCTGATGCTCCAAACGCTTAACCTGAATAGCCTAGGGAAAAAATACGCATACCGTTGTAATCGGGCCAGATTCTACTTTCAGATGCGGCAGGAATTTTTGGGTTAGGTCAATCCGTTCGCGAGATATGGGAGTTTGAAGCCAAGAAATGGTTGAGAAGGCAAAAAATTTTTCGCAATTCTGCTGCTTCAAACGCTTAACCAGAATGGCCTAGGGAAAAAATGCACATACCGTTGTAATCGGGCGTGTTTCTACTTTCAGATGCAATAGGAATTTTTGGGTTAGGTCAATCCGCTCGCGCGATATGGGAGTTTGAAGACAAGAAATGGTTGAGAAGGCAAAAATTTTTCGCAATTCTGCTGCTCCAAACGCTTAACCAGAATGGCCTAAGGAAAGAATACACATACCGTTGTAATCGGGCGAGTTTCTACTTCCAGATGCAACAGGAATTTTTGGGTTAGGTCAATCCGTTCGCGAGATATGGGACTTTGAATCTAAGAAATGGTTGAGAAGACAACAAATTTTTCGCAATTCTGCTGCTCCAAACGCTTAACCTGAATGGCCTAGGGAAAAAATACGCATACCGTTGTAATCGGGCCAGATTCTACTTTCAGATGCGACAGGAATTTTTGGGTTAGGTCAATCCGTTCGCGAGATATGGGAGTTTGAAGCCAAGAAATGGTTGAGAAGGCAAAAAATATTTCGCAATTCTGCTGCTTCAAACGCTTAACCAGAATGGCCTAGGGAAAAAATGCACATACCGTTGTAATCGGGCGTGTTTCTACTTTCAGATGCAATAGGAATTTTTGGGTTAGGTCAATCCGTTCGCGAGATATGGGAGTTTGAAGACAAGAAATGGTTGAGAAGGCAAAAAATTTTTCGCAATTCTGCTGCTCCAAACGCTTAACCAGAATGGCCTAGGGAAAAAATGCACATACCGTTGTAATCGGGCGTGTTTCTACTTTCAGATGCAATAGGAATTTTTGGGTTAGGTCAATCCGTTCGCGAGATATGGGAGTTTGAAGCCAAGAAATGGTTGAGAAGGCAAAAAATTTTTCGCAATTCTGCTGCTTCAAACGCTTAACCAGAATGGCCTAGGGAAAAAATGCACATACCGTTGTAATCGGGCGTGTTTCTACTTTCAGATGCAATAGGAATTTTTGGGTTAGGTCAATCCGTTCGCGAGATATGGGAGTTTGAAGCCAAGAAATGGTTGAGAAGGCAAAAAATTTTAAGCAATTCTGCTGCTTCAAAGGCTTAACCAGAATGGCCTAGGGAAAAAATACACATACCGTTGTAATCGGGCGAGTTTCTACTCTCAAATGCAATAGGAATTTTTGGGTTAGGTCAATCCGTTCGCGAGATATGGGAGTTTAAAGCTAAGAAATGGTTGAGAAGACAACAAATTTTTCGCAATTCTGCTGCTCCAATCGCTTAACCAGAATGGGCTAGGGAAAAAATACACATACCTTTGTAACCGGGCGAGTTTCTACTTTCAGACGCAACAGAAATGTTTGGGTTAGGTCAATCCGTTCGCGAGATATGGGAGTTTGAAGCCGAGAAATGGTTGACAAGACAACAAATTTCTCGCACTTCTGCTGCACCAATCGCTTAACCAGAATGGCCTAGGGGAAAAATACAAGTATCCTTGTAATCGGGCGAGTTTCGACTTTCAAATGCAATAGGAATTTTTGGGTTAGGTCAATCCGTTCGCGAGATATGGGAGTTTAAAGCTAAGAAATGGTTGAGAAGACAACAAATTTTTCGCAATTCTGCTGCTCCAAACGCTTAACCTGAATGGCCTAGGGAAAAAATACGCATACCGTTGTAATCGGGCCAGATTCTACTTTCAGATGCGGCAGGAATTTTTGGGTTAGGTCAATCCGTTCGCGAGATATGGGAGTTTGAAGTCAAGAAATGGTTGAGAAGGCAAAAAATTTTTCGCAATTCTGCTGCTTCAAACGCTTAACCAGAGTGGCCTAGGGAAAAAATGCACATACCGTTGTAATCGGGCGTGTTCCTACTTTCAGATGCAATAGGAATTTTTGGGTTAGGTCAATCCGCTCGCGCGATCTGGGAGTTTGAAGACAAGAAATGGTTGAGAAGGCAAAAAATTTTTCGCAATTCTGCTGCTCCAAACGCTTAACCAGAATGGCCTAGGGAAAAAATACACATACCGTTGTAATCGGGCGTGTTTCTACTTTCAGATGCAATAGGAATTTTTGGGTTAGGTCAATCCGTTCGCGAGATATGGGAGTTTGAAGCCAAGAAATGGTTGAGAAGGCAAAAAATTTTTCACAATTCTGCTGCTCCAAACGCTTAACCAGAATGGCCTAGGGAAAAAATACACATACCGTTGTAATCGGGCGTGTTTCTACTTTCAGATGCAATAGGAATTTTTGGGTTAGGTCAATCCGTTCGCGAGATATGGGAGTTTGAAGCCAAGAAATGGTTGAGAAGGCAAAAAATTTTACGCAATTCTGCTGCTTCAAAGGCTTAACCAGATTGGCCTAGGGAAAAAATACACATACCGTTGTAATCGGGCGAGTTTCTACTTTCAGATGCAATAGAAATTTTTGGGTTAGGTCAATCCGTTCGCAAGATATGGGACTTTGTAGCTAAGAAATGGTTGAGAAGACAACAAATTTTTCGCAATTCTGCTGCTCCAGTCGCTTAACCAGAATGGGCTAGGGAAAAAATACACATACCTTTGTAACCGGGCGAGTTTCTACTTTCAGACGCAACAGGAATGTTTGGGTTAGGTCAATCCGTTCGCGAGATATGGGAGTTTGAAGCCGAGAAATGGTTGACAAGACAACAAATTTCTCGCACTTCTGCTGCTCCAATCGCTTAACCAGAATGGCCTAGGGGAAAAATACAAGTATCCTTGTAATCGGGCGAGTTTCGACTTTCAAATGCAATAGGAATTTTTGGGTTAGGTCAATCCGTTCGCGAGATATGGGAGTTTAAAGCTAAGAAATGGTTGAGAAGACAACAAATTTTTCGCACTTCTGCTGCTCCAATCGCTTAACCAGAATGGCCTAGGGGAAAAATACACGTACCGTTGTAATCGGGCGAGTTTCTACTTTCAAATGCAATAGGAATTTTTGGGTTAGGTCAATCCGTTCGCGAGATATGGGAGTTTGAAGCCAAGAAATGGTTGAGAAGGCAAAAAATTTTTCACAATTCTGCTGCTCCAAACGCTTAACCAGAATAGCCTAGGGAAAAAATACACATACCGTTGTAATAGGGCGAGTTTCTACTTTCAGTTACAATAGGAATTTTTGGGTTAGGTCAATCCGTTCGCGAGATATGGGAGTTTGAAGCCAAGAAATGGTTGAGAAGGCAAAAAATTTTTCGCAATTCTGCTGCTTCAAACGCTTAACCAGAATGGCCTAGGGAAAAAATGCACATACCGTTGTAATCGGGCGTGTTTCTACTTTCAGATGCAATAGGAATTTTTGGGTTAGGTCAATCCGTTCGCGAGATATGGGAGTTTGAAGCCAAGAAATGGTTGAGAAGGCAAAAAATTTTACGCAATTCTGCTGCTCCAAACGCTTAACCTGAATGGCCTAGGGGAAAAATACAAATACCGTTGTAATCGGGCGAGTTTCTACTTTCAAATGCAATAGGAATTTTTGGGTTAGGTCAATCCGTTCGCGAGATATGGGAGTTTAAAGCTAAGAAATGGTTGAGAAGACAACAAATTTTTCGCAATTCTGCTGCTCCAAACGCTTAACCTGAATGGCCTAGGGAAAAAATACGCATACCGTTGTAATCGGGCCAGATTCTACTTTCAGATGCGGCAGGAATTTTTGGGTTAGGTCAATCCGTTCGCGAGATATGGGAGTTTGAAGTCAAGAAATGGTTGAGAAGGCAAAAAATTTTTCGCAATTCTGCTGCTTCAAACGCTTAACCAGAATGGCCTAGGGAAAAAATGCACATACCGTTGTAATCGGGCGTGTTCCTACTTTCAGATGCAATAGGAATTTTTGGGTTAGGTCAATCCGCTCGCGCGATCTGGGAGTTTGAAGACAAGAAATGGTTGAGAAGGCAAAAAATTTTTCGCAATTCTGCTGCTCCAAACGCTTAACCAGAATGGCCTAGGGAAAAAATACACATACCGTTGTAATCGGGCGTGTTTCTACTTTCAGATGCAATAGGAATTTTTGGGTTAGGTCAATCCGTTCGCGAGATATGGGAGTTTGAAGCCTAGAAATGGTTGAGAAGGCAAAAAATTTTTCACAATTCTGCTGCTCCAAACGCTTAACCAGAGTGGCCTAGGGAAAAAATACACATACCGTTGTAATCGGGCGTGTTTCTACTTTCAGATGCAATACGAATTTTTGGGTTAGGTCAATCCGTTCGCGAGATATGGGAGTTTGAAGCCAAGAAATGGTTGAGAAGGCAAAAAATTTTTCACAATTCTGCTGCTCCAAACGCTTAACCAGAATGGCCTAGGGAAAAAATACACATACCGTTGTAATAGGGCGAGTTTCTACTTTCAGTTACAATAGGAATTTTTGGGTTAGGTCAATCCGTTCGCGAGATATGGGAGTTTGAAGCCAAGAAATGGTTGAGAAGGCAAAAAATTTTTCGCAATTCTGCTGCTTCAAACGCTTAACCAGAATGGCCTAGGGAAAAAATGCACATACCGTTGTAATCGGGCGTGTTTCTACTTTCAGATGCAATAGGAATTTTTGGGTTAGGTCAATCCGTTCGCGAGATATGGGAGTTTGAAGCCAAGAAATGGTTGAGAAGGCAAAAAATTTTACGCAATTCTGCTGCTCCAAACGCTTAACCTGAATGGCCTAGGGGAAAAATACAAATACCGTTGTAATCGGGCGAGTTTCTACTTTCAAATGCAATAGGAATTTTTGGGTTAGGTCAATCCGTTCGCGAGATATGGGAGTTTAAAGCTAAGAAATGGTTGAGAAGACAACAAATTTTTCGCAATTCTGCTGCTCCAGTCGCTTAACCAGAATGGGCTAGGGAAAAAATGCACATACCGTTGTAATCGGGCGTGTTTCTACTTTCAGATGCAATAGGAATTTTTGGGTTAGGTCAATCCGTTCGCGAGATATGGGAGTTTGAAGCCAAGAAATGGTTGAGAAGGCAAAAAATTTTAAGCAATTCTGCTGCTTCAAAGGCTTAACCAGAATGGCCTAGGGAAAAAATACACATACCGTTGTAATCGGGCGAGTTTCTACTTTCAGATGCAATAGAAATTTTTGGGGTAGGTCAATCCGTTCGCGAGATATGGGACTTTGTAGCTAAGAAATGGTTGAGAAGACAACAAATTTTTCGCAATTCTGCTGCTCCAAACGCTTAACCTGAATGGCCTAGGGGAAAAATACAAATACCGTTGAAATCGGGCGAGTTTCTACTTTCAAATGCAATAGGAATTTTTGGGTTAGGTCAATCCGTTCGCGAGATATGGGAGTTTAAAGCTAAGAAATGGTTGAGAAGACAACAAATTTTTCGCAATTCTGCTGCTCCAGTCGCTTAACCAGAATGGGCTAGGGAAAAAATACACATACCTTTGTAACCGGGCGAGTTTCTACTTTCAGACGCAACAGAAATGTTTGGGTTAGGTCAATCCGTTCGCGAGATATGGGAGTTTGAAGCCGAGAAATGGTTGACAAGACAACAAATTTCTCGCACTTCTGCTGCACCAATCGCTTAACCAGAATGGCCTAGGGGAAAAATACAAGTATCCTTGTAATCGGGCGAGTTTCGACTTTCAAATGCAATAGGAATTTTTGGGTTAGGTCAATCCGTTCGCGAGATATGGGAGTTTAAAGCTAAGAAATGGTTGAGAAGACAACAAATTTTTCGCAATTCTGCTGCTCCAAACGCTTAACCTGAATGGCCTAGGGAAAAAATACGCATACCGTTGTAATCGGGCCAGATTCTACTTTCAGATGCGGCAGGAATTTTTGGGTTAGGTCAATCCGTTCTCGAGATATGGGAGTTTGAAGTCAAGAAATGGTTGAGAAGGCAAAAAATTTTTCGCAATTCTGCTGCTTCAAACGCTTAACCAGAATGGCCTAGGGAAAAAATGCACATACCGTTGTAATCGGGCGTGTTCCTACTTTCAGATGCAATAGGAATTTTTGGGTTAGGTCAATCCGCTCGCGCGATCTGGGAGTTTGAAGACAAGAAATGGTTGAGAAGGCAAAAAATTTTTCGCAATTCTGCTGCTCCAAACGCTTAACCAGAATGGCCTAGGGAAAAAATACACATACCGTTGTAATCGGGCGTGTTTCTACTTTCAGATGCAATAGGAATTTTTGGGTTAGGTCAATCCGTTCGCGAGATATGGGAGTTTGAAGCCTAGAAATGGTTGAGAAGGCAAAAAATTTTTCACAATTCTGCTGCTCCAAACGCTTAACCAGAGTGGCCTAGGGAAAAAATACACATACCGTTGTAATCGGGCGTGTTTCTACTTTCAGATGCAATAGGAATTTTTGGGTTAGGTCAATCCGTTCGCGAGATATGGGAGTTTGAAGCCAAGAAATGGTTGAGAAGGCAAAAAATTTTACGCAATTCTGCTGCTTCAAAGGCTTAACCAGATTGGCCTAGGGAAAAAATACACATACCGTTGTAATCGGGCGAGTTTCTACTTTCAGATGCAATAGAAATTTTTGGGTTAGGTCAATCCGTTCGCGAGATATGGGACTTTGTAGCTAAGAAATGGTTGAGAAGACAACAAATTTTTCGCAATTCTGCTGCTCCAGTCGCTTAACCAGAATGGGCTAGGGAAAAAATACACATACCTTTGTAACCGGGCGAGTTTCTACTTTCAGACGCAACAGGAATGTTTGGGTTAGGTCAATCCGTTCGCGAGATATGGGAGTTTGAAGCCGAGAAATGGTTGACAAGACAACAAATTTCTCGCACTTCTGCTGCTCCAATCGCTTAACCAGAATGGCCTAGGGGAAAAATACAAGTATCGTTGTAATCGGGCGAGTTTCGACTTTCAAATGCAATAGGAATTTTTGGGTTAGGTCAATCCGTTCGCGAGATATGGGAGTTTAAAGCTAAGAAATGGTTGAGAAGACAACAAATTTTTCGCAATTCTGCTGCTCCAAACGCTTAACCTGAATGGCCTAGGGAAAAAATACGCATACCGTTGTAATCGGGCCAGATTCTACTTTCAGATGCGGCAGGAATTTTTGGGTTAGGTCAATCCGTTCGCGAGATATGGGAGTTTGAAGTCAAGAAATGGTTGAGAAGGCAAAAAATTTTTCGCAATTCTGCTGCTTCAAACGCTTAACCAGAATGGCCTAGGGAAAAAATGCACATACCGTTGTAATCGGGCGTGTTTCTACTTTCAGATGCAATAGGAATTTTTGGGTTAGGTCAATCCGCTCGCGCGATATGGGAGTTTGAAGACAAGAAATGGTTGAGAAGGCAAAAAATTTTTCGCAATTCTGCTGCTCCAAACGCTTAACCAGAATGGCCTAAGGAAAGAATACACATACCGTTGTAATCGGGCGAGTTTCTACTTCCAGATGCAACAGGAATTTTTGGGTTAGGTCAATCCGTTCGCGAGATATGGGACTTTGAAGCTAAGAAATGGTTGAGAAGACAACAAATTTTTCGCAATTCTGCTGCTCCAAACGCTTAACCTGAATGGCCTAGGGAAAAAATACGCATACCGTAGTAATCGGGCCAGATTCTACTTTCAGATGCGACAGGAATTTTTGGGTTAGGTCAATCCGTTCGCGAGATATGGGAGTTTGAAGCCAAGAAATGGCTGAGAAGACAACAAATTTTTCGCAATTCTGCTGCTCCAAACGCTTAACCAGAGTGGCCTAGGGAAAAAATACGCATACCGTTGTAATCGGGCGAGATTCTACTTTAAGAAGCGACAGGAATTTTTGGGTTAGGTCTATCCGTTCGCGAGATATGGGAGTTTGAAGCCAAGAAATGGTTGAGAAGGCAAAAAATTTTTCACAATTCTGCTGCTCCAAACGCTTAACCAGAATGGCCTAGGGAAAAAATACACATACCGTTGTAATCGGGCGTGTTTCTACTTTCAGATGCAATAGGAATTTTTGGGTTAGGTCAATCCGTTCGCGAGATATGGGAGTTTGAAGCCAAGAAATGGTTGAGAAGGCAAAAAATTTTACGCAATTCTGCTGCTTCAAAGGCTTAACCAGATTGGCCTAGGGAAAAAATACACATACCGTTGTAATCGGGCGAGTTTCTACTTTCAGATGCAATAGAAATTTTTGGGTTAGGTCAATCCGTTCGCGAGATATGGGACTTTGTAGCTAAGAAATGGTTGAGAAGACAACAAATTTTTCGCAATTCTGCTGCTCCAAACGCTTAACCTGAATGGCCTAGGGGAAAAATACAAATACCGTTGTAATCGGGCGAGTTTCTACTTTCAAATGCAATAGGAATTTTTGGGTTAGGTCAATCCGTTCGCGAGATATGGGAGTTTAAAGCTAAGAAATGGTTGAGAAGACAACAAATTTTTCGCAATTCTGCTGCTCCAGTCTCTTAACCAGAATGGGCTAGGGAAAAAATACACATACCTTTGTAACCGGGCGAGTTTCTACTTTCAGACGCAACAGGAATTTTTGGGTTAGGTCAATCCGTTCGCGAGATATGGGAGTTTGAAGCCGAGAAATGGTTGACAAGACAACAAATTTCTCGCACTTCTGCTGCTCCAATCGCTTAACCAGAATGGCCTAGGGGAAAAATACACGTACCGTTGTAATCGGGCGAGTTTCTACTTTCAAATGCAATAGGAATTTTTGGGTTAGGTCAATCCGTTCGCGAGATATGGGAGTTTGAAGCCAAGAAATGGTTGAGAAGGCAAAAAATTTTTCACAATTCTGCTGCTCCAAACGCTTAACCAGAATGGCCTAGGGAAAAAATACACATACCGTTGTAATAGGGCGAGTTTCTACTTTCAGTTACAATAGGAATTTTTGGGTTAGGTCAATCCGTTCGCGAGATATGGGAGTTTGAAGCCAAGAAATGGTTGAGAAGGCAAAAAATTTTTCGCAATTCTGCTGCTTCAAACGCTTAACCAGAATGGCCTAGGGAAAAAATGCACATACCGTTGTAATCGGGCGTGTTTCTACTTTCAGATGCAATAGGAATTTTTGGGTTAGGTCAATCCGTTCGCGAGATATGGGAGTTTGAAGCCAAGAAATGGTTGAGAAGGCAAAAAATTTTACGCAATTCTGCTGCTCCAAACGCTTAACCTGAATGGCCTAGGGGAAAAATACAAATACCGTTGTAATCGGGCGAGTTTCTACTTTCAAATGCAATAGGAATTTTTGGGTTAGGTCAATCCGTTCGCGAGATATGGGAGTTTAAAGCTAAGAAATGGTTGAGAAGACAACAAATTTTTCGCAATTCTGCTGCTCCAGTCGCTTAACCAGAATGGGCTAGGGAAAAAATGCACATACCGTTGTAATCGGGCGTGTTTCTACTTTCAGATGCAATAGGAATTTTTGGGTTAGGTCAATCCGTTCGCGAGATATGGGAGTTTGAAGCCAAGAAATGGTTGAGAAGGCAAAAAATTTTAAGCAATTCTGCTGCTTCAAAGGCTTAACCAGAATGGCCTAGGGAAAAAATACACATACCGTTGTAATCGGGCGAGTTTCTACTTTCAGATGCAATAGAAATTTTTGGGGTAGGTCAATCCGTTCGCGAGATATGGGACTTTGTAGCTAAGAAATGGTTGAGAAGACAACAAATTTTTCGCAATTCTGCTGCTCCAAACGCTTAACCTGAATGGCCTAGGGGAAAAATACAAATACCGTTGAAATCGGGCGAGTTTCTACTTTCAAATGCAATAGGAATTTTTGGGTTAGGTCAATCCGTTCGCGAGATATGGGAGTTTAAAGCTAAGAAATGGTTGAGAAGACAACAAATTTTTCGCAATTCTGCTGCTCCAGTCGCTTAACCAGAATGGGCTAGGGAAAAAATACACATACCTTTGTAACCGGGCGAGTTTCTACTTTCAGACGCAACAGAAATGTTTGGGTTAGGTCAATCCGTTCGCGAGATATGGGAGTTTGAAGCCGAGAAATGGTTGACAAGACAACAAATTTCTCGCACTTCTGCTGCACCAATCGCTTAACCAGAATGGCCTAGGGGAAAAATACAAGTATCCTTGTAATCGGGCGAGTTTCGACTTTCAAATGCAATAGGAATTTTTGGGTTAGGTCAATCCGTTCGCGAGATATGGGAGTTTAAAGCTAAGAAATGGTTGAGAAGACAACAAATTTTTCGCAATTCTGCTGCTCCAAACGCTTAACCTGAATGGCCTAGGGAAAAAATACGCATACCGTTGTAATCGGGCCAGATTCTACTTTCAGATGCGGCAGGAATTTTTGGGTTAGGTCAATCCGTTCGCGAGATATGGGAGTTTGAAGTCAAGAAATGGTTGAGAAGGCAAAAAATTTTTCGCAATTCTGCTGCTTCAAACGCTTAACCAGAATGGCCTAGGGAAAAAATGCACATACCGTTGTAATCGGGCGTGTTCCTACTTTCAGATGCAATAGGAATTTTTGGGTTAGGTCAATCCGCTCGCGCGATCTGGGAGTTTGAAGACAAGAAATGGTTGAGAAGGCAAAAAATTTTTCGCAATTCTGCTGCTCCAAACGCTTAACCAGAATGGCCTAGGGAAAAAATACACATACCGTTGTAATCGGGCGTGTTTCTACTTTCAGATGCAATAGGAATTTTTGGGTTAGGTCAATCCGTTCGCGAGATACGGGAGTTTGAAGCCAAGAAATGGTTGAGAAGGCAAAAAATTTTTCACAATTCTGCTGCTCCAAACGCTTAACCAGAATGGCCTAGGGAAAAAATACACATACCGTTGTAATCGGGCGTGTTTCTACTTTCAGATGCAATAGGAATTTTTGGGTTAGGTCAATCCGTTCGCGAGATATGGGAGTTTGAAGCCAAGAAATGGTTGAGAAGGCAAAAAATTTTACGCAATTCTGCTGCTTCAAAGGCTTAACCAGATTGGCCTAGGGAAAAAATACACATACCGTTGTAATCGGGCGAGTTTCTACTTTCAGATGCAATAGAAATTTTTGGGTTAGGTCAATCCGTTCGCGAGATATGGGACTTTGTAGCTAAGAAATGGTTGAGAAGACAACAAATTTTTCGCAATTCTGCTGCTCCAGTCGCTTAACCAGAATGGGCTAGGGAAAAAATACACATACCTTTGTAACCGGGCGAGTTTCTACTTTCAGACGCAACAGGAATGTTTGGGTTAGGTCAATCCGTTCGCGAGATATGGGAGTTTGAAGCCGAGAAATGGTTGACAAGACAACAAATTTCTCGCACTTCTGCTGCTCCAATCGCTTAACCAGAATGGCCTAGGGGAAAAATACAAGTATCCTTGTAATCGGGCGAGTTTCGACTTTCAAATGCAATAGGAATTTTTGGGTTAGGTCAATCCGTTCGCGAGATATGGGAGTTTAAAGCTAAGAAATGGTTGAGAAGACAACAAATTTTTCGCAATTCTGCTGCTCCAAACGCTTAACCTGAATGGCCTAGGGAAAAAATACGCATACCGTTGTAATCGGGCCAGATTCTACTTTCAGATGCGGCAGGAATTTTTGGGTTAGGTCAATCCGTTCGCGAGATATGGGAGTTTGAAGTCAAGAAATGGTTGAGAAGGCAAAAAATTTTTCGCAATTCTGCTGCTTCAAACGCTTAACCAGAATGGCCTAGGGAAAAAATGCACATACCGTTGTAATCGGGCGTGTTTCTACTTTCAGATGCAATACGAATTTTTGGGTTAGGTCAATCCGCTCGCGCGATATGGGAGTTTGAAGACAAGAAATGGTTGAGAAGGCAAAAAATTTTTCGCAATTCTGCTGCTCCAAACGCTTAACCAGAATGGCCTAAGGAAAGAATACACATACCGTTGTAATCGGGCGAGTTTCTACTTCCAGATGCAACAGGAATTTTTGGGTTAGGTCAATCCGTTCGCGAGATATGGGACTTTGAAGCTAAGAAATGGTTGAGAAGACAACAAATTTTTCGCAATTCTGCTGCTCCAAACGCTTAACCTGAATGGCCTAGGGAAAAAATACGCATACCGTAGTAATCGGGCCAGATTCTACTTTCAGATGCGACAGGAATTTTTGGGTTAGGTCAATCCGTTCGCGAGATATGGGAGTTTGAAGCCAAGAAATGGCTGAGAAGACAACAAATTTTTCGCAATTCTGCTGCTCCAAACGCTTAACCAGAGTGGCCTAGGGAAAAAATACGCATACCGTTGTAATCGGGCGAGATTCTACTTTAAGAAGTGACAGGAATTTTTGGGTTAGGTCTATCCGTTCGCGAGATATGGGAGTTTGAAGCCAAGAAATGGTTGAGAAGGCAAAAAATTTTTCACAATTCTGCTGCTCCAAACGCTTAACCAGAATGGCCTAGGGAAAAAATACACATACCGTTGTAATCGGGCGTGTTTCTACTTTCAGATGCAATAGGAATTTTTGGGTTAGGTCAATCCGTTCGCGAGATATGGGAGTTTGAAGCCAAGAAATGGTTGAGAAGGCAAAAAATTTTACGCAATTCTGCTGCTTCAAAGGCTTAACCAGATTGGCCTAGGGAAAAAATACACATACCGTTGTAATCGGGCGAGTTTCTACTTTCAGATGCAATAGAAATTTTTGGGTTAGGTCAATCCGTTCGCGAGATATGGGACTTTGTAGCTAAGAAATGGTTGAGAAGACAACAAATTTTTCGCAATTCTGCTGCTCCAAACGCTTAACCTGAATGGCCTAGGGGAAAAATACAAATACCGTTGTAATCGGGCGAGTTTCTACTTTCAAATGCAATAGGAATTTTTGGGTTAGGTCAATCCGTTCGCGAGATATGGGAGTTTAAAGCTAAGAAATGGTTGAGAAGACAACAAATTTTTCGCAATTCTGCTGCTCCAGTCGCTTAACCAGAATGGGCTAGGGAAAAAATACACATACCTTTGTAACCGGGCGAGTTTCTACTTTCAGACGCAACAGGAATTTTTGGGTTAGGTCAATCCGTTCGCGAGATATGGGAGTTTGAAGCCGAGAAATGGTTGACAAGACAACAAATTTCTCGCACTTCTGCTGCTCCAATCGCTTAACCAGAATGGCCTAGGGGAAAAATACACGTACCGTTGTAATCGGGCGAGTTTCTACTTTCAAATGCAATAGGAATTTTTGGGTTAGGTCAATCCGTTCGCGAGATATGGGAGTTTGAAGCCAAGAAATGGTTGAGAAGGCAAAAAATTTTTCACAATTCTGCTGCTCCAAACGCTTAACCAGAATGGCCTAGGGAAAAAATACACATACCGTTGTAATAGGGCGAGTTTCTACTTTCAGTTACAATAGGAATTTTTGGGTTAGGTCAATCCGTTCGCGAGATATGGGAGTTTGAAGCCAAGAAATGGTTGAGAAGGCAAAAAATTTTTCGCAATTCTGCTGCTTCAAACGCTTAACCAGAATGGCCTAGGGAAAAAATGCACATACCGTTGTAATCGGGCGTGTTTCTACTTTCAGATGCAATAGGAATTTTTGGGTTAGGTCAATCCGTTCGCGAGATATGGGAGTTTGAAGCCAAGAAATGGTTGAGAAGGCAAAAAATTTTACGCAATTCTGCTGCTCCAAACGCTTAACCTGAATGGCCTAGGGGAAAAATACAAATACCGTTGTAATCGGGCGAGTTTCTACTTTCAAATGCAATAGGAATTTTTGGGTTAGGTCAATCCGTTCGCGAGATATGGGAGTTTAAAGCTAAGAAATGGTTGAGAAGACAACAAATTTTTCGCAATTCTGCTGCTCCAGTCGCTTAACCAGAATGGGCTAGGGAAAAAATGCACATACCGTTGTAATCGGGCGTGTTTCTACTTTCAGATGCAATAGGAATTTTTGGGTTAGGTCAATCCGTTCGCGAGATATGGGAGTTTGAAGCCAAGAAATGGTTGAGAAGGCAAAAAATTTTAAGCAATTCTGCTGCTTCAAAGGCTTAACCAGAATGGCCTAGGGAAAAAATACACATACCGTTGTAATCGGGCGAGTTTCTACTTTCAGATGCAATAGAAATTTTTGGGGTAGGTCAATCCGTTCGCGAGATATGGGACTTTGTAGCTAAGAAATGGTTGAGAAGACAACAAATTTTTCGCAATTCTGCTGCTCCAAACGCTTAACCTGAATGGCCTAGGGGAAAAATACAAATACCGTTGAAATCGGGCGAGTTTCTACTTTCAAATGCAATAGGAATTTCTGGGTTAGGTCAATCCGTTCGCGAGATATGGGAGTTTAAAGCTAAGAAATGGTTGAGAAGACAACAAATTTTTCGCAATTCTGCTGCTCCAGTCGCTTAACCAGAATGGGCTAGGGAAAAAATACACATACCTTTGTAACCGGGCGAGTTTCTACTTTCAGACGCAACAGAAATGTTTGGGTTAGGTCAATCCGTTCGCGAGATATGGGAGTTTGAAGCCGAGAAATGGTTGACAAGACAACAAATTTCTCGCACTTCTGCTGCACCAATCGCTTAACCAGAATGGCCTAGGGGAAAAATACAAGTATCCTTGTAATCGGGCGAGTTTCGACTTTCAAATGCAATAGGAATTTTTGGGTTAGGTCAATCCGTTCGCGAGATATGGGAGTTTAAAGCTAAGAAATGGTTGAGAAGACAACAAATTTTTCGCAATTCTGCTGCTCCAAACGCTTAACCTGAATGGCCTAGGGAAAAAATACGCATACCGTTGTAATCGGGCCAGATTCTACTTTCAGATGCGGCAGGAATTTTTGGGTTAGGTCAATCCGTTCGCGAGATATGGGAGTTTGAAGTCAAGAAATGGTTGAGAAGGCAAAAAATTTTTCGCAATTCTGCTGCTTCAAACGCTTAACCAGAATGGCCTAGGGAAAAAATGCACATACCGTTGTAATCGGGCGTGTTCCTACTTTCAGATGCAATAGGAATTTTTGGGTTAGGTCAATCCGCTCGCGCGATCTGGGAGTTTGAAGACAAGAAATGGTTGAGAAGGCAAAAAATTTTTCGCAATTCTGCTGCTCCAAACGCTTAACCAGAATGGCCTAGGGAAAAAATACACATACCGTTGTAATCGGGCGTGTTTCTACTTTCAGATGCAATAGGAATTTTTGGGTTAGGTCAATCCGTTCGCGAGATATGGGAGTTTGAAGCCAAGAAATGGTTGAGAAGGCAAAAAATTTTTCACAATTCTGCTGCTCCAAACGCTTAACCAGAATGGCCTAGGGAAAAAATACACATACCGTTGTAATCGGGCGTGTTTCTACTTTCAGATGCAATAGGAATTTTTGGGTTAGGTCAATCCGTTCGCGAGATATGGGAGTTTGAAGCCAAGAAATGGTTGAGAAGGCAAAAAATTTTACGCAATTCTGCTGCTTCAAAGGCTTAACCAGATTGGCCTAGGGAAAAAATACACATACCGTTGTAATCGGGCGAGTTTCTACTTTCAGATGCAATAGAAATTTTTGGGTTAGGTCAATCCGTTCGCGAGATATGGGACTTTGTAGCTAAGAAATGGTTGAGAAGACAACAAATTTTTCGCAATTCTGCTGCTCCAGTCGCTTAACCAGAATGGGCTAGGGAAAAAATACACATACCTTTGTAACCGGGCGAGTTTCTACTTTCAGACGCAACAGGAATGTTTGGGTTAGGTCAATCCGTTCGCGAGATATGGGAGTTTGAAGCCGAGAAATGGTTGACAAGACAACAAATTTCTCGCACTTCTGCTGCTCCAATCGCTTAACCAGAATGGCCTAGGGGAAAAATACAAGTATCCTTGTAATCGGGCGAGTTTCGACTTTCAAATGCAATAGGAATTTTTGGGTTAGGTCAATCCGTTCGCGAGATATGGGAGTTTAAAGCTAAGAAATGGTTGAGAAGACAACAAATTTTTCGCAATTCTGCTGCTCCAAACGCTTAACCTGAATGGCCTAGGGAAAAAATACGCATACCGTTGTAATCGGGCCAGATTCTACTTTCAGATGCGGCAGGAATTTTTGGGTTAGGTCAATCCGTTCGCGAGATATGGGAGTTTGAAGTCAAGAAATGGTTGAGAAGGCAAAAAATTTTTCGCAATTCTGCTGCTTCAAACGCTTAACCAGAATGGCCTAGGGAAAAAATGCACATACCGTTGTAATCGGGCGTGTTTCTACTTTCAGATGCAATAGGAATTTTTGGGTTAGGTCAATCCGCTCGCGCGATATGGGAGTTTGAAGACAAGAAATGGTTGAGAAGGCAAAAAATTTTTCGCAATTCTGCTGCTCCAAACGCTTAACCAGAATGGCCTAAGGAAAGAATACACATACCGTTGTAATCGGGCGAGTTTCTACTTCCAGATGCAACAGGAATTTTTGGGTTAGGTCAATCCGTTCGCGAGATATGGGACTTTGAAGCTAAGAAATGGTTGAGAAGACAACAAATTTTTCGCAATTCTGCTGCTCCAAACGCTTAACCTGAATGGCCTAGGGAAAAAATACGCATACCGTAGTAATCGGGCCAGATTCTACTTTCAGATGCGACAGGAATTTTTGGGTTAGGTCAATCCGTTCGCGAGATATGGGAGTTTGAAGCCAAGAAATGGCTGAGAAGACAACAAATTTTTCGCAATTCTGCTGCTCCAAACGCTTAACCAGAGTGGCCTAGGGAAAAAATACGCATACCGTTGTAATCGGGCGAGATTCTACTTTAAGAAGCGACAGGAATTTTTGGGTTAGGTCTATCCGTTCGCGAGATATGGGAGTTTGAAGCCAAGAAATGGTTGAGAAGGCAAAAAATTTTTCACAATTCTGCTGCTCCAAACGCTTAACCAGAATGGCCTAGGGAAAAAATACACATACCGTTGTAATCGGGCGTGTTTCTACTTTCAGATGCAATAGGAATTTTTGGGTTAGGTCAATCCGTTCGCGAGATATGGGAGTTTGAAGCCAAGAAATGGTTGAGAAGGCAAAAAATTTTACGCAATTCTGCTGCTTCAAAGGCTTAACCAGATTGGCCTAGGGAAAAAATACACATACCGTTGTAATCGGGCGAGTTTCTACTTTCAGATGCAATAGAAATTTTTGGGTTAGGTCAATCCGTTCGCGAGATATGGGACTTTGTAGCTAAGAAATGGTTGAGAAGACAACAAATTTTTCGCAATTCTGCTGCTCCAAACGCTTAACCTGAATGGCCTAGGGGAAAAATACAAATACCGTTGTAATCGGGCGAGTTTCTACTTTCAAATGCAATAGGAATTTTTGGGTTAGGTCAATCCGTTCGCGAGATATGGGAGTTTAAAGCTAAGAAATGGTTGAGAAGACAACAAATTTTTCGCAATTCTGCTGCTCCAGTCGCTTAACCAGAATGGGCTAGGGAAAAAATACACATACCTTTGTAACCGGGCGAGTTTCTACTTTCAGACGCAACAGGAATTTTTGGGTTAGGTCAATCCGTTCGCGAGATATGGGAGTTTGAAGCCGAGAAATGGTTGACAAGACAACAAATTTCTCGCACTTCTGCTGCTCCAATCGCTTAACCAGAATGGCCTAGGGGAAAAATACACGTACCGTTGTAATCGGGCGAGTTTCTACTTTCAAATGCAATAGGAATTTTTGGGTTAGGTCAATCCGTTCGCGAGATATGGGAGTTTGAAGCCAAGAAATGGTTGAGAAGGCAAAAAATTTTTCACAATTCTGCTGCTCCAAACGCTTAACCAGAATGGCCTAGGGAAAAAATACACATACCGTTGTAATAGGGCGAGTTTCTACTTTCAGTTACAATAGGAATTTTTGGGTTAGGTCAATCCGTTCGCGAGATATGGGAGTTTGAAGCCAAGAAATGGTTGAGAAGGCAAAAAATTTTTCGCAATTCTGCTGCTTCAAACGCTTAACCAGAATGGCCTAGGGAAAAAATGCACATACCGTTGTAATCGGGCGTGTTTCTACTTTCAGATGCAATAGGAATTTTTGGGTTAGGTCAATCCGTTCGCGAGATATGGGAGTTTGAAGCCAAGAAATGGTTGAGAAGGCAAAAAATTTTACGCAATTCTGCTGCTCCAAACGCTTAACCTGAATGGCCTAGGGGAAAAATACAAATACCGTTGTAATCGGGCGAGTTTCTACTTTCAAATGCAATAGGAATTTTTGGGTTAGGTCAATCCGTTCGCGAGATATGGGAGTTTAAAGCTAAGAAATGGTTGAGAAGACAACAAATTTTTCGCAATTCTGCTGCTCCAGTCGCTTAACCAGAATGGGCTAGGGAAAAAATGCACATACCGTTGTAATCGGGCGTGTTTCTACTTTCAGATGCAATAGGAATTTTTGGGTTAGGTCAATCCGTTCGCGAGATATGGGAGTTTGAAGCCAAGAAATGGTTGAGAAGGCAAAAAATTTTAAGCAATTCTGCTGCTTCAAAGGCTTAACCAGAATGGCCTAGGGAAAAAATACACATACCGTTGTAATCGGGCGAGTTTCTACTTTCAGATGCAATAGAAATTTTTGGGGTAGGTCAATCCGTTCGCGAGATATGGGACTTTGTAGCTAAGAAATGGTTGAGAAGACAACAAATTTTTCGCAATTCTGCTGCTCCAAACGCTTAACCTGAATGGCCTAGGGGAAAAATACAAATACCGTTGATATCGGGCGAGTTTCTACTTTCAAATGCAATAGGAATTTTTGGGTTAGGTCAATCCGTTCGCGAGATATGGGAGTTTAAAGCTAAGAAATGGTTGAGAAGACAACAAATTTTTCGCAATTCTGCTGCTCCAGTCGCTTAACCAGAATGGGCTAGGGAAAAAATACACATACCTTTGTAACCGGGCGAGTTTCTACTTTCAGACGCAACAGAAATGTTTGGGTTAGGTCAATCCGTTCGCGAGATATGGGAGTTTGAAGCCGAGAAATGGTTGACAAGACAACAAATTTCTCGCACTTCTGCTGCACCAATCGCTTAACCAGAATGGCCTAGGGGAAAAATACAAGTATCCTTGTAATCGGGCGAGTTTCGACTTTCAAATGCAATAGGAATTTTTGGGTTAGGTCAATCCGTTCGCGAGATATGGGAGTTTAAAGCTAAGAAATGGTTGAGAAGACAACAAATTTTTCGCAATTCTGCTGCTCCAAACGCTTAACCTGAATGGCCTAGGGAAAAAATACGCATACCGTTGTAATCGGGCCAGATTCTACTTTCAGATGCGGCAGGAATTTTTGGGTTAGGTCAATCCGTTCGCGAGATATGGGAGTTTGAAGTCAAGAAATGGTTGAGAAGGCAAAAAATTTTTCGCAATTCTGCTGCTTCAAACGCTTAACCAGAATGGCCTAGGGAAAAAATGCACATACCGTTGTAATCGGGCGTGTTCCTACTTTCAGATGCAATAGGAATTTTTGGGTTAGGTCAATCCGTTCGCGAGATATGGGAGTTTGAAGCCAAGAAATGGTTGAGAAGACAACAAATTTTTCGCAATTCTGCTGCTCCAAACGCTTAACCTGAATGGCCTAGGGAAAAAATACGCATACCGTAGTAATCGGGCCAGATTCTACTTTCAGATGCGACAGGAATTTTTGGGTTAGGTCAATCCGTTCGCGAGATATGGGAGTTTGAAGCCAAGAAATGGCTGAGAAGACAACAAATTTTTCGCAATTCTGCTGCTCCAAACGCTTAACCAGAGTGGCCTAGGGAAAAAATACGCATACCGTTGTAATCGGGCGAGATTCTACTTTAAGAAGCGACAGGAATTTTTGGGTTAGGTCTATCCGTTCGCGAGATATGGGAGTTTGAAGCCAAGAAATGGTTGAGAAGGCAAAAAATTTTTCACAATTCTGCTGCTCCAAACGCTTAACCAGAATGGCCTAGGGAAAAAATACACATACCGTTGTAATCGGGCGTGTTTCTACTTTCAGATGCAATAGGAATTTTTGGGTTAGGTCAATCCGTTCGCGAGATATGGGAGTTTGAAGCCAAGAAATGGTTGAGAAGGCAAAAAATTTTACGCAATTCTGCTGCTTCAAAGGCTTAACCAGATTGGCCTAGGGAAAAAATACACATACCGTTGTAATCGGGCGAGTTTCTACTTTCAGATGCAATAGAAATTTTTGGGTTAGGTCAATCCGTTCGCGAGATATGGGACTTTGTAGCTAAGAAATGGTTGAGAAGACAACAAATTTTTCGCAATTCTGCTGCTCCAAACGCTTAACCTGAATGGCCTAGGGGAAAAATACAAATACCGTTGTAATCGGGCGAGTTTCTACTTTCAAATGCAATAGGAATTTTTGGGTTAGGTCAATCCGTTCGCGAGATATGGGAGTTTAAAGCTAAGAAATGGTTGAGAAGACAACAAATTTTTCGCAATTCTGCTGCTCCAGTCGCTTAACCAGAATGGGCTAGGGAAAAAATACACATACCTTTGTAACCGGGCGAGTTTCTACTTTCAGACGCAACAGGAATTTTTGGGTTAGGTCAATCCGTTCGCGAGATATGGGAGTTTGAAGCCGAGAAATGGTTGACAAGACAACAAATTTCTCGCACTTCTGCTGCTCCAATCGCTTAACCAGAATGGCCTAGGGGAAAAATACACGTACCGTTGTAATCGGGCGAGTTTCTACTTTCAAATGCAATAGGAATTTTTGGGTTAGGTCAATCCGTTCGCGAGATATGGGAGTTTGAAGCCAAGAAATGGTTGAGAAGGCAAAAAATTTTTCACAATTCTGCTGCTCCAAACGCTTAACCAGAATGGCCTAGGGAAAAAATACACATACCGTTGTAATAGGGCGAGTTTCTACTTTCAGTTACAATAGGAATTTTTGGGTTAGGTCAATCCGTTCGCGAGATATGGGAGTTTGAAGCCAAGAAATGGTTGAGAAGGCAAAAAATTTTTCGCAATTCTGCTGCTTCAAACGCTTAACCAGAATGGCCTAGGGAAAAAATGCACATACCGTTGTAATCGGGCGTGTTTCTACTTTCAGATGCAATAGGAATTTTTGGGTTAGGTCAATCCGTTCGCGAGATATGGGAGTTTGAAGCCAAGAAATGGTTGAGAAGGCAAAAAATTTTACGCAATTCTGCTGCTCCAAACGCTTAACCTGAATGGCCTAGGGGAAAAATACAAATACCGTTGTAATCGGGCGAGTTTCTACTTTCAAATGCAATAGGAATTTTTGGGTTAGGTCAATCCGTTCGCGAGATATGGGAGTTTAAAGCTAAGAAATGGTTGAGAAGACAACAAATTTTTCGCAATTCTGCTGCTCCAGTCGCTTAACCAGAATGGGCTAGGGAAAAAATACACATACCTTTGTAACCGGGCGAGTTTCTACTTTCAGACGCAACAGGAATTTTTGGGTTAGGTCAATCCGTTCGCGAGATATGGGAGTTTGAAGCCGAGAAATGGTTGACAAGACAACAAATTTCTCGCACTTCTGCTGCTCCAATCGCTTAACCAGAATGGCCTAGGGGAAAAATACAAGTACCGTTGTAATCGGGCGAGTTTCTACTTTCAAATGCAATAGGAATTTTTGGGTTAGGTCAATCCGTTCGCGAGATATGGGAGTTTGAAGCCAAGAAATGGTTGAGAAGGCAAAAAATTTTTCACAATTCTGCTGCTCCAAACGCTTAACCAGAATGGCCTAGGGAAAAAATACACATACCGTTGTAATAGGGCGAGTTTCTACTTTCAGTTACAATAGGAATTTTTGGGTTAGGTCAATCCGTTCGCGAGATATGGGAGTTTGAAGCCAAGAAATGGTTGAGAAGGCAAAAAATTTTACGCAATTCTGCTGCTTCAAAGGCTTAACCAGATTGGCCTAGGGAAAAAATACACATACCGTTGTAATCGGGCGAGTTTCTACTTTCAGATGCAATAGAAATTTTTGGGTTAGGTCAATCCGTTCGCGAGATATGGGACTTTGTAGCTAAGAAATGGTTGAGAAGACAACAAATTTTTCGCAATTCTGCTGCTCCAAACGCTTAACCTGAATGGCCTAGGGGAAAAATACAAATACCGTTGTAATCGGGCGAGTTTCTACTTTCAAATGCAATAGGAATTTTTGGGTTAGGTCAATCCGTTCGCGAGATATGGGAGTTTAAAGCTAAGAAATGGTTGAGAAGACAACAAATTTTTCGCAATTCTGCTGCTCCAGTCGCTTAACCAGAATGGGCTAGGGAAAAAATACACATACCTTTGTAACCGGGCGAGTTTCTACTTTCAGACGCAACAGGAATTTTTGGGTTAGGTCAATCCGTTCGCGAGATATGGGAGTTTGAAGCCGAGAAATGGTTGACAAGACAACAAATTTCTCGCACTTCTGCTGCTCCAATCGCTTAACCAGAATAGCCTAGGGGAAAAATACACGTACCGTTGTAATCGGGCGAGTTTCTACTTTCAAATGCAATAGGAATTTTTGGGTTAGGTCAATCCGTTCGCGAGATATGGGAGTTTGAAGCCAAGAAATGGTTGAGAAGGCAAAAAATTTTTCACAATTCTGCTGCTCCAAACGCTTAACCAGAATGGCCTAGGGAAAAAATACACATACCGTTGTAATAGGGCGAGTTTCTACTTTCAGTTACAATAGGAATTTTTGGGTTAGGTCAATCCGTTCGCGAGATATGGGATTTTGAAGCCAAGAAATGGTTGAGAAGGCAAACAATTTTTCGCAATTCTGCTGCTTCAAACGCTTAACCAGAATGGCCTAGGGAAAAAATGCACATACCGTTGTAATCGGGCGTGTTTCTACTTTCAGATGCAATAGGAATTTTTGGGTTAGGTCAATCCGTTCGCGAGATATGGGAGTTTGAAGCCAAGAAATGGTTGAGAAGGCAAAAAATTTTACGCAGTTCTGCTGCTCCAAACGCTTAACCTGAATGGCCTAGGGGAAAAATACAAATACCGTTGTAATCGGGCGAGTTTCTACTTTCAAATGCAATAGGAATTTTTGGGTTAGGTCAATCCGTTCGCGAGATATGGGAGTTTAAAGCTAAGAAATGGTTGAGAAGACAACAAATTTTTCGCAATTCTGCTGCTCCAGTCGCTTAACCAGAATGGGCTAGGGAAAAAATACACATACCTTTGTAACCGGGCGAGTTTCTACTTTCAGACGCAACAGGAATTTTTGGGTTAGGTCAATCCGTTCGCGAGATATGGGAGTTTGAAGCCGAGAAATGGTTGACAAGACAACAAATTTCTCGCACTTCTGCTGCTCCAATCGCTTAACCAGAATGGCCTAGGGGAAAAATACAAGTACCGTTGTAATCGGGCGAGTTTCTACTTTCAAATGCAATAGGAATTTTTGGGTTAGGTCAATCCGTTCGCGAGATATGGGAGTTTGAAGCCAAGAAATGGTTGAGAAGGCAAAAAATTTTTCACAATTCTGCTGCTCCAAACGCTTAACCAGAATGGCCTAGGGAAAAAATACACATACCGTTGTAATAGGGCGAGTTTCTACTTTCAGTTACAATAGGAATTTTTGGGTTAGGTCAATCCGTTCGCGAGATATGGGAGTTTGAAGCCAAGAAATGGTTGAGAAGGCAAAAAATTTTTCGCAATTCTGCTGCTTCAAACGCTTAACCAGAATGGCCTAGGGAAAAAATGCACATACCGTTGTAATCGGGCGTGTTTCTACTTTCAGATGCAATAGGAATTTTTGGGTTAGGTCAATCCGTTCGCGAGATATGGGAGTTTGAAGTCAAGAAATGGTTGAGAAGGCAAAAAATTTTACGCAATTCTGCTGCTTCAAAGGCTTAACCAGAATGGCCTAGGGAAAAAATACACATACCGTTGTAATCGGGCGAGTTTCTACTTTCAGATGCAATAGAAATTTTTGGGTTAGGTCAATCCGTTCGCGAGATATGGGACTTTGTAGCTAAGAAATGGTTGAGAAGACAACAAATTTTACGCAATTCTGCTGCTCCAAACGCTTAACCTGAATGGCCTAGGGGAAAAATACAAATACCGTTGTAATCGGGCGAGTTTCTACTTTCAAATGCAATAGGAATTTTTGGGTTAGGTCAATCCGTTCGCGAGATATGGGAGTTTAAAGCTAAGAAATGGTTGAGAAGACAACAAATTTTTCGCAATTCTGCTGCTCCAAACGCTTAACCTGAATGGCCTAGGGAAAAAATACGCATACCGTTGTAATCGGGCCAGATTCTACTTTCAGATGCGGCAGGAATTTTTGGGTTAGGTCTATCCGTTCGCGAGATATGGGAGTTTGAAGCCAAGAAATGGTTGAGAAGGCAAAAAATTTTACGCAATTCTGCTGCTTCAAAGGCTTAACCAGATTGGCCTAGGGAAAAAATACACATACCGTTGTAATCGGGCGAGTTTCTACTTTCAGATGCAATAGAAATTTTTGGGTTAGGTCAATCCGTTCGCGAGATATGGGACTTTGTAGCTAAGAAATGGTTGAGAAGACAACAAATTTTTCGCAATTCTGCTGCTCCAAACGCTTAACCTGAATGGCCTAGGGGAAAAATACAAATACCGTTGTAATCGGGCGAGTTTCTACTTTCAAATGCAATAGGAATTTTTGGGTTAGGTCAATCCGTTCGCGAGATATGGGAGTTTAAAGCTAAGAAATGGTTGAGAAGACAACAAATTTTTCGCAATTCTGCTGCTCCAGTCGCTTAACCAGAATGGGCTAGGGAAAAAATACACATACCTTTGTAACCGGGCGAGTTTCTACTTTCAGACGCAACAGGAATTTTTGGGTTAGGTCAATCCGTTCGCGAGATATGGGAGTTTGAAGCCGAGAAATGGTTGACAAGACAACAAATTTCTCGCACTTCTGCTGCTCCAATCGCTTAACCAGAATGGCCTAGGGGAAAAATACACGTACCGTTGTAATCGGGCGAGTTTCTACTTTCAAATGCAATAGGAATTTTTGGGTTAGGTCAATCCGTTCGCGAGATATGGGAGTTTGAAGCCAAGAAATGGTTGAGAAGGCAAAAAATTTTTCACAATTCTGCTGCTCCAAACGCTTAACCAGAATGGCCTAGGGAAAAAATACACATACCGTTGTAATAGGGCGAGTTTCTACTTTCAGTTACAATAGGAATTTTTGGGTTAGGTCAATCCGTTCGCGAGATATGGGAGTTTGAAGCCAAGAAATGGTTGAGAAGGCAAAAAATTTTTCGCAATTCTGCTGCTTCAAACGCTTAACCAGAATGGCCTAGGGAAAAAATGCACATACCGTTGTAATCGGGCGTGTTTCTACTTTCAGATGCAATAGGAATTTTTGGGTTAGGTCAATCCGTTCGCGAGATATGGGAGTTTGAAGCCAAGAAATGGTTGAGAAGGCAAAAAATTTTACGCAATTCTGCTGCTCCAAACGCTTAACCTGAATGGCCTAGGGGAAAAATACAAATACCGTTGTAATCGGGCGAGTTTCTACTTTCAAATGCAATAGGAATTTTTGGGTTAGGTCAATCCGTTCGCGAGATATGGGAGTTTAAAGCTAAGAAATGGTTGAGAAGACAACAAATTTTTCGCAATTCTGCTGCTCCAGTCGCTTAACCAGAATGGGCTAGGGAAAAAATACACATACCTTTGTAACCGGGCGAGTTTCTACTTTCAGACGCAACAGGAATTTTTGGGTTAGGTCAATCCGTTCGCGAGATATGGGAGTTTGAAGCCGAGAAATGGTTGACAAGACAACAAATTTCTCGCACTTCTGCTGCTCCAATCGCTTAACCAGAATGGCCTAGGGGAAAAATACAAGTACCGTTGTAATCGGGCGAGTTTCTACTTTCAAATGCAATAGGAATTTTTGGGTTAGGTCAATCCGTTCGCGAGATATGGGAGTTTGAAGCCAAGAAATGGTTGAGAAGGCAAAAAATTTTTCACAATTCTGCTGCTCCAAACGCTTAACCGGAATGGCCTAGGGAAAAAATACACATACCGTTGTAATAGGGCGAGTTTCTACTTTCAGTTACAATAGGAATTTTTGGGTTAGGTCAATCCGTTCGCGAGATATGGGAGTTTGAAGCCAAGAAATGGTTGAGAAGGCAAAAAATTTTACGCAATTCTGCTGCTCCAAACGCTTAACCTGAATGGCCTAGGGGAAAAATACAAATACCGTTGTAATCGGGCGAGTTTCTACTTTCAAATGCAATAGGAATTTTTGGGTTAGGTCAATCCGTTCGCGAGATATGGGAGTTTGAAGCCAAGAAATGGTTGAGAAGGCAAAAAATTTTACGCAATTCTGCTGCTCCAAACGCTTAACCTGAATGGCCTAGGGGAAAGATACAAATACCGTTGAAATCGGGCGAGTTTCTACTTTCAAATGCAATAGGAATTTTTGGGTTAGGTCAATCCGTTCGCGAGATATGGGAGTTTAAAGCTAAGAAATGGTTGAGAAGACAACAAATTTTTCGCAATTCTGCTGCTCCAGTCGCTTAACCAGAATGGGCTAGGGAAAAAATACACATACCTTTGTAACCGGGCGAGTTTCTACTTTCAGACGCAACAGAAATGTTTGGGTTAGGTCAATCCGTTCGCGAGATATGGGAGTTTGAAGCCGAGAAATGGTTGACAAGACAACAAATTTCTCGCACTTCTGCTGCACCAATCGCTTAACCAGAATGGCCTAGGGGAAAAATACAAGTATCCTTGTAATCGGGCGAGTTTCGACTTTCAAATGCAATAGGAATTTTTGGGTTAGGTCAATCCGTTCGCGAGATATGGGAGTTTAAAGCTAAGAAATGGTTGAGAAGACAACAAATTTTTCGCAATTCTGCTGCTCCAAACGCTTAACCTGAATGGCCTAGGGAAAAAATACGCATACCGTTGTAATCGGGCCAGATTCTACTTTCAGATGCGGCAGGAATTTTTGGGTTAGGTCAATCCGTTCGCGAGATATGGGAGTTTGAAGTCAAGAAATGGTTGAGAAGGCAAAAAATTTTTCGCAATTCTGCTGCTTCAAACGCTTAACCAGAATGGCCTAGGGAAAAAATGCACATACCGTTGTAATCGGGCGTGTTCCTACTTTCAGATGCAATAGGAATTTTTGGGTTAGGTCAATCCGTTCGCGAGATATGGGAGTTTGAAGCCAAGAAATGGTTGAGAAGACAACAAATTTTTCGCAATTCTGCTGCTCCAAACGCTTAACCTGAATGGCCTAGGGAAAAAATACGCATACCGTAGTAATCGGGCCAGATTCTACTTTCAGATGCGACAGGAATTTTTGGGTTAGGTCAATCCGTTCGCGAGATATGGGAGTTTGAAGCCAAGAAATGGTTGAGAAGGCAAAAAATTTTTCACAATTCTGCTGCCCCAAACGCTTAACCAGAATGGCCTAGGGAAAAAATACACATACCGTTGTAATCGGGCGTGTTTCTACTTTCAGATGCAATAGGAATTTTTGGGTTAGGTCAATCCGTTCGCGAGATATGGGAGTTTGAAGCCAAGAAATGGTTGAGAAGGCAAAAAATTTTACGCAATTCTGCTGCTTCAAAGGCTTAACCAGATTGGCCTAGGGAAAAAATACACATACCGTTGTAATCGGGCGAGTTTCTACTTTCAGATGCAATAGAAATTTTTGGGTTAGGTCAATCCGTTCGCGAGATATGGGAGTTTAAAGCTAAGAAATGGTTGAGAAGACAACAAATTTTTCGCAATTCTGCTGCTCCAAACGCTTAACCTGAATGGCCTAGGGAAAAAATACGCATACCGTTGTAATCGGGCCAGATTCTACTTTCAGATGCGGCAGGAATTTTTGGGTTAGGTCAATCCGTTCGCGAGATATGGGAGTTTGAAGTCAAGAAATGGTTGAGAAGGCAAAAAATTTTTCGCAATTCTGCTGCTTCAAACGCTTAACCAGAATGGCCTAGGGAAAAAATGCACATACCGTTGTAATCGGGCGTGTTCCTACTTTCAGATGCAATAGGAATTTTTGGGTTAGGTCAATCCGTTCGCGAGATATGGGAGTTTGAAGCCAAGAAATGGTTGAGAAGACAACAAATTTTTCGCAATTCTGCTGCTCCAAACGCTTAACCTGAATGGCCTAGGGAAAAAATACGCATACCGTAGTAATCGGGCCAGATTCTACTTTCAGATGCGACAGGAATTTTTGGGTTAGGTCAATCCGTTCGCGAGATATGGGAGTTTGAAGCCAAGAAATGGCTGAGAAGACAACAAATTTTTCGCAATTCTGCTGCTCCAAACGCTTAACCAGAGTGGCCTAGGGAAAAAATACGCATACCGTTGTAATCGGGCCAGATTCTACTTTCAGATGCGGCAGGAATTTTTGGGTTAGGTCAATCCGTTCGCGAGATATGGGAGTTTGAAGTCAAGAAATGGTTGAGAAGGCAAAAAATTTTTCGCAATTCTGCTGCTTCAAACGCTTAACCAGAATGGCCTAGGGAAAAAATGCACATACCGTTGTAATCGGGCGTGTTCCTACTTTCAGATGCAATAGGAATTTTTGGGTTAGGTCAATCCGTTCGCGAGATATGGGAGTTTGAAGCCAAGAAATGGTTGAGAAGACAACAAATTTTTCGCAATTCTGCTGCTCCAAACGCTTAACCTGAATGGCCTAGGGAAAAAATACGCATACCGTAGTAATCGGGCCAGATTCTACTTTCAGATGCGACAGGAATTTTTGGGTTAGGTCAATCCGTTCGCGAGATATGGGAGTTTGAAGCCAAGAAATGGCTGAGAAGACAACAAATTTTTCGCAATTCTGCTGCTCCAAACGCTTAACCAGAGTGGCCTAGGGAAAAAATACGCATACCGTTGTAATCGGGCGAGATTCTACTTTAAGAAGCGACAGGAATTTTTGGGTTAGGTCTATCCGTTCGCGAGATATGGGAGTTTGAAGCCAAGAAATGGTTGAGAAGGCAAAAAATTTTTCACAATTCTGCTGCTCCAAACGCTTAACCAGAATGGCCTAGGGAAAAAATACACATACCGTTGTAATCGGGCGTGTTTCTACTTTCAGATGCAATAGGAATTTTTGGGTTAGGTCAATCCGTTCGCGAGATATGGGAGTTTGAAGCCAAGAAATGGTTGAGAAGGCAAAAAATTTTACGCAATTCTGCTGCTTCAAAGGCTTAACCAGATTGGCCTAGGGAAAAAATACACATACCGTTGTAATCGGGCGAGTTTCTACTTTCAGATGCAATAGAAATTTTTGGGTTAGGTCAATCCGTTCGCGAGATATGGGACTTTGTAGCTAAGAAATGGTTGAGAAGACAACAAATTTTTCGCAATTCTGCTGCTCCAAACGCTTAACCTGAATGGCCTAGGGGAAAAATACAAATACCGTTGTAATCGGGCGAGTTTCTACTTTCAAATGCAATAGGAATTTTTGGGTTAGGTCAATCCGTTCGCGAGATATGGGAGTTTAAAGCTAAGAAATGGTTGAGAAGACAACAAATTTTTCGCAATTCTGCTGCTCCAGTCGCTTAACCAGAATGGGCTAGGGAAAAAATACACATACCTTTGTAACCGGGCGAGTTTCTACTTTCAGACGCAACAGGAATTTTTGGGTTAGGTCAATCCGTTCGCGAGATATGGGAGTTTGAAGCCGAGAAATGGTGGACAAGACAACAAATTTCTCGCACTTCTGCTGCTCCAATCGCTTAAGCAGAATGGCCTAGGGGAAAAATACACGTACCGTTGTAATCGGGCGAGTTTCTACTTTCAAATGCAATAGGAATTTTTGGGTTAGGTCAATCCGTTCGCGAGATATGGGAGTTTGAAGCCAAGAAATGGTTGAGAAGGCAAAAAATTTTTCACAATTCTGCTGCTCCAAACGCTTAACCAGAATGGCCTAGGGAAAAAATACACATACCGTTGTAATAGGGCGAGTTTCTACTTTCAGTTACAATAGGAATTTTTGGGTTAGGTCAATCCGTTCGCGAGATATGGGAGTTTGAAGCCAAGAAATGGTTGAGAAGGCAAAAAATTTTTCGCAATTCTGCTGCTTCAAACGCTTAACCAGAATGGCCTAGGGAAAAAATGCACATACCGTTGTAATCGGGCGTGTTTCTACTTTCAGATGCAATAGGAATTTTTGGGTTAGGTCAATCCGTTCGCGAGATATGGGAGTTTGAAGCCAAGAAATGGTTGAGAAGGCAAAAAATTTTACGCAATTCTGCTGCTCCAAACGCTTAACCTGAATGGCCTAGGGGAAAAATACAAATACCGTTGTAATCGGGCGAGTTTCTACTTTCAAATGCAATAGGAATTTTTGGGTTAGGTCAATCCGTTCGCGAGATATGGGAGTTTAAAGCTAAGAAATGGTTGAGAAGACAACAAATTTTTCGCAATTCTGCTGCTCCAGTCGCTTAACCAGAATGGGCTAGGGAAAAAATACACATACCTTTGTAACCGGGCGAGTTTCTACTTTCAGACGCAACAGGAATTTTTGGGTTAGGTCAATCCGTTCGCGAGATATGGGAGTTTGAAGCCGAGAAATGGTTGACAAGACAACAAATTTCTCGCACTTCTGCTGCTCCAATCGCTTAACCAGAATGGCCTAGGGGAAAAATACAAGTACCGTTGTAATCGGGCGAGTTTCTACTTTCAAATGCAATAGGAATTTTTGGGTTAGGTCAATCCGTTCGCGAGATATGGGAGTTTGAAGCCAAGAAATGGTTGAGAAGGCAAAAAATTTTTCACAATTCTGCTGCTCCAAACGCTTAACCAGAATGGCCTAGGGAAAAAATACACATACCGTTGTAATAGGGCGAGTTTCTACTTTCAGTTACAATAGGAATTTTTGGGTTAGGTCAATCCGTTCGCGAGATATGGGAGTTTGAAGCCAAGAAATGGTTGAGAAGGCAAAAAATTTTTCGCAATTCTGCTGCTTCAAACGCTTAACCAGAATGGCCTAGGGAAAAAATGCACATACCGTTGTAATCGGGCGTGTTTCTACTTTCAGATGCAATAGGAATTTTTGGGTTAGGTCAATCCGTTCGCGAGATATGGGAGTTTGAAGCCAAGAAATGGTTGAGAAGGCAAAAAATTTTACGCAATTCTGCTGCTCCAAACGCTTAACCTGAATGGCCTAGGGGAAAAATACAAATACCGTTGTAATCGGGCGAGTTTCTACTTTCAAATGCAATAGGAATTTTTGGGTTAGGTCAATCCGTTCGCGAGATATGGGAGTTTAAAGCTAAGAAATGGTTGAGAAGACAACAAATTTTTCGCAATTCTGCTGCTCCAGTCGCTTAACCAGAATGGGCTAGGGAAAAAATACACATACCTTTGTAACCGGGCGAGTTTCTACTTTCAGACGCAACAGGAATTTTTGGGTTAGGTCAATCCGTTCGCGAGATATGGGAGTTTGAAGCCGAGAAATGGTTGACAAGACAACAAATTTCTCGCACTTCTGCTGCTCCAATCGCTTAACCAGAATGGCCTAGGGGAAAAATACAAGTACCGTTGTAATCGGGCGAGTTTCTACTTTCAAATGCAATAGGAATTTTTGGGTTAGGTCAATCCGTTCGCGAGATATGGGAGTTTGAAGCCAAGAAATGGTTGAGAAGGCAAAAAATTTTTCACAATTCTGCTGCTCCAAACGCTTAACCAGAATGGCCTAGGGAAAAAATACACATACCGTTGTAATAGGGCGAGTTTCTACTTTCAGTTACAATAGGAATTTTTGGGTTAGGTCAATCCGTTCGCGAGATATGGGAGTTTGAAGCCAAGAAATGGTTGAGAAGGCAAAAAATTTTTCGCAATTCTGCTGCTTCAAACGCTTAACCAGAATGGCCTAGGGAAAAAATGCACATACCGTTGTAATCGGGCGTGTTTCTACTTTCAGATGCAATAGGAATTTTTGGGTTAGGTCAATCCGTTCGCGAGATATGGGAGTTTGAAGTCAAGAAATGGTTGAGAAGGCAAAAAATTTTACGCAATTCTGCTGCTTCAAAGGCTTAACCAGAATGGCCTAGGGAAAAAATACACATACCGTTGTAATCGGGCGAGTTTCTACTTTCAGATGCAATAGAAATTTTTGGGTTAGGTCAATCCGTTCGCGAGATATGGGACTTTGTAGCTAAGAAATGGTTGAGAAGACAACAAATTTTACGCAATTCTGCTGCTCCAAACGCTTAACCTGAATGGCCTAGGGGAAAAATACAAATACCGTTGTAATCGGGCGAGTTTCTACTTTCAAATGCAATAGGAATTTTTGGGTTAGGTCAATCCGTTCGCGAGATATGGGAGTTTAAAGCTAAGAAATGGTTGAGAAGACAACAAATTTTTCGCAATTCTGCTGCTCCAGTCGCTTAACCAGAATGGGCTAGGGAAAAAATACACATACCTTTGTAACCGGGCGAGTTTCTACTTTCAGACGCAACAGGAATTTTTGGGTTAGGTCAATCCGTTCGCGAGATATGGGAGTTTGAAGCCGAGAAATGGTTGACAAGACAACAAATTTCTCGCACTTCTGCTGCTCCAATCGCTTAACCAGAATGGCCTAGGGGAAAAATACAAGTACCCTTGTAATCGGGCGAGTTTCTACTTTCAAATGCAATAGGAATTTTTGGGTTAGGTCAATCCGTTCGCGAGATATGGGAGTTTAAAGCTAAGAAATGGTTGAGAAGACAACAAATTTTTCGCAATTCTGCTGCTCCAAACGCTTAACCTGAATGGCCTAGGGAAAAAATACGCATACCGTTGTAATCGGGCCAGATTCTACTTTCAGATGCGGCAGGAATTTTTGGGTTAGGTCTATCCGTTCGCGAGATATGGGAGTTTGAAGCCAAGAAATGGTTGAGAAGGCAAAAAATTTTACGCAATTCTGCTGCTTCAAAGGCTTAACCAGATTGGCCTAGGGAAAAAATACACATACCGTTGTAATCGGGCGAGTTTCTACTTTCAGATGCAATAGAAATTTTTGGGTTAGGTCAATCCGTTCGCGAGATATGGGACTTTGTAGCTAAGAAATGGTTGAGAAGACAACAAATTTTTCGCAATTCTGCTGCTCCAAACGCTTAACCTGAATGGCCTAGGGGAAAAATACATATACCGTTGTAATCGGGCGAGTTTCTACTTTCAAATGCAATAGGAATTTTTGGGTTAGGTCAATCCGTTCGCGAGATATGGGAGTTTAAAGCTAAGAAATGGTTGAGAAGACAACAAATTTTTCGCAATTCTGCTGCTCCAGTCGCTTAACCAGAATGGGCTAGGGAAAAAATACACATACCTTTGTAACCGGGCGAGTTTCTACTTTCAGACGCAACAGGAATTTTTGGGTTAGGTCAATCCGTTCGCGAGATATGGGAGTTTGAAGCCGAGAAATGGTTGACAAGACAACAAATTTCTCGCACTTCTGCTGCTCCAATCGCTTAACCAGAATGGCCTAGGGGAAAAATACACGTACCGTTGTAATCGGGCGAGTTTCTACTTTCAAATGCAATAGGAATTTTTGGGTTAGGTCAATCCGTTCGCGAGATATGGGAGTTTGAAGCCAAGAAATGGTTGAGAAGGCAAAAAATTTTTCACAATTCTGCTGCTCCAAACGCTTAACCAGAATGGCCTAGGGAAAAAATACACATACCGTTGTAATAGGGCGAGTTTCTACTTTCAGTTACAATAGGAATTTTTGGGTTAGGTCAATCCGTTCGCGAGATATGGGAGTTTGAAGCCAAGAAATGGTTGAGAAGGCAAAAAATTTTTCGCAATTCTGCTGCTTCAAACGCTTAACCAGAATGGCCTAGGGAAAAAATGCACATACCGTTGTAATCGGGCGTGTTTCTACTTTCAGATGCAATAGGAATTTTTGGGTTAGGTCAATCCGTTCGCGAGATATGGGAGTTTGAAGCCAAGAAATGGTTGAGAAGGCAAAAAATTTTACGCAATTCTGCTGCTCCAAACGCTTAACCTGAATGGCCTAGGGGAAAAATACAAATACCGTTGTAATCGGGCGAGTTTCTACTTTCAAATGCAATAGGAATTTTTGGGTTAGGTCAATCCGTTCGCGAGATATGGGAGTTTAAAGCTAAGAAATGGTTGAGAAGACAACAAATTTTTCGCAATTCTGCTGCTCCAGTCGCTTAACCAGAATGGGCTAGGGAAAAAATACACATACCTTTGTAACCGGGCGAGTTTCTACTTTCAGACGCAACAGGAATTTTTGGGTTAGGTCAATCCGTTCGCGAGATATGGGAGTTTGAAGCCGAGAAATGGTTGACAAGACAACAAATTTCTCGCACTTCTGCTGCTCCAATCGCTTAACCAGAATGGCCTAGGGGAAAAATACAAGTACCGTTGTAATCGGGCGAGTTTCTACTTTCAAATGCAATAGGAATTTTTGGGTTAGGTCAATCCGTTCGCGAGATATGGGAGTTTGAAGCCAAGAAATGGTTGAGAAGGCAAAAAATTTTTCACAATTCTGCTGCTCCAAACGCTTAACCGGAATGGCCTAGGGAAAAAATACACATACCGTTGTAATAGGGCGAGTTTCTACTTTCAGTTACAATAGGAATTTTTGGGTTAGGTCAATCCGTTCGCGAGATATGGGAGTTTGAAGCCAAGAAATGGTTGAGAAGGCAAAAAATTTTTCGCAATTCTGCTGCTTCAAACGCTTAACCAGAATGGCCTAGGGAAAAAATGCACATACCGTTGTAATCGGGCGTATTTCTACTTTCAGATGCAATAGGAATTTTTGGGTTAGGTCAATCCGTTCGCGAGATATGGGAGTTTGAAGTCAAGAAATGGTTGAGAAGGCAAAAAATTTTACGCAATTCTGCTGCTTCAAAGGCTTAACCAGAATGGCCTAGGGAAAAAATACACATACCGTTGTAATCGGGCGAGTTTCTACTTTCAGATGCAATAGAAATTTTTGGGTTAGGTCAATCCGTTCGCGAGATATGGGACTTTGTAGCTAAGAAATGGTTGAGAAGACAACAAATTTTTCGCAATTCTGCTGCTCCAAACGCTTAACCTGAATGGCCTAGGGGAAAAATACAAATACCGTTGTAATCGGGCGAGTTTCTACTTTCAAATGCAATAGGAATTTTTGGGTTAGGTCAATCCGTTCGCGAGATATGGGAGTTTAAAGCTAAGAAATGGTTGAGAAGACAACAAATTTTTCGCAATTCTGCTGCTCCAGTCGCTTAACCAGAATGGGCTAGGGAAAAAATACACATACCTTTGTAACCGGGCGAGTTTCTACTTTCAGACGCAACAGGAATTTTTGGGTTAGGTCAATCCGTTCGCGAGATATGGGAGTTTGAAGCCGAGAAATGGTTGACAAGACAACAAATTTCTCGCACTTCTGCTGCTCCAATCGCTTAACCAGAATGGCCTAGGGGAAAAATACAAGTACCCTTGTAATCGGGCGAGTTTCTACTTTCAAATGCAATAGGAATTTTTGGGTTAGGTCAATCCGTTCGCGAGATATGGGAGTTTAAAGCTAAGAAATGGTTGAGAAGACAACAAATTTTTCGCAATTCTGCTGCTCCAAACGCTTAACCTGAATGGCCTAGGGAAAAAATACGCATACCGTTGTAATCGGGCCAGATTCTACTTTCAGATGCGGCAGGAATTTTTGGGTTAGGTCAATCCGTTCGCGAGATATGGGAGTTTGAAGTCAAGAAATGGTTGAGAAGGCAAAAAATTTTTCGCAATTCTGCTGCTTCAAACGCTTAACCAGAATGGCCTAGGGAAAAAATGCACATACTGTTGTAATCGGGCGTGTTTCTACTTTCAGATGCAATAGGAATTTTTGGGTTAGGTCAATCCCCTCGCGCGATATGGGAGTTTGAAGACAAGAAATGGTTGAGAAGGCAAAAAATTTTTCGCAATTCTGCTGCTCCAAACGCTTAACCAGAATGGCCTAAGGAAAGAATACACATACCGTTGTAATCGGGCGTGTTTCTACTTCCAGATGCAACAGGAATTTTTGGGTTAGGTCAATCCGTTCGCGAGATATGGGACTTTGAAGCTTAGAAATGGTTGAGAAGACAACAAATTTTTCGCAATTCTGCTGCTCCAAACGCTTAACCTGAATGGCCTAGGTAAAAAATACGCATACCGTAGTAATCGGGCCAGATTCTACTTTCAGATGCGACAGGAATTTTTGGGTTAGGTCAATCCGTTCGCGAGATATGGGAGTTTGAAGCCAAGAAATGGTTGAGAAGACAACAAATTTTTCGCAATTCTGCTGCTCCAAACGCTTAACCTGAATGGCCTAGGGAAAAAATACGCATACCGTTGTAATCGGGCCAGATTCTACTTTCAGATGCGACAGGAATTTTTGGGTTAGGTCAATCCGTTCGCGAGATATGGGAGTTTGAAGCCAAGAAATGGTTGAGAAGACAACAAATTTTTCGCAATTCTGCTGCTCCAAACGCTTAACCAGAGTGGCCTAGGGAAAAAATACGCATACCGTTGTAATCGGGCGAGATTCTACTTTAAGAAGCGACAGGAATTTTTGGGTTAGGTCTATCCGTTCGCGAGATATGGGAGTTTGAAGCCAAGAAATGGTTGAGAAGGCAAAAAATTTTTCACAATTCTGCTGCTCCAAACGCTTAACCAGAATGGCCTAGGGAAAAAATACACATACCGTTGTAATAGGGCGAGTTTCTACTTTCAGTTACAATAGGAATTTTTGGGTTAGGTCAATCCGTTCGCGAGATATGGGAGTTTGAAGCCAAGAAATGGTTGAGAAGGCAAAAAATTTTTCGCAATTCTGCTGCTTCAAACGCTTAACCAGAATGGCCTAGGGAAAAAATACACATACCGTTGTAATCGGGCGAGTTTCTACTTTCAGATGCAATAGAAATTTTTGGGTTAGGTCAATCCGTTCGCGAGATATGGTACTTTGTAGCTAAGAAATGGTTGAGAAGACAACAAATTTTTCGCAATTCTGCTGCTCCAAAAGCTTAACCTGAATGGCCTAGGGGAAAAATACAAATACCGTTGTAATCGGGCGAGTTTCTACTTTCAAATGCAATAGGAATTTTTGGGTTAGGTCAATGCGTTCGCGAGATATGGGAGTTTAAAGCTAAGAAATGGTTGAGAAGACAACAAATTTTTCGCAATTCTGCTGCTCCAGTCGCTTAACCAGAATGGGCTAGGGAAAAAATACACATACCTTTGTAACAGGGCGAGTTTCTACTACCAGACGCAACTGGAATTTTTGGGTTAGGTCAATCCGTTCGCGAGATATGGGAGTTTGAAGCCGAGAAATGGTTGACAAGACAACAAATTTCTCGCACTTCTGCTGCTCCAATCGCTTAACCAGAATGGCCTAGGGGAAAATACAAGTACCGTTGTAATCGGGCGAGTTTCTACTTTCAAATGCAATAGGAATTTTTGGGTTAGGTCAATCCGTTCGCGAGATATGGGAGTTTAAAGCTAAGAAATGGTTGAGAAGACAACAAATTTTTCGCAATTCTGCTGCTCCAAACGCTTAACCTGAATGGCCTAGGGAAAAAATACGCATACCGCTGTAATCGGGCCAGATTCTACTTTCAGATGCGGCAGGAATTTTTGGGTTAGGTCAATCCGTTCGCGAGATATGGGAGTTTGAAGTCAAGAAATGGTTGAGAAGGCAAAAAATTTTTCGCAATTCTGCTGCTTCAAACGCTTAACCAGAATGGCCTAGGGAAAAAATGCACATACCGTTGTAATCGGGCGTGTTTCTACTTTCAGATGCAATAGGAATTTTTGGGTTAGGTCAATCCCCTCGCGCGATATGGGAGTTTGAAGACAAGAAATGGTTGAGAAGGCAAAAAATTTTTCGCAATTCTGCTGCTCTAAACGCTTAACCAGAATGGCCTAAGGAAAGAATACACATACCGTTGTAATCGGGCGAGTTTCTACTTCCAGATGCAACAGGAATTTTTGGGTTAGGTCAATCCGTTCGCGAGATATGGGACTTTGAAGCTTAGAAATGGTTGAGAAGACAACAAATTTTTCGCAATTCTACTGCTCCAAACGCTTAACCTGAATGGCCTAGGTAAAAAATACGCATACCGTAGTAATCGGGCCAGATTCTACTTTCAGATGCGACAGGAATTTTTGGGTTAGGTCAATCCGTTCGCGAGATATGGGAGTTTGAAGCCAAGAAATGGTTGAGAAGACAACAAATTTTTCGCAATTCTGCTGCTCCAAACGCTTAACCTGAATGGCCTAGGGAAAAAATACGCATACCGTTGTAATCGGGCCAGATTCTACTTTCAGATGCGACAGGAATTTTTGGGTTAGGTCAATCCGTTCGCGAGATATGGGAGTTTGAAGCCAAGAAATGGTTGAGAAGACAACAAATTTTTCGCAATTCTGCTGCTCCAAACGCTTAACCAGAGTGGCCTAGGGAAAAAATACGCATACCGTTGTAATCGGGCGAGATTCTACTTTAAGAAGCGACAGGAATTTTTGGGTTAGGTCTATCCGTTCGCGAGATATGGGAGTTTGAAGCCAAGAAATGGTTGAGAAGGCAAAAAATTTTTCACAATTCTGCTGCTCCAAACGCTTAACCAGAATGGCCTAGGGAAAAAATACACATACCGTTGTAATAGGGCGAGTTTCTACTTTCAGTTACAATAGGAATTTTTGGGTTAGGTCAATCCGTTCGCGAGATATGGGAGTTTGAAGCCAAGAAATGGTTGAGAAGGCAAAAAATTTTTCGCAATTCTGCTGCTTCAAACGCTTAACCAGAATGGCCTAGGGAAAAAATACACATACCGTTGTAATCGGGCGAGTTTCTACTTTCAGATGCAATAGAAATTTTTGGGTTAGGTCAATCCGTTCGCGAGATATGGTACTTTGTAGCTAAGAAATGGTTGAGAAGACAACAAATTTTTCGCAATTCTGCTGCTCCAAACGCTTAACTTGAATGGCCTAGGGGAAAAATACAAATACCGTTGTAATCGGGCGAGTTTCTACATTCAAATGCAATAGGAATTTTTGGGTTAGGTCAATCCGTTCGCGAGATATGGGAGTTTAAATCTAAGAAATGGTTGAGAAGACAACAAATTTTTCGCAATTCTGCTGCTCCAGTCGCTTAACCAGAATGGGCTAGGGAAAAAATACACATACCTTTGTAACAGGGCGAGTTTCTACTTTCAGACGCAACAGGAATTTTTGGGTTAGGTCAATCCGTTCGCGAGATATGGGAGTTTGAAGCCGAGAAATGGTTGACCAGACAACAAATTTCTCGCACTTCTGCTGCTCCAATCGCTTAACCAGAATGCCCTAGGGGAAAAATACAAGTACCGTTGTAATCGGGCGAGTTTCTACTTTCAAATGCAATAGGAATTTTTGGGTTAGGTCAATCCGTTCGCGAGATATGGGAGTTTAAAGCTAGGAAATGGTTGAGAAGACAACAAATTTTTCGCAATTCTGCTGCTCCAAACGCTTAACCTGAATGGCCTAGGGAAAAAATACGCATACCGCTGTAATCGGGCGAGTTTCTACTTCCAGATGCAACAGGAATTTTTGGGTTAGGTCAATCCGTTCGCGAGATATGGGACTTTGAATCTAAGAAATGGTTGAGAAGACAACAAATTTTTCGCAATTCTGCTGCTCCAAACGCTTAACCTGAATGGCCTAGGGAAAAAATACGCATACCGTTGTAATCGGGCCAGATTCTACTTTCAGATGCGACAGGAATTTTTGGGTTAGGTCAATCCGTTCGCGAGATATGGGAGTTTGAAGCCAAGAAATGGTTGAGAAGGCAAAAAATTTTTCGCAATTCTGCTGCTTCAAACGCTTAACCAGAATGGCCTAGGGAAAAAATGCACATACCGTTGTAATCGGGCGTGTTTCTACTTTCAGATGCAATAGGAATTTTTGGGTTAGGTCAATCCGTTCGCGAGATATGGGAGTTTGAAGACAAGAAATGGTTGAGAAGGCAAAAAATTTTTCGCAATTCTGCTGCTCCAAACGCTTAACCAGAATGGCCTAAGGAAAGAATACACATACCGTTGTAATCGGGCGAGTTTCTACTTCCAGATGCAACAGGAATTTTTGGGTTAGGTCAATCCGTTCGCGAGATATGGGACTTTGAATCTAAGAAATGGTTGAGAAGACAACAAATTTTTCGCAATTCTGCTGCTCCAAACGCTTAACCAGAATGGCCTAGGGAAAAAATGCACATACCGTTGTAATCGGGCGTGTTTCTACTTTCAGATGCAATAGGAATTTTTGGGTTAGGTCAATCCGTTCGCGAGATATGGGAGTTTGAAGACAAGAAATGGTTGAGAAGGCAAAAAATTTTTCGCAATTCTGCTGCTCCAAACGCTTAACCAGAATGGCCTAGGGAAAAAATGCACATACCGTTGTAATCGGGCGTGTTTCTACTTTCAGATGCAATAGGAATTTTTGGGTTAGGTCAATCCGTTCGCGAGATATGGGAGTTTGAAGCCAAGAAATGGTTGAGAAGGCAAAAAATTTTTCGCAATTCTGCTGCTTCAAACGCTTAACCAGAATGGCCTAGGGAAAAAATGCACATACCGTTGTAATCGGGCGTGTTTCTACTTTCAGATGCAATAGGAATTTTTGGGTTAGGTCAATCCGTTCGCGAGGTATGGGAGTTTGAAGCCAAGAAATGGTTGAGAAGACAACAAATTTTTCGCAATTCTGCTGCTCCAAACGCTTAACCAGAGTGGCCTAGGGAAAAAATACGCATACCGTTGTAATCGGGCGAGATTCTACTTTAAGAAGCGACAGGAATTTTTGGGTTAGGTCTACCCGTTCGCGAGATATGGGAGTTTGAAGCCAAGAAATGGTTGAGAAGGCAAAAAAATTTTCACAATTCTGCTGCTTCAAACGCTTAACCAGAATGGCCTAGGGAAAAAATGCACATACCGTTGTAATCGGGCGTGTTTCTACTTTCAGATGCAATAGGAATTTTTGGGTTAGGTCAATCCGCTCGCGCGATATGGGAGTTTGAAGACAAGAAATGGTTGAGAAGGCAAAAAATTTTTCGCAATTCTGCTGCTCCAAACGCTTAACCAGAATGGCCTAAGGAAAGAATACACATACCGTTGTAATCGGGCGAGTTTCTACTTTCAGTTACAATAGGAATTTTTGGGTTAGGTCAATCCGTTCGCGAGATATGGGAGTTTGAAGCCAAGAAATGGTTGAGAAGGCAAAAAATTTTTCGCAATTCTGCTGCTTCAAACGCTTAACCAGAATGGCCTAGGGACAAAATGCACATACCGTTGTAATCGGGCGTGTTTCTACTTTCAGATGCAATAGGAATTTTTGGGTTAGGTCAATCCGTTCGCGAGATATGGGAGTTTGAAGCCAAGAAATGGTTGAGAAGGCAAAAAATTTTACGCAATTCTGCTGCTCCAGTCGCTTAACCAGAATGGGCTAGGGAAAAAATACACATACCTTTGTAACCGGGCGAGTTTCTACTTTCAGATGCAATAGAAATTTTTGGGTTAGGTCAATCCGTTCGCGAGATATGGGACTTTGTAGCTAAGAAATGGTTGAGAAGACAACAAATTTTTCGCAATTCTGCTGCTCCAAACGCTTAACCTGAATGGCCTAGGGGAAAAATACAAATACCGTTGTAATCGGGCGAGTTTCTACTTTCAAATGCAATAGGAATTTTTGGGTTAGGTCAATCCGTTCGCGAGATATGGGAGTTTAAAGCTAAGAAATGGTTGAGAAGACAACAAATTTTTCGCAATTCTGCTGCTCCAGTCGCTTAACCAGAATGGGCTAGGGAAAAAATACACATACCTTTGTAACCGGGCGAGTTTCTACTTTCAGACGCAACAGGAATTTTTGGGTTAGGTCAATCCGTTCGCGAGATATGGGAGTTTGAAGCCGAGAAATGGTTGACAAGACAACAAATTTCTCGCAATTCTGCTGCTCCAATCGCTTAACCAGAATGGCCTAGGGGAAAAATACAAGTACCGTTGTAATCGGGCGAGTTTCTACTTTCAAATGCAATAGGAATTTTTGGGTTAGGTCAATCCGTTCGCGAGATATGGGAGTTTAAAGCTAAGAAATGGTTGAGAAGACAACAAATTTTTCGCAATTCTGCTGCTCCAAACGCTTAACCTGAATGGCCTAGGGAGAAAATACGCATACCGTTGTAATCGGGCCAGATTCTACTTTCAGATGCGACAGGAATTTTTGGGTTAGGTCAATCCGTTCGCGAGATATGGGAGTTTGAAGCCAAGAAATGGTTGAGAAGACAACAAATTTTTCGCAATTCTGCTGCTCCAAACGCTTAACCAGAGTGGCCTAGGGAAAAAATACGCATACCGTTGTAATCGGGCGAGATTCTACTTTAAGAAGCGACAGGAATTTTTGGGTTAGGTCTATCCGTTCGCGAGATATGGGAGTTTGAAGCCAAGAAATGGTTGAGAAGGCAAAAAATTTTTCACAATTCTGCTGCTCCAAACGCTTAACCAGAATGGCCTAGGGAAAAAATACACATACCGTTGTAATAGGGCGAGTTTCTACTTTCAGTTACAATAGGAATTTTTGGGTTAGGTCAATCCGTTCGCGAGATATGGGAGTTTGAAGCCAAGAAATGGTTGAGAAGGCAAAAAATTTTTCGCAATTCTGCTGCTTCAAACGCTTAACCAGAATGGCCTAGGGAAAAAATGCACATACCGTTGTAATCGGGCGTGTTTCTACTTTCAGATGCAATAGGAATTTTTGGGTTAGGTCAATCCGTTCGCGAGATATGGGAGTTTGAAGCCAAGAAATGGTTGAGAAGGCAAAAAATTTTACGCAATTCTGCTGCTTCAAAGGCTTAACCAGAATGGCCTAGGGAAAAAATACACATACCGTTGTAATCGGGCGAGTTTCTACTTTCAGATGCAATAGAAATTTTTGGGTTAGGTGAATCCGTTCGCGAGATATGGGACTTTGTAGCTAAGAAATGGTTGAGAAGACAACAAATTTTTCGCAATTCTGCTGCTTCAAACGCTTAACCAGAATGGCCTAGGGAAAAAATGCACATACCGTTGTAATCGGGCGTGTTTCTACTTTCAGATGCAATAGGAATTTTTGGGTTAGGTCAATCCGTTCGCGAGATATGGGAGTTTGAAGCCAAGAAATGGTTGAGAAGGCAAAAAATTTTACGCAATTCTGCTGCTTCAAAGGCTTAACCAGAATGGCCTAGGGAAAAAATACACATACTGTTGTAATCGGGCGAGTTTCTACTTTCAGATGCAATAGAAATTTTTGGGTTAGGTCAATCCGTTCGCGAGATATGGGACTTTGTAGCTAAGAAATGGTTGAGAAGACAACAAATTTTTCGCAATTCTGCTGCTCCAAACGCTTAACCTGAATGGCCTAGGGGAAAAATACAAATACCGTTGTAATCGGGCGAGTTTCTACTTTCACATGCAATAGGAATTTTTGGGTTAGGTCAATCCGTTCGCGAGATATGGGAGTTTAAAGCTAAGAAATGGTTGAGAAGACAACAAATTTTTCGCAATTCTGCTGCTCCAGTCGCTTAACCAGAATGGGCTAGGGAAAAAATACACATACCTTTGTAACCGGGCGAGTTTCTACTTTCAGACGCAACAGGAATTTTTGGGTTAGGTCAATCCGTTCGCGAGATATGGGAGTTTGAAGCCGAGAAATGGTTGACAAGACAACAAATTTCTCGCACTTCTGCTGCTCCAATCGCTTAACCAGAATGGCCTAGGGGAAAAATACAAGTACCGTTGTAATCGGGCGAGTTTCTACTTTCAAATGCAATAGGAATTTTTGGGTTAGGTCAATCCGTTCGCGAGATATGGGAGTTTAAAGCTAAGAAATGGTTGAGAAGACAACAAATTTTTCGCAATTCTGCTGCTCCAAACGCTTAACCTGAATGGCCTAGGGAAAAAATACGCATACCGTTGTAATCGGGCCAGATTCTACTTTCAGATGCGACAGGAATTTTTGGGTTAGGTCAATCCGTTCGCGAGATATGGGAGTTTGAAGCCAAGAAATGGTTGAGAAGACAACAAATTTTTCGCAATTCTGCTGCTCCAAACGCTTAACCAGAGTGGCCTAGGGAAAAAATACGCATACCGTTGTAATCGGGCGAGATTCTACTTTAAGAAGCGACAGGAATTTTTGGGTTAGGTCTATCCATTCGCGAGATATGGGAGTTTGAAGCCAAGAAATGGTTGAGAAGGCAAAAAATTTTTCACAATTCTGCTGCTCCAAACGCTTAACCAGAATGGCCTAGGGAAAAAATACACATACCGTTGTAATAGGGCGAGTTTCTACTTTCAGTTACAATAGGAATTTTTGGGTTAGGTCAATCCGTTCGCGAGATATGGGAGTTTGAAGCCAAGAAATGGTTGAGAAGGCAAAAAATTTTTCGCAATTCTGCTGCTTCAAACGCTTAACCAGAATGGCCTAGGGAAAAAATGCACATACCGTTGTAATCGGGCGTGTTTCTACTTTCAGATGCAATAGGAATTTTTGGGTTAGGTCAATCCGTTCGCGAGATATGGGAGTTTGAAGCCAAGAAATGGTTGAGAAGGCAAAAAATTTTACGCAATTCTGCTGCTCCAAACGCTTAACCAGAATGGCCTAGGGAAAAAATGCACATACCGTTGTAATCGGGCGTGTTTCTACTTTCAGATGCAATAGGAATTTTTGGGTTAGGTCAATCCGCTCGCGCGATATGGGAGTTTGAAGACAACAAATGGTTGAGAAGGCAAAAAATTTTTCGCAATTCTGCTGCTCCAAACGCTTAACCTGAATGGCCTAGGGAAAAAATACGCATACCGTTGTAATCGGGCCAGATTCTACTTTCAGATGCGACAGGAATTTTTGGGTTAGGTCAGTCCGCTCGCGCGATATGGGAGTTTGAAGACAAGAAATGGTTGAGAAGGCAAAAAATTTTTCGCAATTCTGCTGCTCCAAACGCTTAACCAGAATGGCCTAAGGAAAGAATACACATACCGTTGTAATCGGGCGAGTTTCTACTTCCAGATGCAACAGGAATTTTTGGGTTAGGTCAATCCGTTCGCGAGATATGGGACTTTGAATCTAAGAAATGGTTGAGAAGACAACAAATTTTTCGCAATTCTGCTGCTCCAAACGCTTAACCTGAATGGCCTAGGGAAAAAATACGCATACCGTTGTAATCGGGCGTGTTTCTACTTTCAGATGCAATAGGAATTTTTGGGTTAGGTCAATCCGTTCGCGAGATATGGGAGTTTGAAGCCAAGAAATGGTTGAGAAGACAACAAATTTTTCGCAATTCTGCTGCTCCAAACGCTTAACCAGAGTGGCCTAGGGAAAAAATACGCATACCGTTGTAATCGGGCGAGATTCTACTTTAAGAAGCGACAGGAATTTTTGGGTTAGGTCTATCCGTTCGCGAGATATGGGAGTTTGAAGCCAAGAAATGGTTGAGAAGGCAAAAAATTTTTCACAATTCTGCTGCTCCAAACGCTTAACCAGAATGGCCTAGGGAAAAAATACACATACCGTTGTAATCGGGCGAGTTTCTACTTTCAGATGCAATAGAAATTTTTGGGTTAGGTCAATCCGTTCGCGAGATATGGTACTTTGTAGCTAAGAAATGGTTGAGAAGACAACAAATTTTTCGCAATTCTGCTGCTCCAAAAGCTTAACCTGAATGGCCTAGGGGAAAAATACAAATACCGTTGTAATCGGGCGAGTTTCTACTTTCAAATGCAATAGGAATTTTTGGGTTAGGTCAATGCGTTCGCGAGATATGGGAGTTTAAAGCTAAGAAATGGTTGAGAAGACAACAAATTTTTCGCAATTCTGCTGCTCCAGTCGCTTAACCAGAATGGGCTAGGGAAAAAATACACATACCTTTGTAACAGGGCGAGTTTCTACTACCAGACGCAACTGGAATTTTTGGGTTAGGTCAATCCGTTCGCGAGATATGGGAGTTTGAAGCCGAGAAATGGTTGACAAGACAACAAATTTCTCGCACTTCTGCTGCTCCAATCGCTTAACCAGAATGGCCTAGGGGAAAATACAAGTACCGTTGTAATCGGGCGAGTTTCTACTTTCAAATGCAATAGGAATTTTTGGGTTAGGTCAATCCGTTCGCGAGATATGGGAGTTTAAAGCTAAGAAATGGTTGAGAAGACAACAAATTTTTCGCAATTCTGCTGCTCCAAACGCTTAACCTGAATGGCCTAGGGAAAAAATACGCATACCGCTGTAATCGGGCCAGATTCTACTTTCAGATGCGGCAGGAATTTTTGGGTTAGGTCAATCCGTTCGCGAGATATGGGAGTTTGAAGTCAAGAAATGGTTGAGAAGGCAAAAAATTTTTCGCAATTCTGCTGCTTCAAACGCTTAACCAGAATGGCCTAGGGAAAAAATGCACATACCGTTGTAATCGGGCGTGTTTCTACTTTCAGATGCAATAGGAATTTTTGGGTTAGGTCAATCCCCTCGCGCGATATGGGAGTTTGAAGACAAGAAATGGTTGAGAAGGCAAAAAATTTTTCGCAATTCTGCTGCTCTAAACGCTTAACCAGAATGGCCTAAGGAAAGAATACACATACCGTTGTAATCGGGCGAGTTTCTACTTCCAGATGCAACAGGAATTTTTGGGTTAGGTCAATCCGTTCGCGAGATATGGGACTTTGAAGCTTAGAAATGGTTGAGAAGACAACAAATTTTTCGCAATTCTACTGCTCCAAACGCTTAACCTGAATGGCCTAGGTAAAAAATACGCATACCGTAGTAATCGGGCCAGATTCTACTTTCAGATGCGACAGGAATTTTTGGGTTAGGTCAATCCGTTCGCGAGATATGGGAGTTTGAAGCCAAGAAATGGTTGAGAAGACAACAAATTTTTCGCAATTCTGCTGCTCCAAACGCTTAACCTGAATGGCCTAGGGAAAAAATACGCATACCGTTGTAATCGGGCCAGATTCTACTTTCAGATGCGACAGGAATTTTTGGGTTAGGTCAATCCGTTCGCGAGATATGGGAGTTTGAAGCCAAGAAATGGTTGAGAAGACAACAAATTTTTCGCAATTCTGCTGCTCCAAACGCTTAACCAGAGTGGCCTAGGGAAAAAATACGCATACCGTTGTAATCGGGCGAGATTCTACTTTAAGAAGCGACAGGAATTTTTGGGTTAGGTCTATCCGTTCGCGAGATATGGGAGTTTGAAGCCAAGAAATGGTTGAGAAGGCAAAAAATTTTTCACAATTCTGCTGCTCCAAACGCTTAACCAGAATGGCCTAGGGAAAAAATACACATACCGTTGTAATAGGGCGAGTTTCTACTTTCAGTTACAATAGGAATTTTTGGGTTAGGTCAATCCGTTCGCGAGATATGGGAGTTTGAAGCCAAGAAATGGTTGAGAAGGCAAAAAATTTTTCGCAATTCTGCTGCTTCAAACGCTTAACCAGAATGGCCTAGGGAAAAAATACACATACCGTTGTAATCGGGCGAGTTTCTACTTTAAGAAGCGACAGGAATTTTTGGGTTAGGTCTATCCGTTCGCGAGATATGGGAGTTTGAAGCCGAGAAATGGTTGACCAGACAACAAATTTCTCGCACTTCTGCTGCTCCAATCGCTTAACCAGAATGCCCTAGGGGAAAAATACAAGTACCGTTGTAATCGGGCGAGTTTCTACTTTCAAATGCAATAGGAATTTTTGGGTTAGGTCAATCCGTTCGCGAGATATGGGAGTTTAAAGCTAGGAAATGGTTGAGAAGACAACAAATTTTTCGCAATTCTGCTGCTCCAAACGCTTAACCTGAATGGCCTGGGGAAAAAATACGCATACCGTTGTAATCGGGCCAGATTCTACTTTCAGATGCGACAGGAATTTTTGGGTTAGGTCAATCCGTTCGCGAGATATGGGAGTTTGAAGACAAGAAATGGTTGAGAAGGCAAAAAATTTTTCGCAATTCTGCTGCTCCAAACGCTTAACCAGAATGGCCTAAGGAAAGAATACACATACCGTTGTAATCGGGCGAGTTTCTACTTCCAGATGCAACAGGAATTTTTGGGTTAGGTCAATCCGTTCGCGAGATATGGGACTTTGAATCTAAGAAATGGTTGAGAAGACAACAAATTTTTCGCAATTCTGCTGCTCCAAACGCTTAACCTGAATGGCCTAGGGAAAAAATACGCATACCGTTGTAATCGGGCCAGATTCTACTTTCAGATGCGACAGGAATTTTTGGGTTAGGTCAATCCGTTCGCGAGATATGGGAGTTTGAAGCCAAGAAATGGTTGAGAAGGCAAAAAATTTTTCGCAATTCTGCTGCTTCAAACGCTTAACCAGAATGGCCTAGGGAAAAAATGCACATACCGTTGTAATCGGGCGTGTTTCTACTTTCAGATGCAATAGGAATTTTTGGGTTAGGTCAATCCGTTCGCGAGATATGGGAGTTTGAAGACAAGAAATGGTTGAGAAGGCAAAAATTTTTTCGCAATTCTGCTGCTCCAAACGCTTAACCAGAATGGCCTAAGGAAAGAATACACATACCGTTGTAATCGGGCGAGTTTCTACTTCCAGATGCAACAGGAATTTTTGGGTTAGGTCAATCCGTTCGCGAGATATGGGACTTTGAATCTAAGAAATGGTTGAGAAGACAACAAATTTTTCGCAATTCTGCTGCTCCAAACGCTTAACCAGAATGGCCTAGGGAAAAAATGCACATACCGTTGTAATCGGGCGTGTTTCTACTTTCAGATGCAATAGGAATTTTTGGGTTAGGTCAATCCGTTCGCGAGATATGGGAGTTTGAAGACAAGAAATGGTTGAGAAGGCAAAAAATTTTTCGCAATTCTGCTGCTCCAAACGCTTAACCAGAATGGCCTAGGGAAAAAATGCACATACCGTTGTAATCGGGCGTGTTTCTACTTTCAGATGCAATAGGAATTTTTGGGTTAGGTCAATCCGTTCGCGAGATATGGGAGTTTGAAGCCAAGAAATGGTTGAGAAGGCAAAAAATTTTTCGCAATTCTGCTGCTTCAAACGCTTAACCAGAATGGCCTAGGGAAAAAATGCACATACCGTTGTAATCGGGCGTGTTTCTACTTTCAGATGCAATAGGAATTTTTGGGTTAGGTCAATCCGTTCGCGAGATATGGGAGTTTGAAGCCAAGAAATGGTTGAGAAGACAACAAATTTTTCGCAATTCTGCTGCTCCAAACGCTTAACCAGAGTGGCCTAGGGAAAAAATACGCATACCGTTGTAATCGGGCGAGATTCTACTTTAAGAAGCGACAGGAATTTTTGGGTTAGGTCTACCCGTTCGCGAGATATGGGAGTTTGAAGCCAAGAAATGGTTGAGAAGGCAAAAAAATTTTCACAATTCTGCTGCTTCAAACGCTTAACCAGAATGGCCTAGGGAAAAAATGCACATACCGTTGTAATCGGGCGTGTTTCTACTTTCAGATGCAATAGGAATTTTTGGGTTAGGTCAATCCGCTCGCGCGATATGGGAGTTTGAAGACAAGAAATGGTTGAGAAGGCAAAAAATTTTTCGCAATTCTGCTGCTCCAAACGCTTAACCAGAATGGCCTAAGGAAAGAATACACATACCGTTGTAATCGGGCGAGTTTCTACTTTCAGTTACAATAGGAATTTTTGGGTTAGGTCAATCCGTTCGCGAGATATGGGAGTTTGAAGCCAAGAAATGGTTGAGAAGGCAAAAAATTTTTCGCAATTCTGCTGCTTCAAACGCTTAACCAGAATGGCCTAGGGACAAAATGCACATACCGTTGTAATCGGGCGTGTTTCTACTTTCAGATGCAATAGGAATTTTTGGGTTAGGTCAATCCGTTCGCGAGATATGGGAGTTTGAAGCCAAGAAATGGTTGAGAAGGCAAAAAATTTTACGCAATTCTGCTGCTCCAGTCGCTTAACCAGAATGGGCTAGGGAAAAAATACACATACCTTTGTAACCGGGCGAGTTTCTACTTTCAGATGCAATAGAAATTTTTGGGTTAGGTCAATCCGTTCGCGAGATATGGGACTTTGTAGCTAAGAAATGGTTGAGAAGACAACAAATTTTTCGCAATTCTGCTGCTCCAAACGCTTAACCTGAATGGCCTAGGGGAAAAATACAAATACCGTTGTAATCGGGCGAGTTTCTACTTTCAAATGCAATAGGAATTTTTGGGTTAGGTCAATCCGTTCGCGAGATATGGGAGTTTAAAGCTAAGAAATGGTTGAGAAGACAACAAATTTTTCGCAATTCTGCTGCTCCAGTCGCTTAACCAGAATGGGCTAGGGAAAAAATACACATACCTTTGTAACCGGGCGAGTTTCTACTTTCAGACGCAACAGGAATTTTTGGGTTAGGTCAATCCGTTCGCGAGATATGGGAGTTTGAAGCCGAGAAATGGTTGACAAGACAACAAATTTCTCGCACTTCTGCTGCTCCAATCGCTTAACCAGAATGGCCTAGGGGAAAAATACAAGTACCGTTGTAATCGGGCGAGTTTCTACTTTCAAATGCAATAGGAATTTTTGGGTTAGGTCAATCCGTTCGCGAGATATGGGAGTTTAAAGCTAAGAAATGGTTGAGAAGACAACAAATTTTTCGCAATTCTGCTGCTCCAAACGCTTAACCTGAATGGCCTAGGGAGAAAATACGCATACCGTTGTAATCGGGCCAGATTCTACTTTCAGATGCGACAGGAATTTTTGGGTTAGGTCAATCCGTTCGCGAGATATGGGAGTTTGAAGCCAAGAAATGGTTGAGAAGACAACAAATTTTTCGCAATTCTGCTGCTCCAAACGCTTAACCAGAGTGGCCTAGGGAAAAAATACGCATACCGTTGTAATCGGGCGAGATTCTACTTTAAGAAGCGACAGGAATTTTTGGGTTAGGTCTATCCGTTCGCGAGATATGGGAGTTTGAAGCCAAGAAATGGTTGAGAAGGCAAAAAATTTTTCACAATTCTGCTGCTCCAAACGCTTAACCAGAATGGCCTAGGGAAAAAATACACATACCGTTGTAATAGGGCGAGTTTCTACTTTCAGTTACAATAGGAATTTTTGGGTTAGGTCAATCCGTTCGCGAGATATGGGAGTTTGAAGCCAAGAAATGGTTGAGAAGGCAAAAAATTTTTCGCAATTCTGCTGCTTCAAACGCTTAACCAGAATGGCCTAGGGAAAAAATGCACATACCGTTGTAATCGGGCGTGTTTCTACTTTCAGATGCAATAGGAATTTTTGGGTTAGGTCAATCCGTTCGCGAGATATGGGAGTTTGAAGCCAAGAAATGGTTGAGAAGGCAAAAAATTTTACGCAATTCTGCTGCTTCAAAGGCTTAACCAGAATGGCCTAGGGAAAAAATACACATACCGTTGTAATCGGGCGAGTTTCTACTTTCAGATGCAATAGAAATTTTTGGGTTAGGTCAATCCGTTCGCGAGATATGGGACTTTGTAGCTAAGAAATGGTTGAGAAGACAACAAATTTTTCGCAATTCTGCTGCTTCAAACGCTTAACCAGAATGGCCTAGGGAAAAAATGCACATACCGTTGTAATCGGGCGTGTTTCTACTTTCAGATGCAATAGGAATTTTTGGGTTAGGTCAATCCGTTCGCGAGATATGGGAGTTTGAAGCCAAGAAATGGTTGAGAAGGCAAAAAATTTTACGCAATTCTGCTGCTTCAAAGGCTTAACCAGAATGGCCTAGGGAAAAAATACACATACCGTTGTAATCGGGCGAGTTTCTACTTTCAGATGCAATAGAAATTTTTGGGTTAGGTCAATCCGTTCGCGAGATATGGGACTTTGTAGCTAAGAAATGGTTGAGAAGACAACAAATTTTTCGCAATTCTGCTGCTCCAAACGCTTAACCTGAATGGCCTAGGGGAAAAATACAAATACCGTTGTAATCGGGCGAGTTTCTACTTTCAAATGCAATAGGAATTTTTGGGTTAGGTCAATCCGTTCGCGAGATATGGGAGTTTAAAGCTAAGAAATGGTTGAGAAGACAACAAATTTTTCGCAATTCTGCTGCTCCAGTCGCTTAACCAGAATGGGCTAGGGAAAAAATACACATACCTTTGTAACCGGGCGAGTTTCTACTTTCAGACGCAACAGGAATTTTTGGGTTAGGTCAATCCGTTCGCGAGATATGGGAGTTTGAAGCCGAGAAATGGTTGACAAGACAACAAATTTCTCGCACTTCTGCTGCTCCAATCGCTTAACCAGAATGGCCTAGGGGAAAAATACAAGTACCGTTGTAATCGGGCGAGTTTCTACTTTCAAATGCAATAGGAATTTTTGGGTTAGGTCAATCCGTTCGCGAGATATGGGAGTTTAAAGCTAAGAAATGGTTGAGAAGACAACAAATTTTTCGCAATTCTGCTGCTCCAAACGCTTAACCTGAATGGCCTAGGGAAAAAATACGCATACCGTTGTAATCGGGCCAGATTCTACTTTCAGATGCGACAGGAATTTTTGGGTTAGGTCAATCCGTTCGCGAGATATGGGAGTTTGAAGCCAAGAAATGGTTGAGAAGACAACAAATTTTTCGCAATTCTGCTGCTCCAAACGCTTAACCAGAGTGGCCTAGGGAAAAAATACGCATACCGTTGTAATCGGGCGAGATTCTACTTTAAGAAGCGACAGGAATTTTTGGGTTAGGTCTATCCATTCGCGAGATATGGGAGTTTGAAGCCAAGAAATGGTTGAGAAGGCAAAAAATTTTTCACAATTCTGCTGCTCCAAACGCTTAACCAGAATGGCCTAGGGAAAAAATACACATACCGTTGTAATAGGGCGAGTTTCTACTTTCAGTTACAATAGGAATTTTTGGGTTAGGTCAATCCGTTCGCGAGATATGGGAGTTTGAAGCCAAGAAATGGTTGAGAAGGCAAAAAATTTTTCGCAATTCTGCTGCTTCAAACGCTTAACCAGAATGGCCTAGGGAAAAAATGCACATACCGTTGTAATCGGGCGTGTTTCTACTTTCAGATGCAATAGGAATTTTTGGGTTAGGTCAATCCGTTCGCGAGATATGGGAGTTTGAAGCCAAGAAATGGTTGAGAAGGCAAAAAATTTTACGCAATTCTGCTGCTCCAAACGCTTAACCAGAATGGCCTAGGGAAAAAATGCACATACCGTTGTAATCGGGCGTGTTTCTACTTTCAGATGCAATAGGAATTTTTGGGTTAGGTCAATCCGCTCGCGCGATATGGGAGTTTGAAGACAACAAATGGTTGAGAAGGCAAAAAATTTTTCGCAATTCTGCTGCTCCAAACGCTTAACCTGAATGGCCTAGGGAAAAAATACGCATACCGTTGTAATCGGGCCAGATTCTACTTTCAGATGCGACAGGAATTTTTGGGTTAGGTCAGTCCGCTCGCGCGATATGGGAGTTTGAAGACAAGAAATGGTTGAGAAGGCAAAAAATTTTTCGCAATTCTGCTGCTCCAAACGCTTAACCAGAATGGCCTAAGGAAAGAATACACATACCGTTGTAATCGGGCGAGTTTCTACTTCCAGATGCAACAGGAATTTTTGGGTTAGGTCAATCCGTTCGCGAGATATGGGACTTTGAATCTAAGAAATGGTTGAGAAGACAACAAATTTTTCGCAATTCTGCTGCTCCAAACGCTTAACCTGAATGGCCTAGGGAAAAAATACGCATACCGTTGTAATCGGGCGTGTTTCTACTTTCAGATGCAATAGGAATTTTTGGGTTAGGTCAATCCGTTCGCGAGATATGGGAGTTTGAAGACAAGAAATGGTTGAGAAGGCAAAAAATTTTTCGCAATTCTGCTGCTCCAAACGCTTAACCAGAATGGCCTAAGGAAAAAATACACATACCGTTGTAATCGGGCGAGTTTCTACTTCCAGATGCAACAGGAATTTTCGGGTTAGGTCAATCCGTTCGCGAGATATGGGAGTTTGAAACCAAGAAATGGTTGAGAAGGCAAAAAATTTTTCACAATTCTGCTGCTCCAAACGCTTAACCAGAATGGGCTAGGGAAAAAATACACATACCGTTGTAATCGGGCGAGCTTCTACTTTCAGTTACAACAGGAATTCTTGGGTTAGGTCAATCCGTTCGCGAGATATGGGACTTTCAAGCTAAGAAATGGTTGAGAAGACAACAAATTTTTCGCAATTCTGCTGCTCCAAACGCTTAACCTGAATGGCCTAGGGGAAAAATACAAGTACCGTTGTAATCGGGCGAGTTTCTACTTTCAAATGCAATAGGAATTTTTGGGTTAGGTCAATCCGTTCGCGAGATATGGGAGTTTAAAGCTAAGAAATGGTTGAGAAGACAACAAATTTTTCGCAATTCTGCTGCTCCAGTCGCTTAACCAGAATGGGCTAGGGAAAAAATACACATACCTTTGTAACCGTGCGACTTTCTACTTTCAGACGCAACAGGAACTTTTGGGTTAGGTCAATCCGTTCGCGAGATATGGGAGTTTGAAGCCGAGAAATGGTTGTCAAGACAACAAATTTCTCGCACTTCTGCTGCTCCAATCGCTTAACCAGAATGGCCTAAGGAAAGAATACACATACCGTTGTAATCGGGCGAGTTTCTACTTCCAGATGCAACAGGAATTTTTGGGTTAGGTCAATCCGTTCGCGAGATATGGGAGTTTGAAACCAAGAAATGGTTGAGAAGGCAAAAAATTTTTCACAATTCTGCTGCTCCAAACGCTTAACCAGAATGGGCTAGGGAAAAAATACACATACCGTTGTAATCGGGCGAGCTTCTACTTTCAGTTACAACAGGAATTCTTGGGTTAGGTCAATCCGTTCGCGAGATATGGGACTTTCAAGCTAAGAAATGGTTGAGAAGACAACAAATTTTTCGCAATTCTGCTGCTCCAAACGCTTAACCTGAATGGCCTAGGGGAAAAATACAAGTACCGTTGTAATCGGGCGAGTTTCTACTTTCAAATGCAATAGGAATTTTTGGGTTAGGTCAATCCGTTCGCGAGATATGGGAGTTTAAAGCTAAGAAATGGTTGAGAAGACAACAAATTTTTCGCAATTCTGCTGCTCCAGTCGCTTAACCAGAATGGGCTAGGGAAAAAATACACATACCTTTGTAACCGTGCGACTTTCTACTTTCAGACGCAACAGGAACTTTTGGGTTAGGTCAATCCGTTCGCGAGATATGGGAGTTTGAAGCCGAGAAATGGTTGACAAGACAACAAATTTCTCGCACTTCTGCTGCTCCAATCGCTTAACCAGAATGGCCTAGGGGAAAAATACAAGTACCGTTGTAATAGGGCGAGTTTCTACTTTCAAATGCGATAGGAATTTTTGGGTTAGCTCAATCCGTTCGCGAGATATGGGAGTTTAAAGCTAAGAAATGGTTGAGAAGACAACAAATTTTTCGCAATTCTGCTGCTCCAAACGCTTAACCAGGATGGCCTAAGGAAAAAATACACATACCGTTGTAATCGGGCCAGATTCTACTTTTAGATGCGACAGGAATTTTTGGGTTAGGTCAATCCGTTCGCGAGATATGGGAATTTGAAGCCAAGAAATGGTAGAGAAGGCAAAAAATTTTTCACAAATCTGCTGCTCCAAACGATTAACCAGGATGGCCTAAGGAAAAAATACACATACCGTTGTAATCGTGCGAGTTTCTACTTTCAGTTACAATAGGAATTTTTGGGTTAGGTCAATCTGTTCGCGAGACATGGGACTTTGAAGCTAAGAAATGGTCGAGAAGACAACAAATTTTTCGCAATTCTGCTGCTCCAAACGCTTAACCTGAATGGCCTAGGGAAAAAATACGCATACCGTTGTAATCGGGCGTGTTTCTACTTTCAGATGCAATAGGAATTTTTGGGTTAGGTCAATCCGTTCGCGAGATATGGGAGTTTGAAGCCAAGAAATGGTTGAGAAGACAACAAATTTTTCGCAATTCTGCTGCTCCAAACGCTTAACCAGAGTGGCCTAGGGAAAAAATACGCATACCGTTGTAATCGGGCGAGATTCTACTTTAAGAAGCGACAGGAGTTTTTGGGTTAGGTCTATCCGTTCGCGAGATATGGGAGTTTGAAGCCACGAAATGGTTGAGAAGGCAAAAAATTTTTCACAATTCTGCTGCTCCAAACGCTTAACCAGAATGGCCTAGGGAAAAAATACACATACCGTTGTAATAGGGCGAGTTTCTACTTTCAGTTACAATAGGAATTTTTGGGTTAGGTCAATCCGTTCGCGAGATATGGGAGTTTGAAGCCAAGAAATGGTTGAGAAGGCAAAAAATTTTTCGCAATTCTGCTGCTTCAAACGCTTAACCAGAATGGCCTAGGGAAAAAATGCACATACCGTTGTAATCGGGCGTGTTTCTACTTTCAGATGCAATAGGAATTTTTGGGTTAGGTCAATCCGTTCGCGAGATATGGGAGTTTGAAGCCAAGAAATGGTTGAGAAGGCAAAAAATTTTACGCAATTCTGCTGCTTCAAAGGCTTAACCAGAATGGCCTAGGGAAAAAATACACATACCGTTGTAATCGGGCGAGTTTCTACTTTCAGATGCAATAGAAATTTTTGGGTTAGGTCAATCCGTTCGCGAGATATGGGACTTTGTAGCTAAGAAATGGTTGAGAAGACAACAAATTTTTCGCAATTCTGCTGCTTCAAACGCTTAACCAGAATGGCCTAGGGAAAAAATGCACATACCGTTGTAATCGGGCGTGTTTCTACTTTCAGATGCAATAGGAATTTTTGGGTTAGGTCAATCCGTTCGCGAGATATGGGAGTTTGAAGCCAAGAAATGGTTGAGAAGGCAAAAAATTTTACGCAATTCTGCTGCTTCAAAGGCTTAACCAGAATGGCCTAGGGAAAAAATACACATACCGTTGTAATCGGGCGAGTTTCTACTTTCAGATGCAATAGAAATTTTTGGGTTAGGTCAATCCGTTCGCGAGATATGGGACTTTGTAGCTAAGAAATGGTTGAGAAGACAACAAATTTTTCGCAATTCTGCTGCTCCAAACGCTTAACCTGAATGGCCTAGGGGAAAAATACAAATACCGTTGTAATCGGGCGAGTTTCTACTTTCAAATGCAATAGGAATTTTTGGGTTAGGTCAATCCGTTCGCGAGATATGGGAGTTTAAAGCTAAGAAATGGTTGAGAAGACAACAAATTTTTCGCAATTCTGCTGCTCCAGTCGCTTAACCAGAATGGGCTAGGGAAAAAATACACATACCTTTGTAACCGGGCGAGTTTCTACTTTCAGACGCAACAGGAATTTTTGGGTTAGGTCAATCCGTTCGCGAGATATGGGAGTTTGAAGCCGAGAAATGGTTGACAAGACAACAAATTTCTCGCACTTCTGCTGCTCCAATCGCTTAACCAGAATGGCCTAGGGGAAAAATACAAGTACCGTTGTAATCGGGCGAGTTTCTACTTTCAAATGCAATAGGAATTTTTGGGTTAGGTCAATCCGTTCGCGAGATATGGGAGTTTAAAGCTAAGAAATGGTTGAGAAGACAACAAATTTTTCGCAATTCTGCTGCTCCAAACGCTTAACCTGAATGGCCTAGGGAAAAAATACGCATACCGTTGTAATCGGGCCAGATTCTACTTTCAGATGCGACAGGAATTTTTGGGTTAGGTCAATCCGTTCGCGAGATATGGGAGTTTGAAGCCAAGAAATGGTTGAGAAGACAACAAATTTTTCGCAATTCTGCTGCTCCAAACGCTTAACCAGAGTGGCCTAGGGAAAAAATACGCATACCGTTGTAATCGGGCGAGATTCTACTTTAAGAAGCGACAGGAATTTTTGGGTTAGGTCTATCCATTCGCGAGATATGGGAGTTTGAAGCCAAGAAATGGTTGAGAAGGCAAAAAATTTTTCACAATTCTGCTGCTCCAAACGCTTAACCAGAATGGCCTAGGGAAAAAATACACATACCGTTGTAATAGGGCGAGTTTCTACTTTCAGTTACAATAGGAATTTTTGGGTTAGGTCAATCCGTTCGCGAGATATGGGAGTTTGAAGCCAAGAAATGGTTGAGAAGGCAAAAAATTTTTCGCAATTCTGCTGCTTCAAACGCTTAACCAGAATGGCCTAGGGAAAAAATGCACATACCGTTGTAATCGGGCGTGTTTCTACTTTCAGATGCAATAGGAATTTTTGGGTTAGGTCAATCCGTTCGCGAGATATGGGAGTTTGAAGCCAAGAAATGGTTGAGAAGGCAAAAAATTTTACGCAATTCTGCTGCTCCAAACGCTTAACCAGAATGGCCTAGGGAAAAAATGCACATACCGTTGTAATCGGGCGTGTTTCTACTTTCAGATGCAATAGGAATTTTTGGGTTAGGTCAATCCGCTCGCGCGATATGGGAGTTTGAAGACAACAAATGGTTGAGAAGGCAAAAAATTTTTCGCAATTCTGCTGCTCCAAACGCTTAACCTGAATGGCCTAGGGAAAAAATACGCATACCGTTGTAATCGGGCCAGATTCTACTTTCAGATGCGACAGGAATTTTTGGGTTAGGTCAGTCCGCTCGCGCGATATGGGAGTTTGAAGACAAGAAATGGTTGAGAAGGCAAAAAATTTTTCGCAATTCTGCTGCTCCAAACGCTTAACCCGAATGGCCTAAGGAAAGAATACACATACCGTTGTAATCGGGCGAGTTTCTACTTCCAGATGCAACAGGAATTTTTGGGTTAGGTCAATCCGTTCGCGAGATATGGGACTTTGAATCTAAGAAATGGTTGAGAAGACAACAAATTTTTCGCAATTCTGCTGCTCCAAACGCTTAACCTGAATGGCCTAGGGAAAAAATACGCATACCGTTGTAATCGGGCGTGTTTCTACTTTCAGATGCAATAGGAATTTTTGGGTTAGGTCAATCCGTTCGCGAGATATGGGAGTTTGAAGACAAGAAATGGTTGAGAAGGCAAAAAATTTTTCGCAATTCTGCTGCTCCAAACGCTTAACCAGAATGGCCTAAGGAAAAAATACACATACCGTTGTAATCGGGCGAGTTTCTACTTCCAGATGCAACAGGAATTTTCGGGTTAGGTCAATCCGTTCGCGAGATATGGGAGTTTGAAACCAAGAAATGGTTGAGAAGGCAAAAAATTTTTCACAATTCTGCTGCTCCAAACGCTTAACCAGAATGGGCTAGGGAAAAAATACACATACCGTTGTAATCGGGCGAGCTTCTACTTTCAGTTACAACAGGAATTCTTGGGTTAGGTCAATCCGTTCGCGAGATATGGGACTTTCAAGCTAAGAAATGGTTGAGAAGACAACAAATTTTTCGCAATTCTGCTGCTCCAAACGCTTAACCTGAATGGCCTAGGGCAAAAATACAAGTACCGTTGTAATCGGGCGAGTTTCTACTTTCAAATGCAATAGGAATTTTTGGGTTAGGTCAATCCGTTCGCGAGATATGGGAGTTTAAAGCTAAGAAATGGTTGAGAAGACAACAAATTTTTCGCAATTCTGCTGCTCCAGTCGCTTAACCAGAATGGGCTAGGGAAAAAATACACATACCTTTGTAACCGTGCGACTTTCTACTTTCAGACGCAACAGGAACTTTTGGGTTAGGTCAATCCGTTCGCGAGATATGGGAGTTTGAAGCCGAGAAATGGTTGTCAAGACAACAAATTTCTCGCACTTCTGCTGCTCCAATCGCTTAACCAGAATGGCCTAAGGAAAGAATACACATACCGTTGTAATCGGGCGAGTTTCTACTTCCAGATGCAACAGGAATTTTTGGGTTAGGTCAATCCGTTCGCGAGATATGGGAGTTTGAAACCAAGAAATGGTTGAGAAGGCAAAAAATTTTTCACAATTCTGCTGCTCCAAACGCTTAACCAGAATGGGCTAGGGAAAAAATACACATACCGTTGTAATCGGGCGAGCTTCTACTTTCAGTTACAACAGGAATTCTTGGGTTAGGTCAATCCGTTCGCGAGATATGGGACTTTCAAGCTAAGAAATGGTTGAGAAGACAACAAATTTTTCGCAATTCTGCTGCTCCAAACGCTTAACCTGAATGGCCTAGGGGAAAAATACAAGTACCGTTGTAATCGGGCGAGTTTCTACTTTCAAATGCAATAGGAATTTTTGGGTTAGGTCAATCCGTTCGCGAGATATGGGAGTTTAAAGCTAAGAAATGGTTGAGAAGACAACAAATTTTTCGCAATTCTGCTGCTCCAGTCGCTTAACCAGAATGGGCTAGGGAAAAAATACACATACCTTTGTAACCGTGCGACTTTCTACTTTCAGACGCAACAGGAACTTTTGGGTTAGGTCAATCCGTTCGCGAGATATGGGAGTTTGAAGCCGAGAAATGGTTGACAAGACAACAAATTTCTCGCACTTCTGCTGCTCCAATCGCTTAACCAGAATGGCCTAGGGGAAAAATACAAGTACCGTTGTAATAGGGCGAGTTTCTACTTTCAAATGCGATAGGAATTTTTGGGTTAGCTCAATCCGTTCGCGAGATATGGGAGTTTAAAGCTAAGAAATGGTTGAGAAGACAACAAATTTTTCGCAATTCTGCTGCTCCAAACGCTTAACCAGGATGGCCTAAGGAAAAAATACACATACCGTTGTAATCGGGCCAGATTCTACTTTTAGATGCGACAGGAATTTTTGGGTTAGGTCAATCCGTTCGCGAGATATGGGAATTTGAAGCCAAGAAATGGTAGAGAAGGCAAAAAATTTTTCACAAATCTGCTGCTCCAAACGATTAACCAGGATGGCCTAAGGAAAAAATACACATACCGTTGTAATCGTGCGAGTTTCTACTTTCAGTTACAATAGGAATTTTTGGGTTAGGTCAATCTGTTCGCGAGACATGGGACTTTGAAGCTAAGAAATGGTCGAGAAGACAACAAATTTTTCGCAATTCTGCTGCTCCAAACGCTTAACCTGAATGGCCTAGGGAAAAAATACGCATACCGTTGTAATCGGGCGTGTTTCTACTTTCAGATGCAATAGGAATTTTTGGGTTAGGTCAATCCGTTCGCGAGATATGGGAGTTTGAAGACAAGAAATGGTTGAGAAGGCAAAAAATTTTTCGCAATTCTGCTGCTCCAAACGCTTAACCTGAATGTCCTAGGGAAAAAATACGCATACCGTTGTAATCGGGCCAGATTCTACTTTCAGATGCGACAGGAATTTTTGGGTTAGGTCAATCCGTTCGCGAGATATGGGAGTTTGAAGCCAAGAAATGGTTGAGAAGACAAAAAATTTTTCGCAATTCTGCTGCTTCAAACGCTTAACCAGAATGGCCTAGGGAAAAAATGCACATACCGTTGTAATCGGGCGTGTTTCTACTTTCAGATGCAATAGGAATTTTTGGGTTAGGTCAATCCGTTCGCGAGATATGGGAGTTTGAAGACAAGAAATGGTTGAGAAGGCAAAAAATTTTTCGCAATTCTGCAGCTCCAAACGCTTAACCAGAATGGCCTAAGGAAAGAATACACATACCGTTGTAATCGGGCGAGTTTCTACTTCCAGATGCAACAGGAATTTTTGGGTTAGGTCAATCCGTTCGCGAGATATGGGACTTTGAAGCTAAGAAATGGTTGAGAAGACAACAAATTTTTCGCAATTCTGCTGCTCCAAACGCTTAACCTGAATGGCCTAGGGAAAAAATACGCATACCGTTGTAATCGGGCCAGATTCTACTTTCAGATGCGACAGGAATTTTTGGGTTAGGTCAGTCCGTTCGCGAGATATGGGAGTTTGAAGCCAAGAAATGGTTGAGAGGGCAAAAAATTTTTCACAATTCTGCTGCTCCAAACGCTTAACCAGAATGGCCTAAGGAAAGAATACACATACCGTTATAATCGGGCGAGTTTCTACTTCCAGATGCAACAGGAATTTTTGGGTTAGGTCAATCCGTTCGCGAGATATGGGACTTTGAAGCTAAGAAATGGTTGAGAAGACAACAAATTTTTCGCAATTCTGCTGCTCCAAACGCTTAACCTGAATGGCCTAGGGAAAAAATACGCATACCGTTGTAATCGGGCCAGATTCTACTTTCAGATGCAATAGGAATTTTTGGGTTAGGTCAATCCGTTCGCGAGATATGGGAGTTTGAAGACAAGAAATGGTTGAGAAGGCAAAAAATTTTTCGCAATTCTGCTGCTCCAAACGCTTAACCAGAATGGCCTAGGGAAAAAATGCACATACCGTTGTAATCGGGCGTGTTTCTACTTTCAGATGCAATCGGAATTATTGGGTTAGGTCAATCCGTTCGCGAGATATGGGAGCTTGAAGACAAGAAATGGTTGAGAAGGCAAAAAATTTTTCGCAATTCTGCTGCTCCAAACGCTTAACCAGAATGGCCTAAGGAAAAAATACACATACCTTTGTAACCGTGCGAGTTTCTACTTTCAGACGCAACAGGAATTTTTGGGTTAGGTCAATCCGTTCGCGAGATATGGGAGTTTGAAGCCGAGAAATGGTTGACAAGACAACAAATTTCTCGCACTTCAGCTGCTCCAATCGCTTAACCAGAATGGCCTAGGGGAAAAATACAAGTACCGTTGTAATAGGGCGAGTTTCTACTTTCAAATGCAATAGGAATTTTTGGGTTAAGTCAATGCGTTCGCGAGATATGGGAGTTTAAAGCTAAGAAATGGTTGAGAAGACAACAAATTTTTCGCAATTCTGCTGCTCCAGTCGCTTAACCAGAACGGGCTAGGGAAAAAATACACATACCTTTGTAACCGTGCGAGTTTCTACTTTCAGACGCAACAGGAATTTTTGGGTTTGGTCAATCCGTTCACGAGATATGGGAGTTTGAAGCTAAGAAATGGTTGAGAAGACAACAAATTTTTCGCAATTCTGCTGCTCCAAACGCTTAACCAGAGTGGCCTAGGGAAAAAATACGCGTACCGTTGTAATCGGGCGAGATTCTACTTTAAGATGCGACAGGAATTTTTGGGTTAGGTCTATCCGTTCGCGAGATATGGGAGTTTGAAGTCAAGAAATGGTTGAGAAGGCAAAAAATTTTTCACAATTCTGCTGCTCCAAACGCTTAACCAGAATGGCCTAGGGAAAAAATACACATACCGTTGTAATCGGGCCAGATTCTACTTTCAGATGCGACAGGAATTTTTGGGTTAGGTCAATCCGTTCGCGAGATATGGGAGTTTGAAGCCAAGAAATGGTTGAGAAGACAAAAAATTTTTCGCAATTCTGCTGCTTCAAACGCTTAACCAGAATGGCCTAGGGAAAAAATGCACATACCGTTGTAATCGGGCGTGTTTCTACTTTCAGATGCAATAGGAATTTTTGGGTTAGGTCAATCCGTTCGCGAGATATGGGAGTTTGAAGACAAGAAATGGTTGAGAAGGCAAAAAATTTTTCGCAATTCTGCTGCTCCAAACGCTTAACCAGAATGGCCTAAGGAAAGAATACACATACCGTTGTAATCGGGCGAGTTTCTACTTCCAGATGCACCAGGAATTTTTGGGTTAGGTCAATCCGTTCGCGAGATATGGGACTTTGAAGCTAAGAAATGGTTGAGAAGACAACAAATTTTTCGCAATTCTGCTGCTGCAAACGCTTAACCTGAATGGCCTAGGGAAAAAATACGCATACCGTTGTAATCGGGCCAGATTCTACTTTCAGATGCGACAGGAATGTTTGGGTTAGGTCAATCCGTTCGCGAGATATGGGAGTTTGAAGCCGAGAAATGGTTGACAAGACAACAAATTTCTCGCACTTCTGCTGCTCCAATCGCTTAACCAGAATGGCCTAGGGGAAAAATACAAGTACCGTTGTAATAGGGCGAGTTTCTACTTTCAAATGCAATAGGAATTTTTGGGTTAGGTCAATGCGTTCGCGAGACATGGGACTTTGAAGCTAAGAAATGGTCGAGAAGACAAAAAATTTTTCGCAATTCTGCTGCTCCAAACGCTTAACCTGAATGGCCCTGGGGAAAAATACGCATACGGTTGTAATCGGGCCAGATTCTACTTTCAGATGCGACAGGAATTTTTGGGTTAGGTCAATCCGTTCGCGAGATATGGGAGTTTGAAACCAAGAAATGGTTGAGAAGGCAAAAAATTTTTCACAATTCTGCTGCTCCAAACGCTTAACCAGAATGGGCTAGGGAAAAAATACACATACCGTTGTAATCGGGCGAGCTTCTACTTTCAGTTACAATAGGAATTTTTGGGTTAGGTCAATCCGTTCGCGAGATATGGGACTTTGAAGCTAAGAAATGGTTGAGAAGACAACAAATTTTTCGCAATTCTGCTGCTCCAAACGCTTAACCAGAATTGCCTAGGGGAAAAATACAAGTACCGTTGTAATCGGGCGAGTTTCTACTTTCAAATGCAATAGGAATTTTTGGGTTAGGTCAATCCGTTCGCGAGATATGGGAGTTTAAAGCTAAGAAATGGTTGAGAAGACAACAAATTTTTCGCAATTCTGCTGCTCCAGTCGCTTAACCAGAATGGGCTAGGGAAAAAATACACATACCTTTGTAACCGTGCGAGTTTCTACTTTCAGACGCAACAGGAATTTTTGGGTTAGGTCAATCCGTTCGCGAGATATGGGAGTTTGAAGCCGAGAAATGGTTGACAAGACAACAAATTTCTCGCACTTCTGCTGCTCCAATCGCTTAACCAGAATGGCCTAGGGGAAAAATACAAGTACCGTTGTGATCGGGCGAGTCTCTACTTTCAGATGCAATAGGAATTTTTGGGTTAGCTCAATCCGTTCGCGAGATATGGGAGTTTGAAGCCAAGAAATGGTAGAGAAGGCAAAAAATTTTTCACAATTCTGGTGCTCCAAACGCTTAACCAGGATGGCCTGGGGAAGAAATGCACATACCGTTGTAATCGGGCGAGTTTCTACTTTCAGATGCAATAGGAATTTTTGGGTTAGGTCAATACGTTCGCGAGATATGGGAGTTTGAAGCCAAGAAATGGTTGAGGAGACAACAAATTTTTCGCAATTCTGCTGCTCCAGTCGCTTAACCAGAATAGGCTAGGGAAAAAATACACATACCTTTGTAACCGGGCGAGTTTCTACTTTCAGACGCAACAGGAATTTTTGGGTTAGATCAATCCGTTCGCGAGATATGGGAGTTTGAAGCCGAGAAATGGTTGACAAGACAACAAATTTCTCGCACTTATGCTGCTCTAATCGCTTAACCAGAATGGCCTAGGGGAAAAATACAAGTACCGTTGTAATCGGGCGAGTTTCTACATTTAAATGCAATAGGAATTTTTGGGTTAGGTCAATCCGTTCGCGAGATATGGGAGTTTGAAGCTAAGATATGGTTGAGAAGACAACAAATTTTTCGCAATTCTGCTGCTCCAAACGCTTAACCTGAATGGCCTAGGGAAAAAATACGCATACCGTTGTAATCGGGCCAGATTCTACTTTCAGATGCGACAGGAATTTTTGGGTTAGGTCAATCCGTTCGCGAGATATGGGAGTTTGAAGCCGAGAAATGGTTGACAAGACAACAAATTTCTCGCACTTCTGCTGCTCCAATCGCTTAACCAGAATGGCCTAGGGGAAAAATACAAGTACCGTTGTAATAGGGCGAGTTTCTACTTTCAAATGCAATAGGAATTTTTGGGTTAGGTCAATGCGTTCGCGAGACATGGGACTTTGAAGCTAAGAAATGGTCGAGAAGACAAAAAATTTTTCGCAATTCTGCTGCTCCAAACGCTTAACCTGAATGGCCTAGGGAAAAAATACGCATACCGTTGTAATCGGGCCAGATTCTACTTTCAGATGCGACAGGAATTTTTGGGTTAGGTCAATCCGTTCGCGAGATATGGGAGTTTGAAACCAAGAAATGGTTGAGAAGGCAAAAAATTTTTCACAATTCTGCTGCTCCAAACGCTTAACCAGAATGGGCTAGGGAAAAAATACACATACCGTTGTAATCGGGCGAGCTTCTACTTTCAGTTACAATAGGAATTTTTGGGTTAGGTCAATCCGTTCGCGAGATATGGGACTTTGAAGCTAAGAAATGGTTGAGAAGACAACAAATTTTTCGCAATTCTGCTGCTCCAAACGCTTAACCAGAATTGCCTAGGGGAAAAATACAAGTACCGTTGTAATCGGGCGAGTTTCTACTTTCAAATGCAATAGGAATTTTTGGGTTAGGTCAATCCGTTCGCGAGATATGGGAGTTTAAAGCTAAGAAATGGTTGAGAAGACAACAAATTTTTCGCAATTCTGCTGCTCCAGTCGCTTAACCAGAATGGGCTAGGGAAAAAATACACATACCTTTGTAACCGTGCGAGTTTCTACTTTCAGACGCAACAGGAATTTTTGGGTTAGGTCAATCCGTTCGCGAGATATGGGAGTTTGAAGCCGAGAAATGGTTGACAAGACAACAAATTTCTCGCACTTCTGCTGCTCCAATCGCTTAACCAGAATGGCCTAGGGGAAAAATACAAGTACCGTTGTGATCGGGTGAGTCTCTACTTTCAGATGCAATAGGAATTTTTGGGTTAGCTCAATCCGTTCGCGAGATATGGGAGTTTGAAGCCAAGAAATGGTAGAGAAGGCAAAAAATTTTTCACAATTCTGGTGCTCCAAACGCTTAACCAGGATGGCCTGGGGAAAAAATGCACATACCGTTGTAATCGGGCGAGTTTCTACTTTCAGATGCAATAGGAATTTTTGGGTTAGGTCAATACGTTGGCGAGATATGGGAGTTTGAAGCCAAGAAATGGTTGAGGAGACAACAAATTTTTCGCAATTCTGCTGCTCCAGTCGCTTAACCAGAATGGGCTAGGGAAAAAATACACATACCTTTGTAACCGGGCGAGTTTCTACTTTCAGACGCAACAGGAATTTTTGGGTTAGGTCAATCCGTTCGCGAGATATGGGAGTTTGAAGCCGAGAAATGGTTGACAAGACAACAAATTTCTCGCACTTATGCTGCTCTAATCGCTTAACCAGAATGGCCTAGGGGAAAAATACAAGTACCGTTGTAATCGGGCGAGTTTCTACATTCAAATGCAATAGGAATTTTTGGGTTAGGTCAATCCGTTCGCGAGATATGGGAGTTTAAAGCTAAGAAATGGTTGAGAAGACATCAAATTTTTCGCAATTCTGCTGCTCCAGTCGCTTAACCAGAATGGGCTAGGGAAAAAATACACATACCTTTGTAACCGTGCGAGTTTCTACTTTCAGACGCAACAGGAATTTTTGGGTTAGGTCAATCCGTTCGCGAGATATGGGAGTTTGAAGCCGAGAAATGGTTGACAAGACAACAAATTTCTCGCACTTCTGCTGCTCCAATCGCTTAACCAGAATGGCCTAGGGGAAAAATACAAGTACCGTTGTGATCGGGCGAGTCTCTACTTTCAGATGCAATAGGAATTTTTGGGTTAGGTCAATACGTTGGCGAGATATGGGAGTTTGAAGCCAAGAAATGGTTGAGGAGACAACAAATTTTTCGCAATTCTGCTGCTCCAGTCGCTTAACCAGAATGGGCTAGGGAAAAAATACACATACCTTTGTAACCGGGCGAGTTTCTACTTTCAGACGCAACAGGAATTTTTGGGTTAGGTCAATCCGTTCGCGAGATATGGGAGTTTGAAGCCGAGAAATGGTTGACAAGACAACAAATTTCTCGCACTTATGCTGCTCTAATCGCTTAACCAGAATGGCCTAGGGGAAAAATACAAGTACCGTTGTAATCGGGCGAGTTTCTACATTCAAATGCAATAGGAATTTTTGGGTTAGGTCAATCCGTTCGCGAGATATGGGAGTTTGAAGCTAAGATATGGTTGAGAAGACAACAAATTTTTCGCAATTCTGCTGCTCCAAACGCTTAACCTGAATGGCCTAGGGAAAAAACACGCATACCGTTGTAATCGGGCCAGATTCTACTTTCAGATGCGACAGGAATTCTTGGGTTAGGTCAATCCGTTCGCGAGATATGGGAGTTTGAAGCCAAGAAATGGTTGAGAAGGCAAAAAATTTTTCGCAATTCTGCTGCTTCAAACGCTTAACCAGAATGGCCTAGGGAAAAAATACAAGTACCGTTGTGATCGGGCGAGTCTCTACTTTCAGATGCAATAGGAATTTTTGGGTTAGCTCAATCCGTTCGCGAGATATGGGAGTTTGAAGCCAAGAAATGGTAGAGAAGGCAAAAAATTTTTCACAATTCTGGTGCTCCAAACGCTTAACCAGGATGGCCTGGGGAAAAAATGCACATACCGTTGTAATCGGGCGAGTTTCTACTTTCAGATGCAATAGGAGTTTTTGGGTTAGGTCAATACGTTGGCGAGATATGGGAGTTTGAAGCCAAGAAATGGTTGAGGAGACAACAAATTTTTCGCAATTCTGCTGCTCCAGTCGCTTAACCAGAATGGGCTAGGGAAGAAATACACATACCTTTGTAACCGGGCGAGTTTCTACTTTCAGACGCAACAGGAATTTTTGGGTTAGGTCAATCCGTTCGCGAGATATGGGAGTTTGAAGCCGAGAAATGGTTGACAAGACAACAAATTTCTCGCACTTATGCTGCTCTAATCGCTTAACCAGAATGGCCTAGGGGAAAAATACAAGTACCGTTGTAATCGGGCGAGTTTCTACATTCAAATGCAATAGGAATTTTTGGGTTAGGTCAATCCGTTCGCGAGATATGGGAGTTTGAAGCTAAGATATGGTTGAGAAGACAACAAATTTTTCGCAATTCTGCTGCTCCAAACGCTTAACCTGAATGGCCTAGGGAAAAAATACGCATACCGTTGTAATCGGGCCAGATTCTACTTTCAGATGCGACAGGAATTCTTGGGTTAGGTCAATCCTTTCGCGAGATATGGGAGTTTGAAGCCAAGAAATGGTTGAGAAGGCAAAAAATTTTTCGCAATTCTGCTGCTTCAAACGCTTAACCAGAATGGCCTAGGGAAAAAATACACATACCGTTGTAATCGGGCGAGTTTCTACTTTCAGATGCAATAGGAATTTTTGGGTTAGGTCAATCCGTTCGCGAGATATGGGAGTTTGAAGCCAAGAAATGGTTGAGAAGGCAAAAAATTTTACGCAATTCTGCTGCTTCAAAGGCTTAACCAGAATGCCCTAGGGAAAAAATACACATACCGTTGTAATCGGGCGAGCTTCTACTTTCAGTTACAATAGGAATTTTTGGGTTAGGTCAATCCGTTCGCGAGATATGGGACTTTGAAGCTAAGAAATGGTCGAGAAGACAACAAATTTTTCGCAATTCTGCTGCTCCAAACGCTTAACCTGAATGGCCTAGGGGAAAAATACAAGTACCGTTGTAATCGGGCGAGTTTCTACTTTCAAATGCAATAGGAATTTTTGGGTTAGGTCAATCGGTTCGCGAGATATGGAAGTTTAAAGCTTTGAAATGGTTGAGAAGACAACAAATTTTTCGCAATTCTGCTGCTCCAGTCGCTTAACCAGAATGGGCTAGGGAAAAAATACACATACCGTTGTAATCGGGCCAGATTCTACTTTCAGATGCGACAGGAATTTTTGGGTTAGGTCAATCCGTTCGCGAGATATGGGAATTTGAAGCCAAGAAATTGTAGAGAAGGCAAAAAATTTTTCACAAATCTGCTGCTCCAAACGCTTAACCAGGATGGCCTAAGGAAAAAATACACATACCGTTGTAATCGTGCGAGTTTCTACTTTCAGTTACAATAGGAATTTTTGGGTTAGGTCAATCTGTTCGCGAGACATGGGACTTTGAAGCTAAGAAATGGTCGAGAAGACAACAAATTTTTCGCAATTCTGCTGCTCCAAACGCTTAACCTGAATGGCCTAGGGAAAAAATACGCATACCGTTGTAATCGGGCGTGTTTCTACTTTCAGATGCAATAGGAATTTTTGGGTTAGGTCAATCCGTTCGCGAGATATGGGAGTTTGAAGACAAGAAATGGTTGAGAAGGCAAAAAATTTTTCGCAATTCTGCTGCTCCAAACGCTTAACCAGAATGGCCTAGGGAAAAAATGCACATACCGTTGAGATCGGGCGTGTTTCTACTTTCAGATGCAATAGGAATTTTTGGGTTAGGTCAATTCGTTCGCGAGATATGGGAGTTTGAAGACAAGAAATGGTTGAGAAGGCAAAAAATTTTTCGCAATTCTGCTGCTCCAAACGCTTAACCTGAATGGCCTAGGGGAAAAATACAAGTACCGTTGTAATAGGGCGAGTTTCTACTTTCAAATGCAATAGGAATTTTTGGGTTAGGTCAATCCGTTCGCGAGATATGGGAGTTTAAACCTAAGAAATGGTTGAGAAGACAACAAATTTTTCGCAATTCTGCTGCTCCAAACGCTTAACCAGGATGGCCTAAGGAAAAAATACACATACCGTTGTAATCGGGCCAGATTCTACTTTCAGATGCGACAGGAATTTTTGGGTTAGGTCAATCCGTTCGCGAGATATGGGAATTTGAAGCCAAGAAATTGTAGAGAAGGCAAAAAATTTTTCACAAATCTGCTGCTCCAAACGCTTAACCAGGATGGCCTAAGGAAAAAATACACATACCGTTGTAATCGTGCGAGTTTCTACTTTCAGTTACAATAGGAATTTTTGGGTTAGGTCAATCCGTTCGCGAGATATGGGAGTTTGAAGCCAAGAAATGGTCGAGAAGGCAAAAAATTTTACGCAATTCTGCTGCTTCAAAGGCTTAACCAGAATGCCCTAGGGAAAAAATACACATACCGTTGTAATCGGGCGAGCTTCTACTTTCAGTTACAATAGGAATTTTTGGGTTAGGTCAATCCGTTCGCGAGATATGGGACTTTGAAGCTAAGAAATGGTCGAGAAGACAACAAATTTTTCGCAATTCTGCTGCTCCAAACGCTTAACCTGAATGGCCTAGGGGAAAAATACAAGTACCGTTGTAATCGGGCGAGTTTCTACTTTCAAATGCAATAGGAATTTTTGGGTTAGGTCAATCGGTTCGCGAGATATGGAAGTTTAAAGCTTTGAAATGGTTGAGAAGACAACAAATTTTTCGCAATTCTGCTGCTCCAGTCGCTTAACCAGAATGGGCTAGGGAAAAAATACACATACCGTTGTAATCGGGCCAGATTCTACTTTCAGATGCGACAGGAATTTTTGGGTTAGGTCAATCCGTTCGCGAGATATGGGAATTTGAAGCCAAGAAATTGTAGAGAAGGCAAAAAATTTTTCACAAATCTGCTGCTCCAAACGCTTAACCAGGATGGCCTAAGGAAAAAATACACATACCGTTGTAATCGTGCGAGTTTCTACTTTCAGTTACAATAGGAATTTTTGGGTTAGGTCAATCTGTTCGCGAGACATGGGACTTTGAAGCTAAGAAATGGTCGAGAAGACAACAAATTTTTCGCAATTCTGCTGCTCCAAACGCTTAACCTGAATGGCCTAGGGAAAAAATACAAGTACCGTTGTAATCGGGCGAGTTTCTACTTTCAAATGCAATAGGAATTTTTGGGTTAGGTCAATTCGTTCGCGAGATATGGGAGTTTGAAGACAAGAAATGGTTGAGAAGGCAAAAAATTTTTCGCAATTCTGCTGCTCCAAACGCTTAACCTGAATGGCCTAGGGGAAAAATACAAGTACCGTTGTAATAGGGCGAGTTTCTACTTTCAAATGCAATAGGAATTTTTGGGTTAGGTCAATCCGTTCGCGAGATATGGGAGTTTAAACCTAAGAAATGGTTGAGAAGACAACAAATTTTTCGCAATTCTGCTGCTCCAAACGCTTAACCAGGATGGCCTAAGGAAAAAATACACATACCGTTGTAATCGGGCCAGATTCTACTTTCAGATGCGACAGGAATTTTTGGGTTAGGTCAATCCGTTCGCGAGATATGGGAATTTGAAGCCAAGAAATTGTAGAGAAGGCAAAAAATTTTTCACAAATCTGCTGCTCCAAACGCTTAACCAGGATGGCCTAAGGAAAAAATACACATACCGTTGTAATCGTGCGAGTTTCTACTTTCAGTTACAATAGGAATTTTTGGGTTAGGTCAATCCGTTCGCGAGATATGGGAGTTTGAAGCCAAGAAATGGTCGAGAAGGCAAAAAATTTTACGCAATTCTGCTGCTTCAAAGGCTTAACCAGAATGCCCTAGGGAAAAAATACACATACCGTTGTAATCGGGCGAGCTTCTACTTTCAGTTACAATAGGAATTTTTGGGTTAGGTCAATCCGTTCGCGAGATATGGGACTTTGAAGCTAAGAAATGGTCGAGAAGACAACAAATTTTTCGCAATTCTGCTGCTCCAAACGCTTAACCTGAATGGCCTAGGGGAAAAATACAAGTACCGTTGTAATCGGGCGAGTTTCTACTTTCAAATGCAATAGGAATTTTTGGGTTAGGTCAATCGGTTCGCGAGATATGGAAGTTTAAAGCTTTGAAATGGTTGAGAAGACAACAAATTTTTCGCAATTCTGCTGCTCCAGTCGCTTAACCAGAATGGGCTAGGGAAAAAATACACATACCGTTGTAATCGGGCCAGATTCTACTTTCAGATGCGACAGGAATTTTTGGGTTAGGTCAATCCGTTCGCGAGATATGGGAATTTGAAGCCAAGAAATTGTAGAGAAGGCAAAAAATTTTTCACAAATCTGCTGCTCCAAACGCTTAACCAGGATGGCCTAAGGAAAAAATACACATACCGTTGTAATCGTGCGAGTTTCTACTTTCAGTTACAATAGGAATTTTTGGGTTAGGTCAATCTGTTCGCGAGACATGGGACTTTGAAGCTAAGAAATGGTCGAGAAGACAACAAATTTTTCGCAATTCTGCTGCTCCAAACGCTTAACCTGAATGGCCTAGGGAAAAAATACGCATACCGTTGTAATCGGGCGTGTTTCTACTTTCAGATGCAATAGGAATTTTTGGGTTAGGTCAATCCGTTCGCGAGATATGGGAGTTTGAAGACAAGAAATGGTTGAGAAGGCAAAAAATTTTTCGCAATTCTGCTGCTCCAAACGCTTAACCAGAATGGCCTAGGGAAAAAATGCACACACCGTTGAGATCGGGCGTGTTTCTACTTTCAGATGCAATAGGAATTTTTGGGTTAGGTCAATTCGTTCGCGAGATATGGGAGTTTGAAGACAAGAAATGGTTGAGAAGGCAAAAAATTTTTCGCAATTCTGCTGCTCCAAACGCTTAACCTGAATGGCCTAGGGGAAAAATACAAGTACCGTTGTAATAGGGCGAGTTTCTACTTTCAAATGCAATAGGAATTTTTGGGTTAGGTCAATCCGTTCGCGAGATATGGGAGTTTAAACCTAAGAAATGGTTGAGAAGACAACAAATTTTTCGCAATTCTGCTGCTCCAAACGCTTAACCAGGATGGCCTAAGGAAAAAATACACATACCGTTGTAATCGGGCCAGATTCTACTTTCAGATGCGACAGGAATTTTTGGGTTAGGTCAATCCGTTCGCGAGATATGGGAATTTGAAGCCAAGAAATTGTAGAGAAGGCAAAAAATTTTTCACAAATCTGCTGCTCCAAACGCTTAACCAGGATGGCCTAAGGAAAAAATACACATACCGTTGTAATCGTGCGAGTTTCTACTTTCAGTTACAATAGGAATTTTTGGGTTAGGTCAATCTGTTCGCGAGACATGGGACTTTGAAGCTAAGAAATGGTCGAGAAGACAACAAATTTTTCGCAATTCTTCTGCTCCAAACGCTTAACCTGAATGGCCTAGGGAAAAAATACGCATACCGTTGTAATCGGGCGTGTTTCTACTTTCAGATGCAATAGGAATTTTTGGGTTAGGTCAATCCGTTCGCGAGATATGGGAGTTTGAAGACAAGAAATGGTTGAGAAGGCAAAAAATTTTTCGCAATTCTGCTGCTCCAAACGCTTAACCAGAATGGCCTAGGGAAAAAATGCACATACCGTTGTGATCGGGCGTGTTTCTACTTTCAGATGCAATAGGAATTTTTGGGTTAGGTCAATTCGTTCGCGAGATATGGGAGTTTGAAGACAAGAAATGGTTGAGAAGGCAAAAAATTTTTCGCAATTCTGCTGCTCCAAACGCTTAACCAGAATGGCCTAAGGAAAAAATACACATACCGTTGTAATCGGGCGAGTTTCTACTTCCAGATGCAACAGGAATTTTCGGGTTAGGTCAATCCGTTCGCGAGATATGGGAGTTTGAAACCAAGAAATGGTTGAGAAGGCAAAAAATTTTTCACAATTCTGCTGCTCCAAACGCTTAACCAGAATGGGCTAGGGAAAAAATACACATACCGCTGTAATCGGGCGAGCTTCTACTTTCAGATACAATAGGAATTTTTGGGTTAGGTCAATCCGTTCGCGAGATATGGGAGTTTAAAGCTAAGAAATGGTTGAGAAGACATCAAATTTTTCGCAATTCTGCTGCTCCAGTCGCTTAACCAGAATGGGCTAGGGAAAAAATACACATACCTTTGTAACCGTGCGAGTTTCTACTTTCAGACGCAACAGGAATTTTTGGGTTAGGTCAATCCGTTCGCGAGATATGGGAGTTTGAAGCCGAGAAATGGTTGACAAGACAACAAATTTCTCGCACTTCTGCTGCTCCAATCGCTTAACCAGAATGGCCTAGGGGAAAAATACAAGTACCGTTGTGATCGGGCGAGTCTCTACTTTCAGATGCAATAGGAATTTTTGGGTTAGGTCAATACGTTGGCGAGATATGGGAGTTTGAAGCCAAGAAATGGTTGAGGAGACAACAAATTTTTCGCAATTCTGCTGCTCCAGTCGCTTAACCAGAATGGGCTAGGGAAAAAATACACATACCTTTGTAACCGGGCGAGTTTCTACTTTCAGACGCAACAGGAATTTTTGGGTTAGGTCAATCCGTTCGCGAGATATGGGAGTTTGAAGCCGAGAAATGGTTGACAAGACAACAAATTTCTCGCACTTATGCTGCTCTAATCGCTTAACCAGAATGGCCTAGGGGAAAAATACAAGTACCGTTGTAATCGGGCGAGTTTCTACATTCAAATGCAATAGGAATTTTTGGGTTAGGTCAATCCGTTCGCGAGATATGGGAGTTTGAAGCTAAGATATGGTTGAGAAGACAACAAATTTTTCGCAATTCTGCTGCTCCAAACGCTTAACCTGAATGGCCTAGGGAAAAAATACGCATACCGTTGTAATCGGGCCAGATTCTACTTTCAGATGCGACAGGAATTCTTGGGTTAGGTCAATCCGTTCGCGAGATATGGGAGTTTGAAGCCAAGAAATGGTTGAGAAGGCAAAAAATTTTTCGCAATTCTGCTGCTTCAAACGCTTAACCAGAATGGCCTAGGGAAAAAATACACATACCGTTGTAATCGGGCGAGTTTCTACTTTCAGATGCAATAGGAATTTTTGGGTTAGGTCAATCCGTTCGCGAGATATGGGAGTTTGAAGCCAAGAAATGGTTGAGAAGGCAAAAAATTTTACGCAATTCTGCTGCTTCAAAGGCTTAACCAGAATGCCCTAGGGAAAAAATACACATACCGTTGTAATCGGGCGAGCTTCTACTTTCAGTTACAATAGGAATTTTTGGGTTAGGTCAATCCGTTCGCGAGATATGGGACTTTGAAGCTAAGAAATGGTCGAGAAGACAAAAAATTTTTCGCAATTCTGCTGCTCCAAACGCTTAACCTGAATGGCCTAGGGAAAAAATACGCATACCGTTGTAATCGGGCCAGATTCTACTTTCAGATGCGACAGGAATTTTTGGGTTAGGTCAATCCGTTCGCGAGATATGGGAGTTTGAAACCAAGAAATGGTTGAGAAGGCAAAAAATTTTTCACAATTCTGCTGCTCCAAACGCTTAACCAGAATGGGCTAGGGAAAAAATACACATACCGTTGTAATCGGGCGAGCTTCTACTTTCAGTTACAATAGGAATTTTTGGGTTAGGTCAATCCGTTCGCGAGATATGGGACTTTGAAGCTAAGAAATGGTTGAGAAGACAACAAATTTTTCGCAATTCTGCTGCTCCAAACGCTTAACCAGAATTGCCTAGGGGAAAAATACATGTACCGTTGTAATCGGGCGAGTTTCTACTTTCAAATGCAATAGGAATTTTTGGGTTAGGTCAATCCGTTCGCGAGATATGGGAGTTTAAAGCTAAGAAATGGTTGAGAAGACAACAAATTTTTCGCAATTCTGCTGCTCCAGTCGCTTAACCAGAATGGGCTAGGGAAAAAATACACATACCTTTGTAACCGTGCGAGTTTCTACTTTCAGACGAAACAGGAATTTTTGGGTTAGGTCAATCCGTTCGCGAGATATGGGAGTTTGAAGCCGAGAAATGGTTGACAAGACAACAAATTTCTCGCACTTCTGCTGCTCCAATCGCTTAACCAGAATGGCCTAGGGGAAAAATACAAGTACCGTTGTGATCGGGCGAGTCTCTACTTTCAGATGCAATAGGAATTTTTGGGTTAGCTCAATCCGTTCGCGAGATATGGGAGTTTGAAGCCAAGAAATGGTAGAGAAGGCAAAAAATTTTTCACAATTCTGGTGCTCCAAACGCTTAACCAGGATGGCCTGGGGAAAAAATGCACATACCGTTGTAATCGGGCGAGTTTCTACTTTCAGATGCAATAGGAATTTTTGGGTTAGGTCAATACGTTGGCGAGATATGGGAGTTTGAAGCCAAGAAATGGTTGAGGAGACAACAAATTTTTCGCAATTCTGCTGCTCCAGTCGCTTAACCAGAATGGGCTAGGGAAAAAATACACATACCTTTGTAACCGGGCGAGTTTCTACTTTCAGACGCAACAGGAATTTTTGGGTTAGGTCAATCCGTTCGCGAGATATGGGAGTTTGAAGCCGAGAAATGGTTGACAAGACAACAAATTTCTCGCACTTATGCTGCTCTAATCGCTTAACCAGAATGGCCTAGGGGAAAAATACAAGTACCGTTGTAATCGGGCGAGTTTCTACATTCAAATGCAATAGGAATTTTTGGGTTAGGTCAATCCGTTCGCGAGATATGGGAGTTTGAAGCTAAGATATGGTTGAGAAGACAACAAATTTTTCGCAATTCTGCTGCTCCAAACGCTTAACCTGAATGGCCTAGGGAAAAAATACGCATACCGTTGTAATCGGGCCAGATTCTACTTTCAGATGCGACAGGAATTCTTGGGTTAGGTCAATCCTTTCGCGAGATATGGGAGTTTGAAGCCAAGAAATGGTTGAGAAGGCAAAAAATTTTTCGCAATTCTGCTGCTTCAAACGCTTAACCAGAATGGCCTAGGGAAAAAATACACATACCGTTGTAATCGGGCGAGTTTCTACTTTCAGATGCAATAGGAATTTTTGGGTTAGGTCAATCCGTTCGCGAGATATGGGAGTTTGAAGCCAAGAAATGGTTGAGAAGGCAAAAAATTTTACGCAATTCTGCTGCTTCAAAGGCTTAACCAGAATGCCCTAGGGAAAAAATACACATACCGTTGTAATCGGGCGAGCTTCTACTTTCAGTTACAATAGGAATTTTTGGGTTAGGTCAATCCGTTCGCGAGATATGGGACTTTGAAGCTAAGAAATGGTCGAGAAGACAACAAATTTTTCGCAATTCTGCTGCTCCAAACGCTTAACCTGAATGGCCTAGGGGAAAAATACAAGTACCGTTGTAATCGGGCGAGTTTCTACTTTCAAATGCAATAGGAATTTTTGGGTTAGGTCAATCGGTTCGCGAGATATGGAAGTTTAAAGCTTTGAAATGGTTGAGAAGACAACAAATTTTTCGCAATTCTGCTGCTCCAGTCGCTTAACCAGAATGGGCTACGGAAAAAATACACATACCGTTGTAATCGGGCCAGATTCTACTTTCAGATGCGACAGGAATTTTTGGGTTAGGTCAATCCGTTCGCGAGATATGGGAATTTGAAGCCAAGAAATTGTAGAGAAGGCAAAAAATTTTTCACAAATCTGCTGCTCCAAACGCTTAACCAGGATGGCCTAAGGAAAAAATACACATACCGTTGTAATCGTGCGAGTTTCTACTTTCAGTTACAATAGGAATTTTTGGGTTAGGTCAATCTGTTCGCGAGACATGGGACTTTGAAGCTAAGAAATGGTCGAGAAGACAACAAATTTTTCGCAATTCTGCTGCTCCAAACGCTTAACCTGAATGGCCTAGGGAAAAAATACGCATACCGTTGTAATCGGGCGTGTTTCTACTTTCAGATGCAATAGGAATTTTTGGGTTAGGTCAATCCGTTCGCGAGATATGGGAGTTTGAAGACAAGAAATGGTTGAGAAGGCAAAAAATTTTTCGCAATTCTGCTGCTCCAAACGCTTAACCAGAATGGCCTAGGGAAAAAATGCACATACCGTTGTGATCGGGCGTGTTTCTACTTTCAGATGCAATAGGAATTTTTGGGTTAGGTCAATTCGTTCGCGAGATATGGGAGTTTGAAGACAAGAAATGGTTGAGAAGGCAAAAAATTTTTCGCAATTCTGCTGCTCCAAACGCTTAACCAGAATGGCCTAAGGAAAAAATACACATACCGTTGTAATCGGGCGAGTTTCTACTTCCAGATGCAACAGGAATTTTCGGGTTAGGTCAATCCGTTCGCGAGATATGGGAGTTTGAAACCAAGAAATGGTTGAGAAGGCAAAAAATTTTTCACAATTCTGCTGCTCCAAACGCTTAACCAGAATGGGCTAGGGAAAAAATACACATACCGCTGTAATCGGGCGAGCTTCTACTTTCAGATACAATAGGAATTTTTGGGTTAGGTCAATCCGTTCGCGAGATATGGGACTTTGAAGCTAAGAAATGGTTGAGAAGACAACAAATTTTTCGCAATTCTGCTGCTCCAAACGCTTAACCTGAATGGCCTAGGGGAAAAATACAAGTACCGTTGTAATCGGGCGAGTTTCTACTTTCAAATGCAATAGGAATTTTTGGGTTAGGTCAATCCGTTCGCGAGATATGGGAGTTTAAAGCTAAGAAATGGTTGAGAAGACAACAAATTTTTCGCAATTCTGCTGCTCCAGTCGCTTAACCAGAATGGGCTAGGGAAAAAATACACATACCTTTGTAACCGTGCGAGTTTCTACTTTCAGACGCAACAGGAATTTTTGGGTTAGGTCAATCCGTTCGCGAGATATGGGAGTTTGAAGCCGAGAAATGGTTGACAAGACAACAAATTTCTCGCACTTCTGCTGCTCCAATCGCTTAACCAGAATGGCCTAGGGGAAAAATACAAGTACCGTTGTAATAGGGCGAGTTTCTACTTTCAAATGCAATAGGAATTTTTGGGTTAGGTCAATCCGTTCGCGAGATATGGGAGTTTAAAGCTAAGAAATGGTTCAGAAGACAACAAATTTTTCGCAATTCTGCTGCTCCAAACGCTTAACCTGAATGGCCTAGGGAAAAAATACGCATACCATTGTAATCGGGCCAGATTCTACTTTCAGATGCGACAGGAATTTTTGGGCTAGATCAATCCGTTCGCGAGATATGGGAGTTTGAATCCAAGAAATGGTTGAGAAGGCAAAAAATTTTTCACAATTCTGCTGCTCCAAACGCTTAACCAGAATGGGCTAGGGAAAAAATACACATACCGTTGTAATCGGGCGAGCTTCTACTTTCAGTTCCAATAGGAATTTTTGGGTTAGGTCAATCCGTTCGCGAGATATGGGACTTTGAAGCTAAGAAATGTTTGTGAAGACAACAAATTTTTCGCAATTCTGCTGCTCCAAACGCTTAACCTGAATGGCCTAGGGGAAAAATACAAGTACCGTTGTAATAGGGCGAGTTTCTACTTTCAAATGCAATAGGAATTTTTGGGTTAGGTCAATCCGTTCGCGAGATATGGGAGTTTAAAGCTAAGAAATGGTTGAGAAGACAACAAATTTTTCGCAATTCTGCTGCTCCAAACGCTTAACCAGGATGGCCTAAGGAAAAAATACACATACCGTTGTAATCGGGCCAGATTCTACTTTCAGATGCGACAGGAATTTTTGGGTTAGGTCAATCCGTTCGCGAGATATGGGAATTTGAAGCCAAGAAATGGTAGAGAAGGCAAAAAATTTTTCACAAATCTGCTGCTCCAAACGCTTAACCAGGATGCCCTAAAGAAAAAATACACATACCGTTGTAATCGTGCGAGTTTCTACTTTCAGTTACAATAGGAATTTTTGGGTTAGGTCAATCTGTTCGCGAGACATGGGACTTTGAAGCTAAGAAATGGTCGAGAAGACAACAAATTTTTCGCAGTTCTGCTGCTCCAAACGCTTAACCTGAATGGCCTAGGGAAAAAATACGCATACCGTTGTAATCGGGCGTGTTTCTACTTTCAGATGCAATAGGAATTTTTGGGTTAGGTCAATCCGTTCGCGAGATATGGGAGTTTGAAGACAAGAAATGGTTGAGAAGGCAAAAAATTTTTCGCAATTCTGCTGCTCCAAACGCTTAACCAGAATGGCCTAGGGAAAAAATGCACATACCGTTGTAATCGGGCGTGTTTCTACTTTCCGATGCAATAGGAATTTTTGGGTTAGGTCAATCCGTTCGCGAGATATGGGAGTTTGAAGACAAGAAATGGTTGAGAAGGCAAAAAATTTTTCGCAATTCTGCTGCTCCAAACGCTTAACCAGAATGGCCTAAGGAAAAAATACACATACCGTTGTAATCGGGCGAGTTTCTACTTTCAGATGCAACAGGAATTTTCGGGTTAGGTCAATCCGTTCGCGAGATATGGGAGTTTGAAACCAAGAAATGGTTGAGAAGGCAAAAAATTTTTCACAATTCTGCTGCTCCAAACGCTTAACCAGAATGGGCTAGGGAAAAAATACACATACCGTTGTAATCGGGCGAGCTTCTACTTTCAGATACAATAGGAATTTTTGGGTTAGGTCAATCCGTTCGCGAGATATGGGACTTTGAAGCTAAGAAATGGTTGAGAAGACAACAAATTTTTCGCAATTCTGCTGCTCCAAACGCTTAACCTGAATGGCCTAGGGGAAAAATACAAGTACCGTTGTAATCGGGCGAGTTTCTACTTTCAAATGCAATAGGAATTTTTGGGTTAGGTCAATCCGTTCGCGAGATATGGGAGTTTAAAGCTAAGAAATGGTTGAGAAGACAACAAATTTTTCGCAATTCTGCTGCTCCAGTCGCTTAACCAGAATGGGCTAGGGAAAAAATACACATACCTTTGTAACCGTGCGAGTTTCTACTTTCAGACGCAACAGGAATTTTTGGGTTAGGTCAATCCGTTCGCGAGATATGGGAGTTTGAAGCCGAGAAATGGTTGACAAGACAACAAATTTCTCGCACTTCTGCTGCTCCAATCGCTTAACCAGAATGGCCTAGGGGAAAAATACAAGTACCGTTGTAATAGGGCGAGTTTCTACTTTCAAATGCAATAGGAATTTTTGGGTTAGGTCAATCCGTTCGCGAGATATGGGAGTTTAAAGCTAAGAAATGGTTGAGAAGACAACAAATTTTTCGCAATTCTGCTGCTCCAAACGCTTAACCAGGATGGCCTAAGGAAAAAATACACATACCGTTGTAATCGGGCCAGATTCTACTTTCAGATGCGACAGGAATTTTTGGGTTAGGTCAATCCGTTCGCGAGATATGGGAATTTGAAGCCAAGAAATGGTAGAGAAGGCAAAAAATTTTTCACAAATCTGCTGCTCCAAACGCTTAACCAGGATGGCCTAAGGAAAAAATACACATACCGTTGTAATCGTGTGAGTTTCTACTTTCAGTTACAATAGGAATTTTTGGGTTAGGTCAATCTGTTCGCGAGACATGGGACTTTGAAGCTAAGAAATGGTCGAGAAGACAACAAATTTTTCGCAATTCTGCTGCTCCAAACGCTTAACCAGAATGGCCTAGGGAAAAAATGCACATACCGTTGTAATCGGGCGTGTTTCTACTTTCAGATGCAATAGGAATTATTGGGTTAGGTCAATCCGTTCGCGAGATATGGGAGCTTGAAGACAAGAAATGGTTGAGAAGGCAAAAAATTTTTCGCAATTCTGCTGCTCCAAACGCTTAACCAGAATGGCCTAAGGAAAAAATACACATACCTTTGTAACCGTGCGAGTTTCTACTTTCAGACGCAACAGGAATTTTTGGGTTAGGTCAATCCGTTCGCGAGATATGGGAGTTTGAAGCCGAGAAATGGTTGACAAGACAACAAATTTCTCGCACTTCTGCTGCTCCAATCGCTTAACCAGAATGGCCTAGGGGAAAAATACAAGTACCGTTGTAATAGGGCGAGTTTCTACTTTCAAATGCAATAGGAATTTTTGGGTTAAGTCAATGCGTTCGCGAGATATGGGAGTTTAAAGCTAAGAAATGGTTGAGAAGACAACAAATTTTTCGCAATTCTGCTGCTCCAAACGCTTAACCTGAATGGCCTAGGGAAAAAATACGCATACCGTTGTAATCGGGCCAGATTCTACTTTCAGATGCGACAGGAATTTTTGGGTTAGGTCAATCCGTTCGCGAGATATGGGAGTTTGAAACCAAGAAATGGTTGAGAAGGCAAAAAATTTTTCACAATTCTGCTGCTCCAAACGCTTAACCAGAATGGGCTAGGGAAAAAATACACATATCGTTGTAATCGGGCGAGCTTCTACTTTCAGTTACAATAGGAATTTTTGGGTTAGGTCAATCCGTTCGCGAGATATGGGACTTTGAAGCTAAGAAATGGTTGAGAAGACAACAAATTTTTCGCAATTCTGCTGCTCCAAACGCTTAACCAGAATTGCCTAGGGGAAAAATACAAGTACCGTTGTAATCGGGCGAGTTTCTACTTTCAAATGCAATAGGAATTTTTGGGTTAGGTCAATACGTTCGCGAGATATGGGAGTTTGAAGCCAAGAAATGGTTGAGGAGACAACAAATTTTTCGCAATTCTGCTGCTCCAGTCGCTTAACCAGAATGGGCTAGGGAAAAAATACACATACCTTTGTAACCGGGCGAGTTTCTACTTTCAGACGCAACAGGAATTTTTGGGTTAGGTCAATCCGTTCGCGAGATATGGGAGTTTGAAGCCGAGAAATGGTTGACAAGACAACAAATTTCTCGCACTTATGCTGCTCTAATCGCTTAACCAGAATGGCCTAGGGGAAAAATACAAGTACCGTTGTAATCGGGCGAGTTTCTACATTCAAATGCAATAGGAATTTTTGGGCTAGGTCAATCCGTTCGCGAGATATGGGAGTTTGAAGCTAAGATATGGTTGAGAAGACAACAAATTTTTCGCAATCCGCTGCTCCAAACGCTTAACCTGAATGGCCTAGGGAAAAAATACGCATACCGTTGTAATCGGGCCAGATTCTACTTTCAGATGCGACAGGAATTTTTGGGTTAGGTCAATCCGTTCGCGAGATATGGGAGTTTGAAGCCGAGAAATGGTTGACAAGACAACAAATTTCTCGCACTTCTGCTGCTCCAATCGCTTAACCAGAATGGACTAGGGGAAAAATACAAGTACCGTTGTAATAGGGCGAGTTTCTACTTTCAAATGCAATAGGAATTTTTGGGTTAGGTCAATGCGTTCGCGAGACATGGGACTTTGAAGCTAAGAAATGGTCGAGAAGACAAAAAATTTTTCGCAATTCTGCTGCTCCAAACGCTTAACCTGAATGGCCTAGGGAAAAAATACGCATACCGTTGTAATCGGGCCAGATTCTACTTTCAGATGCGACAGGAATTTTTGGGTTAGGTCAATCCGTTCGCGAGATATGGGAGTTTGAAACCAAGAAATGGTTGAGAAGGCAAAAAATTTTTCACAATTCTGCTGCTCCAAACGCTTAACCAGAATGGGCTAGGGAAAAAATACACATATCGTTGTAATCGGGCGAGCTTCTACTTTCAGTTACAATAGGAATTTTTGGGTTAGGTCAATCCGTTCGCGAGATATGGGACTTTGAAGCTAAGAAATGGTTGAGAAGACAACAAATTTTTCGCAATTCTGCTGCTCCAAACGCTTAACCAGAATTGCCTAGGGGAAAAATACAAGTACCGTTGTAATCGGGCGAGTTTCTACTTTCAAATGCAATAGGAATTTTTGGGTTAGGTCAATCCGTTCGCGAGATATGGGAGTTTAAAGCTAAGAAATGGTTGAGAAGACAACAAATTTTTCGCAATTCTGCTGCTCCAGTCGCTTAACCAGAATGGGCTAGGGAAAAAATACACATACCTTTGTAACCGTGCGAGTTTCTACTTTCAGACGCAACAGGAATTTTTGGGTTAGGTCAATCCGTTCGCGAGATATGGGAGTTTGAAGCCGAGAAATGGTTGACAAGACAACAAATTTCTCGCACTTCTGCTGCTCCAATCGCTTAACCAGAATGGCCTAGGGGAAAAATACAAGTACCGTTGTGATCGGGCGACTCTCTACTTTCAGATGCAATAGGAATTTTTGGGTTAGCTCAATCCGTTCGCGAGATATGGGAGTTTGAAGCCAAGAAATGGTAGAGAAGGCAAAAAATTTTTCACAATTCTGGTGCTCCAAACGCTTAACCAGGATGGCCTGGGGAAAAAATGCACATACCGTTGTAATCGGGCGAGTTTCTACTTTCAGATGCAATAGGAATTTTTGGGTTAGGTCAATCCGTTCGCGAGATATGGGAGTTTGAAGCCAAGAAATGGTTGAGAAGGCAAAAAATTTTACGCAATTCTGCTGCTTCAAAGGCTTAACCAGAATGCCCTAGGGAAAAAATACACATACCGTTGTAATCGGGCGAGCTTCTACTTTCAGTTACAATAGGAATTTTTGGGTTAGGTCAATCCGTTCGCGAGATATGGGACTTTGAAGCTAAGAAATGGTTGAGAAGACAACAAATTTTTCGCAATTCTGCTGCTCCAAACGCTTAACCTGAATGGCCTAGGGGAAAAATACAAGTACCGTTGTAATCGGGCGAGTTTCTACTTTTAAATGCAATAGGAATTTTTGGGTTAGGTCAATCGGTTCGCGAGATATGGGAGTTTAAAGCTAAGAAATGGTTGAGAAGACAACAAATTTTTCGCAATTCTGCTGCTCCAGTCGCTTAACCAGAATGGGCTAGGGAAAAAATACACATACCTTTGTAACCGTGCGAGTTTCTACTTTCAGACGCAACAGGAATTTTTGGGTTAGGTCAATCCGTTCGCGAGATATGGGACTTTGAAGCTAAGAAATGGTTGAGAAGACAACAAATTTTTCGCAATTCTGCTGCTCCAAACGCTTAACCTGAATGGCCTAGGGGAAAAATACAAGTACCGTTGTAATAGTGCGAGTTTCTACTTTCAAATGCAATAGGAATTTTTGGGTTAGGTCAATCCGTTCGCGAGATATGGGAGTTTAAACCTAAGAAATGGTTGAGAAGACAACAAATTTTTCGCAATTCTGCTGCTCCAAACGCTTAACCAGGATGGCCTAAGGAAAAAATACACATACCGTTGTAATCGGGCCAGATTCTACTTTCAGATGCGACAGGAATTTTTGGGTTAGGTCAATCCGTTCGCGAGATATGGGAATTTGAAGCCAAGAAATTGTAGAGAAGGCAAAAAATTTTTCACAAATCTGCTGCTCCAAACGCTTAACCAGGATGGCCTAAGGAAAAAATACACATACCGTTGTAATCGTGCGAGTTTCTACTTTCAGTTACAATAGGAATTTTTGGGTTAGGTCAATCTGTTCGCGAGACATGGGACTTTGAAGCTAAGAAATGGTCGAGAAGACAACAAATTTTTCGCAATTCTGCTGCTCCAAACGCTTAACCAGAATGGCCTAGGGAAAAAATGCACATACCGTTGTAATCGGGCGTGTTTCTACTTTCAGATGCAATAGGAATTATTGGGTTAGGTCAATCCGTTCGCGAGATATGGGAGCTTGAAGACAAGAAATGGTTGAGAAGGCAAAAAATTTTTCGCAATTCTGCTGCTCCAAACGCTTAACCAGAATGGCCTAAGGAAAAAATACACATACCTTTGTAACCGTGCGAGTTTCTACTTTCAGACGCAACAGGAATTTTTGGGTTAGGTCAATCCGTTCGCGAGATATGGGAGTTTGAAGCCGAGAAATGGTTGACAAGACAACAAATTTCTCGCACTTCTGCTGCTCCAATCGCTTAACCAGAATGGCCTAGGGGAAAAATACAAGTACCGTTGTAATAGGGCGAGTTTCTACTTTTAAATGCAATAGGAATTTTTGGGTTAAGTCAATGCGTTCGCGAGATATGGGAGTTTAAAGCTAAGAAATGGTTGAGAAGACAACAAATTTTTCGCAATTCTGCTGCTCCAAACGCTTAACCTGAATGGCCTAGGGAAAAAATACGCATACCGTTGTAATCGGGCCAGATTCTACTTTCAGATGCGACAGGAATTTTTGGGTTAGGTCAATCCGTTCGCGAGATATGGGAGTTTGAAACCAAGAAATGGTTGAGAAGGCAAAAAATTTTTCACAATTCTGCTGCTCCAAACGCTTAACCAGAATGGGCTAGGGAAAAAATACACATATCGTTGTAATCGGGCGAGCTTCTACTTTCAGTTACAATAGGAATTTTTGGGTTAGGTCAATCCGTTCGCGAGATATGGGACTTTGAAGCTAAGAAATGGTTGAGAAGACAACAAATTTTTCGCAATTCTGCTGCTCCAAACGCTTAACCAGAATTGCCTAGGGGAAAAATACAAGTACCGTTGTAATCGGGCGAGTTTCTACTTTCAAATGCAATAGGAATTTTTGGGTTAGGTCAATACGTTCGCGAGATATGGGAGTTTGAAGCCAAGAAATGGTTGAGGAGACAACAAATTTTTCGCAATTCTGCTGCTCCAGTCGCTTAACCAGAATGGGCTAGGGAAAAAATACACATACCTTTGTAACCGGGCGAGTTTCTACTTTCAGACGCAACAGGAATTTTTGGGTTAGGTCAATCCGTTCGCGAGATATGGGAGTTTGAAGCCGAGAAATGGTTGACAAGACAACAAATTTCTCGCACTTATGCTGCTCTAATCGCTTAACCAGAATGGCCTAGGGGAAAAATACAAGTACCGTTGTAATCGGGCGAGTTTCTACATTCAAATGCAATAGGAATTTTTGGGCTAGGTCAATCCGTTCGCGAGATATGGGAGTTTGAAGCTAAGATATGGTTGAGAAGACAACAAATTTTTCGCAATCCGCTGCTCCAAACGCTTAACCTGAATGGCCTAGGGAAAAAATACGCATACCGTTGTAATCGGGCCAGATTCTACTTTCAGATGCGACAGGAATTTTTGGGTTAGGTCAATCCGTTCGCGAGATATGGGAGTTTGAAGCCGAGAAATGGTTGACAAGACAACAAATTTCTCGCACTTCTGCTGCTCCAATCGCTTAACCAGAATGGCCTAGGGGAAAAATACAAGTACCGTTGTAATAGGGCGAGTTTCTACTTTCAAATGCAATAGGAATTTTTGGGTTAGGTCAATGCGTTCGCGAGACATGGGACTTTGAAGCTAAGAAATGGTCGAGAAGACAAAAAATTTTTCGCAATTCTGCTGCTCCAAACGCTTAACCTGAATGGCCTAGGGAAAAAATACGCATACCGTTGTAATCGGGCCAGATTCTACTTTCAGATGCGACAGGAATTTTTGGGTTAGGTCAATCCGTTCGCGAGATATGGGAGTTTGAAACCAAGAAATGGTTGAGAAGGCAAAAAATTTTTCACAATTCTGCTGCTCCAAACGCTTAACCAGAATGGCCTAGGGGAAAAATACAAGTACCGTTGTGATCGGGCGACTCTCTACTTTCAGATGCAATAGGAATTTTTGGGTTAGCTCAATCCGTTCGCGAGATATGGGAGTTTGAAGCCAAGAAATGGTAGAGAAGGCAAAAAATTTTTCACAATTCTGGTGCTCCAAACGCTTAACCAGGATGGCCTGGGGAAAAAATGCACATACCGTTGTAATCGGGCGAGTTTCTACTTTCAGATGCAATAGGAATTTTTGGGTTAGGTCAATCCGTTCGCGAGATATGGGAGTTTGAAGCCAAGAAATGGTTGAGAAGGCAAAAAATTTTACGCAATTCTGCTGCTTCAAAGGCTTAACCAGAATGCCCTAGGGAAAAAATACACATACCGTTGTAATCGGGCGAGCTTCTACTTTCAGTTACAATAGGAATTTTTGGGTTAGGTCAATCCGTTCGCGAGATATGGGACTTTGAAGCTAAGAAATGGTTGAGAAGACAACAAATTTTTCGCAATTCTGCTGCTCCAAACGCTTAACCTGAATGGCCTAGGGGAAAAATACAAGTACCGTTGTAATCGGGCGAGTTTCTACTTTCAAATGCAATAGGAATTTTTGGGTTAGGTCAATCGGTTCGCGAGATATGGGAGTTTAAAGCTAAGAAATGGTTGAGAAGACAACAAATTTTTCGCAATTCTGCTGCTCCAGTCGCTTAACCAGAATGGGCTAGGGAAAAAATACACATACCTTTGTAACCGTGCGAGTTTCTACTTTCAGACGCAACAGGAATTTTTGGGTTAGGTCAATCCGTTCGCGAGATATGGGACTTTGAAGCTAAGAAATGGTTGAGAAGACAACAAATTTTTCGCAATTCTGCTGCTCCAAACGCTTAACCTGAATGGCCTAGGGGAAAAATACAAGTACCGTTGTAATAGGGCGAGTTTCTACTTTCAAATGCAATAGGAATTTTTGGGTTAGGTCAATCCGTTCGCGAGATATGGGAGTTTAAACCTAAGAAATGGTTGAGAAGACAACAAATTTTTCGCAATTCTGCTGCTCCAAACGCTTAACCAGGATGGCCTAAGGAAAAAATACACATACCGTTGTAATCGGGCCAGATTCTACTTTCAGATGCGACAGGAATTTTTGGGTTAGGTCAATCCGTTCGCGAGATATGGGAATTTGAAGCCAAGAAATTGTAGAGAAGGCAAAAAATTTTTCACAAATCTGCTGCTCCAAACGCTTAACCAGGATGGCCTAAGGAAAAAATACACATACCGTTGTAATCGTGCGAGTTTCTACTTTCAGTTACAATAGGAATTTTTGGGTTAGGTCAATCTGTTCGCGAGACATGGGACTTTGAAGCTAAGAAATGGTCGAGAAGACAACAAATTTTTCGCAATTCTGCTGCTCCAAACGCTTAACCTGAATGGCCTAGGGAAAAAATACGCATACCGTTGTAATCGGGCGCGTTTCTACTTTCAGATGCAATAGGAATTTTTGGGTTAGGTCAATCCGTTCGCGAGATATGGGAGTTTGAAGACAAGAAATGGTTGAGAAGGCAAAAAATTTTTCGCAATTCTGCTGCTCCAAACGCTTAACCAGAATGGCCTAGGGAAAAAATGCACATACCGTTGTAATCGGGCGTGTTTCTACTTTCAGATGCAATAGGAATTTTTGGGTTAGGTCAATTCGTTCGCGAGATATGGGAGTTTGAAGACAAGAAATGGTTGAGAAGGCAAAAAATTTTTCGCAATTCTGCTGCTCCAAACGCTTAACCAGAATGGCCTAAGGAAAAAATACACATACCGTTGTAATCGGGCGAGTTTCTACTTCCAGATGCAAGAGGAATTTTCGGGTTAGGTCAATCCGTTCGCGAGATATGGGAGTTTGAAACCAAGAAATGGTTGAGAAGGCAAAAAATTTTTCACAATTCTGCTGCTCCAAACGCTTAACCAGAATGGGCTAGGGAAAAAATACACATACCGTTGTAATCGGGCGAGCTTCTACTTTCAGATACAATAGGAATTTTTGGGTTAGGTCAATCCGTTCGCGAGATATGGGACTTTGAAGCTAAGAAATGGTTGAGAAGACAACAAATTTTTCGCAATTCTGCTGCTCCAAACGCTTAACCTGAATGGCCTAGGGGAAAAATACAAGTACCGTTGTAATCGGGCGAGTTTCTACTTTCAAATGCAATAGGAATTTTTGGGTTAGTTCAATCCGTTCGCGAGATATTGGAGTTTAAAGCTAAGAAATGGTTGAGAAGACAACAAATTTTTCGCAATTCTGCTGCTCCAGTCCCTTAACCAGAATGGGCTAGGGAAAAAATACACATACCTTTGTAACCGTGCGAGTTTCTACTTTCAGACGCAACAGGAATTTTTGGGTTAGGTCAATCCGTTCGCGAGATATGGGAGTTTGAAGCCAAGAAATGGTAGAGAAGGCAAAAAATTTTTCACAAATCTGCTGCTCCAAACGCTTAACCAGGATGCCCTAAAGAAAAAATACACATACCGTTGTAATCGTGCGAGTTTCTACTTTCAGTTACAATAGGAATTTTTGGGTTAGGTCAATCTGTTCGCGAGACATGGGACTTTGAAGCTAAGAAATGGTCGAGAAGACAACAAATTTTTCGCAGTTCTGCTGCTCCAAACGCTTAACCTGAATGGCCTAGGGAAAAAATACGCATACCGTTGTAATCGGGCGTGTTTCTACTTTCAGATGCAATAGGAATTTTTGGGTTAGGTCAATCCGTTCGCGAGATATGGGAGTTTGAAGACAAGAAATGGTTGAGAAGGCAAAAAATTTTTCGCAATTCTGCTGCTCCAAACGCTTAACCAGAATGGCCTAGGGAAAAAATGTACATACCGTTGTAATCGGGCGTGTTTCTACTTTCCGATGCAATAGGAATTTTTGGGTTAGGTCAATCCGTTCGCGAGATATGGGAGTTTGAAGACAAGAAATGGTTGAGAAGGCAAAAAATTTTTCGCAATTCTGCTGCTCCAAACGCTTAACCAGAATGGCCTAAGGAAAAAATACACATACCGTTGTAATCGGGCGAGTTTCTACTTTCAGATGCAACAGGAATTTTCGGGTTAGGTCAATCCGTTCGCGAGATATGGGAGTTTGAAACCAAGAAATGGTTGAGAAGGCAAAAAATTTTTCACAATTCTGCTGCTCCAAACGCTTAACCAGAATGGGCTAGGGAAAAAATTCACATACCGTTGTAATCGGGCGAGCTTCTACTTTCAGATACAATAGGCATTTTTGGGTTAGGTCAATCTGTTCGCGAGATATGGGACTTTGAAGCTAAGAAATGGTTGAGAAGACAACAAATTTTTCGCAATTCTGCTGCTCCAAACGCTTAACCTGAATGGCCTAGGGGAAAAATACAAGTACCGTTGTAATCGGGCGAGTTTCTACTTTCAAATGCAATAGGAATTTTTGGGTTAGGTCAATCCGTTCGCGAGATATGGGAGTTTAAAGCTAAGAAATGGTTGAGAAGACAACAAATTTTTCGCAATTCTGCTGCTCCAGTCGCTTAACCAGAATGGGCTAGGGAAAAAATACACATACCTTTGTAACCGTGCGAGTTTCTACTTTCAGACGCAACAGGAATTTTTGGGTTAGGTCAATCCGTTCGCGAGATGTGGGAGTTTGAAGCCGAGAAATGGTTGACAAGACAACAAATTTCTCGCACTTCTGCTGCTCCAATCGCTTAACCAGAATGGCCTAGGGGAAAAATACAAGTACCGTTGTAATAGGGCGAGTTTCTACTTTCAAATGCAATAGGAATTTTTGGGTTAGGTCAATCCGTTCGCGAGCTATGGGAGTTTAAAGCTAAGAAATGGTTGAGAAGACAACAAATTTTTCGCAATTCTGCTGCTCCAAACGCTTAACCAGGATGGCCTAAGGAAAAAATACACATACCGTTGTAATCGGGCCAGATTCTACTTTCAGATGCGACAGGAATTTTTGGTTTAGGTCAATCCGTTCGCGAGATATGGGAATTTGAAGCCAAGAAATGGTAGAGAAGGCAAAAAATTTTTCACAAATCTGCTGCTCCAAACGCTTAACCAGGATGGCCTAAGGAAAAAATACACATACCGTTGTAATCGTGTGAGTTTCTACTTTCAGTTACAATAGGAATTTTTGGGTTAGGTCAATCTGTTCGCGAGACATGGGACTTTGAAGCTAAGAAATGGTCGAGAAGACAACAAATTTTTCGCAATTCTGCTGCTCCAAACGCTTAACCTGAATGGCCTAGGGAAAAAATACGCATACCGTTGTAATCGGGCCAGATTCTACTTTCAGATGCGACAGGAATTTTTGGGTTAGGTCAATCCGTTCGCGAGATATGGGAGTTTGAATCCAAGAAATGGTTGAGAAGGCAAAAAATTTTTCACAATTCTGCTGCTCCAAACGCTTAAACAGAATGGGCTAGGGGAAAAATACACATACCGTTGTAATCGGGCGAGCTTCTACTTTCAGTTCCAATAGGAATTTTTGGGTTAGGTCAATCCGTTCGCGAGATATGGGACTTTGAAGCTAAGAAATGGTTGAGAAGACAACAAATTTTTCGCAATTCTGCTGCTCCAAACGCTTAACCTGAATGGCCTAGGGGAAAAATACAAGTACCGTTGTAATCGGGCGAGTTTCTACTTTCAAATGCAATAGGAATTTTTGGGTTAGGTCAATCCGTTCGCGAGATATGGGAGTTTAAAGCTAAGAAATGGTTGAGAAGACAACAAATTTTTCGCAATTCTGCTGCTCCAAACGCTTAACCTGAATGGCCTAGGGAAAAAATACAAGTACCGTTGTAATCGGGCGAGTTTCTACTTTCAAATGCAATAGGAATTTTTGGGTTAGGTCAATCCGTTCGCGAGATATGGGAGTTTAAAGCCAAGAAATGGTTGAGAAGACAACAAATTTTTCGCAATTCTGCTGCTCCAAACGCTTAACCTGAATGGCCTAGGGAAAAAATACGCATACCGTTGTAATCGGGCCAGATTCTACTTTCAGATGCGACGGGAATTTTTGGGTTAGGTCAATCCGTTCGCGAGATATGGGAGTTTGAAGCCAAGAAATGGTTGAGAAGACAAAAAATTTTTCGCAATTCTGCTGCTTCAAACGCTTAACCAGAATGGCCTAGGGAAAAGATGCACATACCGTTGTAATCGGGCGTGTTTCTACTTTCAGATGCAATAGGAATTTTTGGGTTAGGTCAATCCGTTCGCGAGATATGGGAGTTTGAAGACAAGAAATGGTTGAGAAGGCAAAAAATTTTTCGCAATTCTGCTGCTCCAAACGCTTAACCAGAATGGCCTAAGGAATGAATACACATACCGTTGTAATCGGGCGAGTTTCTACTTCCAGATGCAACAGGAATTTTTGGGTTAGGTCAATCCGTTCGCGAGATATGGGACTTTGAAGCTAAGAAATGGTTGAGAAGACAACAAATTTTTCGCAATTCTGCTGCTGCAAACGCTTAACCTGAATGGCCTGGGGAAAAAATACGCATACCGTTGTAATCGGGCCAGATTCTACTTTCAGATGCGACAGGAATTTTTGGGTTAGGTCAATCCGTTCGCGAGATATGGGAATTTGAAGCCAAGAAATGGTAGAGAAGGCAAAAAATTTTTCACAAATCTGCTGCTCCAAACGCTTAACCAGGATGGCCTAAGGAAAAAATACACATACCGTTGTAATCGTGCGAGTTTCTACTTTCAGTTACAATAGGAATTTTTGGGTTAGGTCAATCCGTTCGCGAGACATGGGACTTTGAAGCTAAGAGATGGTCGAGAAGACAAAAAATTTTTCGCAATTCTGCTGCACCAAACGCTTAACCTGAATGGCCTAGGGAAAAAATACGCATACCGTTGTAATCGGGCCAGATTCTACTTTCAGATGCGACAGGAATTTTTGGGTTAGGTCAATCCGTTCGCGAGATATGGGAGTTTGAAGCCAAGAAATGGTTGAGAAGGCAAAAAATTTTTCGCAATTCTGCTGCTTCAAACGCTTAACCAGAATGGCCTAGGGAAAAAATGCACATACCGTTGTAATCGGGCGTGTTTCTACTTTCAGATGCAATAGGAATTTTTGGGTTAGGTCAATCCGTTCGCGAGATATGGGAGTTTGAAGACAAGAAATGGTTGAGAAGGCAAAAAATTTTTCGCAATTCTGCTGCTCCAAACGCTTAACCAGAATGGCCTAGGGAAAAAATGCACATACCGTTGTAATCGGGCGTGTTTCTACTTTCAGATGCAATAGGAATTTTTGGGTTAGGTCAATCCGTTCGCGAGATATGGGAGCTTGAAGACAAGAAATGGTTGAGAAGGCAAAAAATTTTTCGCAATTCTGCTGCTCCAAACGCTTAACCAGAATGGCCTAAGGAAAAAATACACATACCGTTGTAATCGGGCGAGTTTCTACTTCCAGATGCAACAGGAATTTTCGGGTTAGGTCAATCCGTTCGCGAGATATGGGAGTTTGAAACCAAGAAATGGTTGAGAAGGCAAAAAATTTTTCACAATTCTGCTGCTCCAAACGCTTAACCAGAATGGGCTAGGGAAAAAATACACATACCGTTGTAATCGGGCGAGCTTCTACTTTCAGTTACAATAGGAATTTTTGGGTTAGGTCAATCCGTTCGCGAGATATGGGACTTTGAAGCTAAGAAATGGTTGAGAAGACAACAAATTTTTCGCATTTCTGCTGCTCCAAACGCTTAACCTGAATGGCCTAGGGGAAAATACAAGTACCGTTGTAATCGGGCGAGTTTCTACTTTCAAATGCAATAGGAATTTTTGGGTTAGGTCAATCCGTTCGCGAGATATGGGAGTTTAAAGCTAAGAAATGGTTGAGAAGACAACAAATTTTTCGCAATTCTGCTGCTCCAGTCGCTTAACCAGAATGGTCTAGGGAAAAAATACACATACCTTTGTAACCGTGCGAGTTTCTACTTTCAGACGCAACAGGAATTTTTGGGTTAGGTCAATCCGTTCGCGAGATATGGGAGTTTGAAGCCGAGAAATGGTTGACAAGACAACAAATTTCTCGCACTTCTGCTGCTCCAATCGCTTAACCAGAATGGCCTAGGGGAAAAATACAAGTACCGTTGTAATAGGGCGAGTTTCTACTTTCAAATGCAATAGGAATTTTTGGGTTAGGTCAATGCGTTCGCGAGGTATGGGAGTTTAAAGCTAAGAAATGGTTGAGAAGACAACAAATTTTTCGCCATTCTGCTGCTCCAGTCGCTTAACCAGAACGGGCTAGGGAAAAAATACACATACCTTTGTAACCGTGCGAGTTTCTACTTTCAGACGCAACGGGAATTTTTGGGTTTGGTCAATCCGTTCACGAGATATGGGAGTTTGAAGCTAAGAAATGGTTGAGAAGACAACAAATTTTTCGCAATTCTGCTGCTCCAAACGCTTAACCTGAATGGCCTAGGGGAAAAATACAAATACCGTTGTAATCGGGCGAGTTTCTACTTTCAAATGCAATAGGAATTTTTGGGTTAGGTCAATCCGTTCGCGAGATATGGGAGTTTAAAGCTAAGAAATGGTTGAGAAGACAACAAATTTTTCGCAATTCTGCTGCTCCAGTCGCTTAACCAGAATGGGCTAGGGAAAAAATACACATACCTTTGTAACCGGGCGAGTTTCTACTTTCAGACGCAACAGGAATTTTTGGGTTAGGTCAATCCGTTCGCGAGATATAGGAGTTTGAAGCCGAGAAATGGTTGACAAGACAACAAATTTCTCGCACTTCTGCTGCTCCAATCGCTTAACCAGAATGGCCTAGGGGAAAAATACAAGTACCGTTGTAATCGGGCGAGTTTCTACTTTCAAATGCAATAGGAATTTTTGGGTTAGGTCAATCCGTTCGCGAGATATGGGAGTTTGAAGCCAAGAAATGGTTGAGAAGGCAAAAAATTTTTCACAATTCTGCTGCTCCAAACGCTTAACCAGAATGGCCTAGGGAAAAAATACACATACCGTTGTAATAGGGCGAGTTTCTACTTTCAGTTACAATAGGAATTTTTGGGTTAGGTCAATCCGTTCGCGAGATATGGGAGTTTGAAGCCAAGAAATGGTTGAGAAGGCAAAAAATTTTTCGCAATTCTGCTGCTTCAAACGCTTAACCAGAATGGCCTAGGGAAAAAATGCACATACCGTTGTAATCGGGCGTGTTTCTACTTTCAGATGCAATAGGAATTTTTGGGTTAGGTCAATCCGTTCGCGAGATATGGGAGTTTGAAGTCAAGAAATGGTTGAGAAGGCAAAAAATTTTACGCAATTCTGCTGCTTCAAAGGCTTAACCAGAATGGCCTAGGGAAAAAATACACATACCGTTGTAATCGGGCGAGTTTCTACTTTCAGATGCAATAGAAATTTTTGGGTTAGGTCAATCCGTTCGCGAGATATGGGACTTTGTAGCTAAGAAATGGTTGAGAAGACAACAAATTTTTCGCAATTCTGCTGCTCCAAACGCTTAACCTGAATGGCCTAGGGGAAAAATACAAATACCGTTGTAATCGGGCGAGTTTCTACTTCCAAATGCAATAGGAATTTTTGGGTTAGGTCAATCCGTTCGCGAGATATGGGAGTTTAAAGCTAAGAAATGGTTGAGAAGACAACAAATTTTTCGCAATTCTGCTGCTCCAGTCGCTTAACCAGAATGGGCTAGGGAAAAAATACACATACCTTTGTAACCGGGCGAGTTTCTACTTTCAGACGCAACAGGAATTTTTGGGTTAGGTCAATCCGTTCGCGAGATATGGGAGTTTGAAGCCGAGAAATGGTTGACAAGACAACAAATTTCTCGCACTTCTGCTGCTCCAATCGCTTAACCAGAATGGCCTAGGGGAAAAATACAAGTACCCTTGTAATCGGGCGAGTTTCTACTTTCAAATGCAATAGGAATTTTTGGGTTAGGTCAATCCGTTCGCGAGATATGGGAGTTTAAAGCTAAGAAATGGTTGAGAAGACAACAAATTTTTCGCAATTCTGCTGCTCCAAACGCTTAACCTGAATGGCCTAGGGAAAAAATACGCATACCGCTGTAATCGGGCCAGATTCTACTTTCAGATGCGGCAGGAATTTTTGGGTTAGGTCAATCCGTTCGCGAGATATGGGAGTTTGAAGTCAAGAAATGGTTGAGAAGGCAAAAAATTTTTCGCAATTCTGCTGCTTCAAACGCTTAACCAGAATGGCCTAGGGAAAAAATGCACATACCGTTGTAATCGGGCGTGTTTCTACTTTCAGATGCAATAGGAATTTTTGGGTTAGGTCAATCCCCTCGCGCGATATGGGAGTTTGAAGACAAGAAATGGTTGAGAAGGCAAAAAATTTTTCGCAATTCTGCTGCTCCAAACGCTTAACCAGAATGGCCTAAGGAAAGAATACACATACCGTTGTAATCGGGCGAGTTTCTACTTCCAGATGCAACAGGAATTTTTGGGTTAGGTCAATCCGTTCGCGAGATATGGGACTTTGAAGCTTAGAAATGGTTGAGAAGACAACAAATTTTTCGCAATTCTGCTGCTCCAAACGCTTAACCTGAATGGCCTAGGTAAAAAATACGCATACCGTAGTAATCGGGCCAGATTCTACTTTCAGATGCGACAGGAATTTTTGGGTTAGGTCAATCCGTTCGCGAGATATGGGAGTTTGAAGCCAAGAAATGGTTGAGAAGACAACAAATTTTTCGCAATTCTGCTGCTCCAAACGCTTAACCTGAATGGCCTAGGGAAAAAATACGCATACCGTTGTAATCGGGCCAGATTCTACTTTCAGATGCGACAGGAATTTTTGGGTTAGGTCAATCCGTTCGCGAGATATGGGAGTTTGAAGCCAAGAAATGGTTGAGAAGACAACAAATTTTTCGCAATTCTGCTGCTCCAAACGCTTAACCAGAGTGGCCTAGGGAAAAAATACGCATACCGTTGTAATCGGGCGAGATTCTACTTTAAGAAGCGACAGGAATTTTTGGGTTAGGTCTATCCGTTCGCGAGATATGGGAGTTTGAAGCCAAGAAATGGTTGAGAAGGCAAAAAATTTTTCACAATTCTGCTGCTCCAAACGCTTAACCAGAATGGCCTAGGGAAAAAATACACATACCGTTGTAATAGGGCGAGTTTCTAATTTCAGTTACAATAGGAATTTTTGGGTTAGGTCAATCCGTTCGCGAGATATGGGAGTTTGAAGCCAAGAAATGGTTGAGAAGGCAAAAAATTTTTCGCAATTCTGCTGCTTCAAACGCTTAACCAGAATGGCCTAGGG